>NW_028277167.1:31913927-32257854 GCF_051122295.1 Plectrocnemia conspersa | reverse complement strand
CTGTGTATGTTTGTTAGCAAAATCCATTTTGTCAATTTTTTGCAAAATGGCGACAAGTATTAAAATTCAATCACTTATTACTCAGTAGTGTTCAATTTTGTCAAAAAGGTCTCTATACATGAAATGTTGAGAAGCCTAAAGCTCATCTAAGTAAAATATAAAAAATATATATTTTTGCTTGAAAACAAGCGATGTATCAGTTCGATCGTACCCCCATACTAGCCATTTTGAGACTTTCGGAAGAGTTAACGCTCTTAACTGCTTGGTTTCGAAGATTAAAATTTTAATTTTTAATATCGCATAGAACTAACGTGCAGCCCCTATACGTTATGTTTAAAAAAAATATATAAAATTTTTTTTTAAAATGGCGGCTATCGTAAAAATTCAAAGTGTCATAACTTTGCTAAATCAAATCCTACTGAAAAATGTCGTATGCAAAAAGTGTTTGGAATTTTATTTTGCATATAAAAGCAATTTTTAATTATTTTTTTTTTAATAAAAACCGAGTCTTACCATATATTGACCGAGACCTCGAACGAGCTTTTATGCGACTCTGCATACAGTTAACGCTCGTATGAAGCTTCTATTTAAGAAATTGACTTGAATTTTTTATACCAAATAGAGCTTTCAACTATACTTACGATACTATACAAAAAAATTAAAAATTAAAAAATAAAAGTATTTTTTTTTCAAAACACGTTTAGTGTGATGAGTCGATCGACCCACCATACATACGCTCATAAGATTTTCAATATAGTTAAGGTCAGTGTGAGCTTATTTATACATATTTGAATTTCAAAATTTTGTGACAGTATAGAATTCTTAAGCATCCTGTGTATGTTTGTTAGCAAAATCCATTTTGTCAATTTTTTGCAAAATGGCGACAAGTATTAAAATTCAATCACTTATTACTCAGTAGTGTTCAATTTTGTCAAAAAGGTCTCTATACATGAAATGTTGAGAAGCCTAAAGCTCATCTAAGTAAAATATAAAAAATATATATTTTTGCTTGAAAACAAGCGATGTATCAGTTCGATCGTACCCCCATACTAGCCATTTTGAGACTTTCGGAAGAGTTAACGCTCTTAACTGCTTGGTTTCGAAGATTAAAATTTTAATTTTTAATATCGCATAGAACTAACGTGCAGCCCCTATACGTTATGTTGAAAAAAAATATATAAATTTTTTTTTTAAAATGGCGGCTATCGTAAAAATTCAAAGTGTCATAACTTTGCTAAATCAAATCCTACTGAAAAATGTCGTATGCAAAAAGTGTTTGGAATTTTATTTTGCATATAAAAGCAATTTTTAATTATTTTTTTTTTAATAAAAACCGAGTCTTACCATATATTGACCGAGACCTCGAACGAGCTTTTATGCGACTCTGCATACAGTTAACGCTCGTATGAAGCTTCTATTTAAGAAATTGACTTGAATTTTTTATACCAAATAGAGCTTTCAACTATACTTACGATACTATACAAAAAAATTAAAAATTAAAAAATAAAAGTATTTTTTTTTCAAAACACGTTTAGTGTGATGAGTCGATCGACCCACCATACATACGCTCATAAGATTTTCAATATAGTTAAGGTCAGTGTGAGCTTATTTATACATATTTGAATTTCAAAATTTTGTGACAGTATAGAATTCTTAAGCATCCTGTGTATGTTTGTTAGCAAAATCCATTTTGTCAATTTTTTGCAAAATGGCGACAAGTATTAAAATTCAATCACTTATTACTCAGTAGTGTTCAATTTTGTCAAAAAGGTCTCTATACATGAAATGTTGAGAAGCCTAAAGCTCATCTAAGTAAAATATAAAAAATATATATTTTTGCTTGAAAACAAGCGATGTATCAGTTCGATCGTACCCCCATACTAGCCATTTTGAGACTTTCGGAAGAGTTAACGCTCTTAACTGCTTGGTTTCGAAGATTAAAATTTTAATTTTTAATATCGCATAGAACTAACGTGCAGCCCCTATACGTTATGTTTAAAAAAAATATATAAAATTTTTTTTCAAAATGGCGGCTATCGTAAAAATTCAAAGTGTCATAACTTTGCTAAATCAAATCCTACTGAAAAATGTCGTATGCAAAAAGTGTTTGGAATTTTATTTTGCATATAAAAGCAATTTTTAATTATTTTTTTTTTAATAAAAACCGAGTCTTACCATATATTGACCGAGACCTCGAACGAGCTTTTATGCGACTCTGCATACAGTTAACGCTCGTATGAAGCTTCTATTTAAGAAATTGACTTGAATTTTTTATACCAAATAGAGCTTTCAACTATACTTACGATACTATACAAAAAAATTAAAAATTAAAAAATAAAAGTATTTTTTTTTCAAAACACGTTTAGTGTGATGAGTCGATCGACCCACCATACATACGCTCATAAGATTTTCAATATAGTTAAGGTCAGTGTGAGCTTATTTATACATATTTGAATTTCAAAATTTTGTGACAGTATAGAATTCTTAAGCATCCTGTGTATGTTTGTTAGCAAAATCCATTTTGTCAATTTTTTGCAAAATGGCGACAAGTATTAAAATTCAATCACTTATTACTCAGTAGTGTTCAATTTTGTCAAAAAGGTCTCTATACATGAAATGTTGAGAAGCCTAAAGCTCATCTAAGTAAAATATAAAAAATATATATTTTTGCTTGAAAACAAGCGATGTATCAGTTCGATCGTACCCCCATACTAGCCATTTTGAGACTTTCGGAAGAGTTAACGCTCTTAACTGCTTGGTTTCGAAGATTAAAATTTTAATTTTTAATATCGCATAGAACTAACGTGCAGCCCCTATACGTTATGTTTAAAAAAAATATATAAAATTTTTTTTTAAAATGGCGGCTATCGTAAAAATTCAAAGTGTCATAACTTTGCTAAATCAAATCCTACTGAAAAATGTCGTATGCAAAAAGTGTTTGGAATTTTATTTTGCATATAAAAGCAATTTTTAATTATTTTTTTTTTAATAAAAACCGAGTCTTACCATATATTGACCGAGACCTCGAACGAGCTTTTATGCGACTCTGCATACAGTTAACGCTCGTATGAAGCTTCTATTTAAGAAATTGACTTGAATTTTTTATACCAAATAGAGCTTTCAACTATACTTACGATACTATACAAAAAAATTAAAAATTAAAAAATAAAAGTATTTTTTTTTCAAAACACGTTTAGTGTGATGAGTCGATCGACCCACCATACATACGCTCATAAGATTTTCAATATAGTTAAGGTCAGTGTGAGCTTATTTATACATATTTGAATTTCAAAATTTTGTGACAGTATAGAATTCTTAAGCATCCTGTGTATGTTTGTTAGCAAAATCCATTTTGTCAATTTTTTGCAAAATGGCGACAAGTATTAAAATTCAATCACTTATTACTCAGTAGTGTTCAATTTTGTCAAAAAGGTCTCTATACATGAAATGTTGAGAAGCCTAAAGCTCATCTAAGTAAAATATAAAAAATATATATTTTTGCTTGAAAACAAGCGATGTATCAGTTCGATCGTACCCCCATACTAGCCATTTTGAGACTTTCGGAAGAGTTAACGCTCTTAACTGCTTGGTTTCAAAGATTAAAATTTTAATTTTTAATATCGCATAGAACTAACGTGCAGCCCCTATACGTAATGTTTAAAAAAAATATATAAATTTTTTTTTCAAAATAGCGGCTATCGTAAAAATTCAAAGTGTCATAACTTTGCTAAATCAAATCCTACTGAAAAATGTCGTATGCAAAAAGTGTTTGGAATTTTATTTTGCATATAAAAGCAATTTTTAATTATTTTTTTTTTAATAAAAACCGAGTCTTACCATATATTGACCGAGACCTCGAACGAGCTTTTATGCGACTCTGCATACAGTTAACGCTCGTATGAAGCTTCTATTTAAGAAATTGACTTGAATTTTTTATACCAAATAGAGCTTTCAACTATACTTACGATACTATACAAAAAAATTAAAAATTAAAAAATAAAAGTATTTTTTTTTCAAAACACGTTTAGTGTGATGAGTCGATCGACCCACCATACATACGCTCATAAGATTTTCAATATAGTTAAGGTCAGTGTGAGCTTATTTATACATATTTGAATTTCAAAATTTTGTGACAGTATAGAATTCTTAAGCATCCTGTGTATGTTTGTTAGCAAAATCCATTTTGTCAATTTTTTGCAAAATGGCGACAAGTATTAAAATTCAATCACTTATTACTCAGTAGTGTTCAATTTTGTCAAAAAGGTCTCTATACATGAAATGTTGAGAAGCCTAAAGCTCATCTAAGTAAAATATAAAAAATATATATTTTTGCTTGAAAACAAGCGATGTATCAGTTCGATCGTACCCCCATACTAGCCATTTTGAGACTTTCGGAAGAGTTAACGCTCTTAACTGCTTGGTTTCGAAGATTAAAATTTTAATTTTTAATATCGCATAGAACTAACGTGCAGCCCCTATACGTTATGTTTAAAAAAAATATATAAAATTTTTTTTTAAAATGGCGGCTATCGTAAAAATTCAAAGTGTCATAACTTTGCTAAATCAAATCCTACTGAAAAATCTCGTATGCAAAAAGTGTTTGGAATTTTATTTTGCATATAAAAGCAATTTTTAATTATTTTTTTTTTAATAAAAACCGAGTCTTACCATATATTGACCGAGACCTCGAACGAGCTTTTATGCGACTCTGCATACAGTTAACGCTCGTATGAAGCTTCTATTTAAGAAATTGACTTGAATTTTTTATACCAAATAGAGCTTTCAACTATACTTACGATACTATACAAAAAAATTAAAAATTAAAAAATAAAAGTATTTTTTTTTCAAAACACGTTTAGTGTGATGAGTCGATCGACCCACCATACATACGCTCATAAGATTTTCAATATAGTTAAGGTCAGTGTGAGCTTATTTATACATATTTGAATTTCAAAATTTTGTGACAGTATAGAATTCTTAAGCATCCTGTGTATGTTTGTTAGCAAAATCCATTTTGTCAATTTTTTGCAAAATGGCGACAAGTATTAAAATTCAATCACTTATTACTCAGTAGTGTTCAATTTTGTCAAAAAGGTCTCTATACATGAAATGTTGAGAAGCCTAAAGCTCATCTAAGTAAAATATAAAAAATATATATTTTTGCTTGAAAACAAGCGATGTATCAGTTCGATCGTACCCCCATACTAGCCATTTTGAGACTTTCGGAAGAGTTAACGCTCTTAACTGCTTGGTTTCGAAGATTAAAATTTTAATTTTTAATATCGCATAGAACTAACGTGCAGCCCCTATACGTTATGTTTAAAAAAAATATATAAAATTTTTTTTTAAAATGGCGGCTATCGTAAAAATTCAAAGTGTCATAACTTTGCTAAATCAAATCCTACTGAAAAATGTCGTATGCAAAAAGTGTTTGGAATTTTATTTTGCATATAAAAGCAATTTTTAATTATTTTTTTTTTAATAAAAACCGAGTCTTACCATATATTGACCGAGACCTCGAACGAGCTTTTATGCGACTCTGCATACAGTTAACGCTCGTATGAAGCTTCTATTTAAGAAATTGACTTGAATTTTTTATACCAAATAGAGCTTTCAACTATACTTACGATACTATACAAAAAAATTAAAAATTAAAAAATAAAAGTATTTTTTTTTCAAAACACGTTTAGTGTGATGAGTCGATCGACCCACCATACATACGCTCATAAGATTTTCAATATAGTTAAGGTCAGTGTGAGCTTATTTATACATATTTGAATTTCAAAATTTTGTGACAGTATAGAATTCTTAAGCATCCTGTGTATGTTTGTTAGCAAAATCCATTTTGTCAATTTTTTGCAAAATGGCGACAAGTATTAAAATTCAATCACTTATTACTCAGTAGTGTTCAATTTTGTCAAAAAGGTCTCTATACATGAAATGTTGAGAAGCCTAAAGCTCATCTAAGTAAAATATAAAAAATATATATTTTTGCTTGAAAACAAGCGATGTATCAGTTCGATCGTACCCCCATACTAGCCATTTTGAGACTTTCGGAAGAGTTAACGCTCTTAACTGCTTGGTTTCGAAGATTAAAATTTTAATTTTTAATATCGCATAGAACTAACGTGCAGCCCCTATACGTTATGTTGAAAAAAAATATATAAATTTTTTTTTTAAAATGGCGGCTATCGTAAAAATTCAAAGTGTCATAACTTTGCTAAATCAAATCCTACTGAAAAATGTCGTATGCAAAAAGTGTTTGGAATTTTATTTTGCATATAAAAGCAATTTTTAATTATTTTTTTTTTAATAAAAACCGAGTCTTACCATATATTGACCGAGACCTCGAACGAGCTTTTATGCGACTCTGCATACAGTTAACGCTCGTATGAAGCTTCTATTTAAGAAATTGACTTGAATTTTTTATACCAAATAGAGCTTTCAACTATACTTACGATACTATACAAAAAAATTAAAAATTAAAAAATAAAAGTATTTTTTTTTCAAAACACGTTTAGTGTGATGAGTCGATCGACCCACCATACATACGCTCATAAGATTTTCAATATAGTTAAGGTCAGTGTGAGCTTATTTATACATATTTGAATTTCAAAATTTTGTGACAGTATAGAATTCTTAAGCATCCTGTGTATGTTTGTTAGCAAAATCCATTTTGTCAATTTTTTGCAAAATGGCGACAAGTATTAAAATTCAATCACTTATTACTCAGTAGTGTTCAATTTTGTCAAAAAGGTCTCTATACATGAAATGTTGAGAAGCCTAAAGCTCATCTAAGTAAAATATAAAAAATATATATTTTTGCTTGAAAACAAGCGATGTATCAGTTCGATCGTACCCCCATACTAGCCATTTTGAGACTTTCGGAAGAGTTAACGCTCTTAACTGCTTGGTTTCGAAGATTAAAATTTTAATTTTTAATATCGCATAGAACTAACGTGCAGCCCCTATACGTTATGTTTAAAAAAAATATATAAAATTTTTTTTCAAAATGGCGGCTATCGTAAAAATTCAAAGTGTCATAACTTTGCTAAATCAAATCCTACTGAAAAATGTCGTATGCAAAAAGTGTTTGGAATTTTATTTTGCATATAAAAGCAATTTTTAATTATTTTTTTTTTAATAAAAACCGAGTCTTACCATATATTGACCGAGACCTCGAACGAGCTTTTATGCGACTCTGCATACAGTTAACGCTCGTATGAAGCTTCTATTTAAGAAATTGACTTGAATTTTTTATACCAAATAGAGCTTTCAACTATACTTACGATACTATACAAAAAAATTAAAAATTAAAAAATAAAAGTATTTTTTTTTCAAAACACGTTTAGTGTGATGAGTCGATCGACCCACCATACATACGCTCATAAGATTTTCAATATAGTTAAGGTCAGTGTGAGCTTATTTATACATATTTGAATTTCAAAATTTTGTGACAGTATAGAATTCTTAAGCATCCTGTGTATGTTTGTTAGCAAAATCCATTTTGTCAATTTTTTGCAAAATGGCGACAAGTATTAAAATTCAATCACTTATTACTCAGTAGTGTTCAATTTTGTCAAAAAGGTCTCTATACATGAAATGTTGAGAAGCCTAAAGCTCATCTAAGTAAAATATAAAAAATATATATTTTTGCTTGAAAACAAGCGATGTATCAGTTCGATCGTACCCCCATACTAGCCATTTTGAGACTTTCGGAAGAGTTAACGCTCTTAACTGCTTGGTTTCGAAGATTAAAATTTTAATTTTTAATATCGCATAGAACTAACGTGCAGCCCCTATACGTTATGTTTAAAAAAAATATATAAAATTTTTTTTCAAAATGGCGGCTATCGTAAAAATTCAAAGTGTCATAACTTTGCTAAATCAAATCCTACTGAAAAATGTCGTATGCAAAAAGTGTTTGGAATTTTATTTTGCATATAAAAGCAATTTTTAATTATTTTTTTTTTAATAAAAACCGAGTCTTACCATATATTGACCGAGACCTCGAACGAGCTTTTATGCGACTCTGCATACAGTTAACGCTCGTATGAAGCTTCTATTTAAGAAATTGACTTGAATTTTTTATACCAAATAGAGCTTTCAACTATACTTACGATACTATACAAAAAAATTAAAAATTAAAAAATAAAAGTATTTTTTTTTCAAAACACGTTTAGTGTGATGAGTCGATCGACCCACCATACATACGCTCATAAGATTTTCAATATAGTTAAGGTCAGTGTGAGCTTATTTATACATATTTGAATTTCAAAATTTTGTGACAGTATAGAATTCTTAAGCATCCTGTGTATGTTTGTTAGCAAAATCCATTTTGTCAATTTTTTGCAAAATGGCGACAAGTATTAAAATTCAATCACTTATTACTCAGTAGTGTTCAATTTTGTCAAAAAGGTCTCTACACATGAAATGTTGAGAAGCCTAAAGCTCATCTAAGTAAAATATAAAAAATATATATTTTTGCTTGAAAACAAGCGATGTATCAGTTCGATCGTACCCCCATACTAGCCATTTTGAGACTTTCGGAAGAGTTAACGCTCTTAACTGCTTGGTTTCGAAGATTAAAATTTTAATTTTTAATATCGCATAGAACTAACGTGCAGCCCCTATACGTTATGTTTAAAAAAAATATATAAAATTTTTTTTCAAAATGGCGGCTATCGTAAAAATTCAAAGTGTCATAACTTTGCTAAATCAAATCCTACTTAAAAATTTCGTATGCAAAAAGTGTTTGGAATTTTATTTTGCATATAAAAGCAATTTTTAATTATTTTTTTTTTAATAAAAACCGAGTCTTACTATATATTGACCGAGACCTCGAACGAGCTTTTATGCGACTCTGCATACAGTTAACGCTCGTATGAAGCTTCTATTTAAGAAATTGACTTGAATTTTTATACCAAATAGAGCTTTCAACTATACTTACGATACTGTACAAAAAAATTAAAAATTAAAAAATAAAAGTATTTTTTTTTCAAAACACGTTTAGTGTGATGAGTCGATCGACCCACCCTACATACGCTCATAAGATTTTCAATATAGTTAAGGTCAGTGTGAGCTTATTTATACATATTTGAATTTCAAAATTTTGTGACAGTATAGAATTCTTAAGCATCCTGTGTATGTTTGTTAGCAAAATCCATTTTGTCAATTTTTTGCAAAATGGCGACAAGTATTAAAATTCAATCACTTATTACTCAGTAGTGTTCAATTTTGTCAAAAAGGTCTCTATACATGAAATGTTGAGAAGCCTAAAGATCATCTAAGTAAAATATAAAAAATATATATTTTTGCTTGAAAACAAGCGATGTATCAGTTCGATCGTACCCCCATACTAGCCATTTTGAGACTTTCGGAAGAGTTAACGCTCTTAACTGCTTGGTTTCGAAGATTAAAATTTTAATTTTTAATATCGCATAGAACTAACGTGCAGCCCCTATACGTTATGTTTAAAAAAAATATATAAATTTTTTTTTCAAAATGGCGGCTATCGTAAAAATTCAAAGTGTCATAACTTTGCTAAATCAAATCCTACTGAAAAATGTTGTATGCAAAAAGTGTTTGGAATTTTATTTTGCATATAAAAGCAATTTTTAATTATTTTTTTTTTAATAAAAACCGAGTCTTACCATATATTGACCGAGACCTCGAACGAGCTTTTATGCGACTCTGCATACAGTTAACGCTCGTATGAAGCTTCTATTTAAGAAATTGACTTGAATTTTTTATACCAAATAGAGCTTTCAACTATACTTACGATACTATACAAAAAAATTAAAAATTAAAAAATAAAAGTATTTTTTTTTCAAAACACGTTTAGTGTGATGAGTCGATCGACCCACCATACATACGCTCATAAGATTTTCAATATAGTTAAGGTCAGTGTGAGCTTATTTATACATATTTGAATTTCAAAATTTTGTGACAGTATAGAATTCTTAAGCATCCTGTGTATGTTTGTTAGCAAAATCCATTTTGTCAATTTTTTGCAAAATGGCGACAAGTATTAAAATTCAATCACTTATTACTCAGTAGTGTTCAATTTTGTCAAAAAGGTCTGTATACATGAAATGTTGAGAAGCCTAAAGCTCATCTAAGTAAAATATAAAAAATATATATTTTTGCTTGAAAACAAGCGATGTATCAGTTCGATCGTACCCCCATACTAGCCATTTTGAGACTTTCGGAAGAGTTAACGCTCTTAACTGCTTGGTTTCGAAGATTAAAATTTTAATTTTTAATATCGCATAGAACTAACGTGCAGCCCCTATACGTTATGTTTAAAAAAAATATATAAAATTTTTTTTCAAAATGGCGGCTATCGTAAAAATTCAAAGTGTCATAACTTGGCTAAATCAAATCCTACTGAAAAATGTCGTATGCAAAAAGTGTTTGGAATTTTATTTTGCATATAAAAGCAATTTTTAATTATTTTTTTTTTAATAAAAACCGAGTCTTACCATATATTGACCGAGACCTCGAACGAGCTTTTATGCGACTCTGCATACAGTTAACGCTCGTATGAAGCTTCTATTTAAGAAATTGACTTGAATTTTTTATACCAAATAGAGCTTTCAACTATACTTACGATACTATACAAAAAAATTAAAAATTAAAAAATAAAAGTATTTTTTTTTCAAAACACGTTTAGTGTGATGAGTCGATCGACCCACCATACATACGCTCATAAGATTTTCAATATAGTTAAGGTCAGTGTGAGCTTATTTATACATATTTGAATTTCAAAATTTTGTGACAGTATAGAATTCTTAAGCATCCTGTGTATGTTTGTTAGCAAAATCCATTTTGTCAATTTTTTGCAAAATGGCGACAAGTATTAAAATTCAATCACTTATTACTCAGTAGTGTTCAATTTTGTCAAAAAGGTCTCTACACATGAAATGTTGAGAAGCCTAAAGCTCATCTAAGTAAAATATAAAAAATATATATTTTTGCTTGAAAACAAGCGATGTATCAGTTCGATCGTACCCCCATACTAGCCATTTTGAGACTTTCGGAAGAGTTAACGCTCTTAACTGCTTGGTTTCGAAGATTAAAATTTTAATTTTTAATATCGCATAGAACTAACGTGCAGCCCCTATACGTTATGTTTAAAAAAAATATATAAATTTTTTTTTCAAAATGGCGGCTATCGTAAAAATTCAAAGTGTCATAACTTTGCTAAATCAAATCCTACTGAAAAATGTCGTATGCAAAAAGTGTTTGGAATTTTATTTTGCATATAAAAGCAATTTTTAATTATTTTTTTTTTAATAAAAACCGAGTCTTACCATATATTGACCGAGACCTCGAACGAGCTTTTATGCGACTCTGCATACAGTTAACGCTCGTATGAAGCTTCTATTTAAGAAATTGACTTGAATTTTTTATACCAAATAGAGCTTTCAACTATACTTACGATACTATACAAAAAAATTAAAAATTAAAAAATAAAAGTATTTTTTTTTCAAAACACGTTTAGTGTGATGAGTCGATCGACCCACCATACATACGCTCATAAGATTTTCAATATAGTTAAGGTCAGTGTGAGCTTATTTATACATATTTGAATTTCAAAATTTTGTGACAGTATAGAATTCTTAAGCATCCTGTGTATGTTTGTTAGCAAAATCCATTTTGTCAATTTTTTGCAAAATGGCGACAAGTATTAAAATTCAATCACTTATTACTCAGTAGTGTTCAATTTTGTCAAAAAGGTCTCTATACATGAAATGTTGAGAAGCCTAAAGCTCATCTAAGTAAAATATAAAAAATATATATTTTTGCTTGAAAACAAGCGATGTATCAGTTCGATCGTACCCCCATACTAGCCATTTTGAGACTTTCGGAAGAGTTAACGCTCTTAACTGCTTGGTTTCGAAGATTAAAATTTTAATTTTTAATATCGCATAGAACTAACGTGCAGCCCCTATACGTTATGTTTAAAAAAAATATATAAAATTTTTTTTTAAAATGGCGGCTATCGTAAAAATTCAAAGTGTCATAACTTTGCTAAATCAAATCCTACTGAAAAATCTCGTATGCAAAAAGTGTTTGGAATTTTATTTTGCATATAAAAGCAATTTTTAATTATTTTTTTTTTAATAAAAACCGAGTCTTACCATATATTGACCGAGACCTCGAACGAGCTTTTATGCGACTCTGCATACAGTTAACGCTCGTATGAAGCTTCTATTTAAGAAATTGACTTGAATTTTTTATACCAAATAGAGCTTTCAACTATACTTACGATACTATACAAAAAAATTAAAAATTAAAAAATAAAAGTATTTTTTTTTCAAAACACGTTTAGTGTGATGAGTCGATCGACCCACCATACATACGCTCATAAGATTTTCAATATAGTTAAGGTCAGTGTGAGCTTATTTATACATATTTGAATTTCAAAATTTTGTGACAGTATAGAATTCTTAAGCATCCTGTGTATGTTTGTTAGCAAAATCCATTTTGTCAATTTTTTGCAAAATGGCGACAAGTATTAAAATTCAATCACTTATTACTCAGTAGTGTTCAATTTTGTCAAAAAGGTCTCTATACATGAAATGTTGAGAAGCCTAAAGCTCATCTAAGTAAAATATAAAAAATATATATTTTTGCTTGAAAACAAGCGATGTATCAGTTCGATCGTACCCCCATACTAGCCATTTTGAGACTTTCGGAAGAGTTAACGCTCTTAACTGCTTGGTTTCGAAGATTAAAATTTTAATTTTTAATATCGCATAGAACTAACGTGCAGCCCCTATACGTTATGTTTAAAAAAAATATATAAAATTTTTTTTCAAAATGGCGGCTATCGTAAAAATTCAAAGTGTCATAACTTTGCTAAATCAAATCCTACTGAAAAATGTCGTATGCAAAAAGTGTTTGGAATTTTATTTTGCATATAAAAGCAATTTTTAATTATTTTTTTTTTAATAAAAACCGAGTCTTACCATATATTGACCGAGACCTCGAACGAGCTTTTATGCGACTCTGCATACAGTTAACGCTCGTATGAAGCTTCTATTTAAGAAATTGACTTGAATTTTTTATACCAAATAGAGCTTTCAACTATACTTACGATACTATACAAAAAAATTAAAAATTAAAAAATAAAAGTATTTTTTTTTCAAAACACGTTTAGTGTGATGAGTCGATCGACCCACCATACATACGCTCATAAGATTTTCAATATAGTTAAGGTCAGTGTGAGCTTATTTATACATATTTGAATTTCAAAATTTTGTGACAGTATAGAATTCTTAAGCATCCTGTGTATGTTTGTTAGCAAAATCCATTTTGTCAATTTTTTGCAAAATGGCGACAAGTATTAAAATTCAATCACTTATTACTCAGTAGTGTTCAATTTTGTCAAAAAGGTCTCTACACATGAAATGTTGAGAAGCCTAAAGCTCATCTAAGTAAAATATAAAAAATATATATTTTTGCTTGAAAACAAGCGATGTATCAGTTCGATCGTACCCCCATACTAGCCATTTTGAGACTTTCGGAAGAGTTAACGCTCTTAACTGCTTGGTTTCGAAGATTAAAATTTTAATTTTTAATATCGCATAGAACTAACGTGCAGCCCCTATACGTTATGTTTAAAAAAAATATATAAAATTTTTTTTCAAAATGGCGGCTATCGTAAAAATTCAAAGTGTCATAACTTTGCTAAATCAAATCCTACTTAAAAATTTCGTATGCAAAAAGTGTTTGGAATTTTATTTTGCATATAAAAGCAATTTTTAATTATTTTTTTTTTAATAAAAACCGAGTCTTACTATATATTGACCGAGACCTCGAACGAGCTTTTATGCGACTCTGCATACAGTTAACGCTCGTATGAAGCTTCTATTTAAGAAATTGACTTGAATTTTTATACCAAATAGAGCTTTCAACTATACTTACGATACTGTACAAAAAAATTAAAAATTAAAAAATAAAAGTATTTTTTTTTCAAAACACGTTTAGTGTGATGAGTCGATCGACCCACCCTACATACGCTCATAAGATTTTCAATATAGTTAAGGTCAGTGTGAGCTTATTTATACATATTTGAATTTCAAAATTTTGTGACAGTATAGAATTCTTAAGCATCCTGTGTATGTTTGTTAGCAAAATCCATTTTGTCAATTTTTTGCAAAATGGCGACAAGTATTAAAATTCAATCACTTATTACTCAGTAGTGTTCAATTTTGTCAAAAAGGTCTCTATACATGAAATGTTGAGAAGCCTAAAGATCATCTAAGTAAAATATAAAAAATATATATTTTTGCTTGAAAACAAGCGATGTATCAGTTCGATCGTACCCCCATACTAGCCATTTTGAGACTTTCGGAAGAGTTAACGCTCTTAACTGCTTGGTTTCGAAGATTAAAATTTTAATTTTTAATATCGCATAGAACTAACGTGCAGCCCCTATACGTTATGTTTAAAAAAAATATATAAATTTTTTTTTCAAAATGGCGGCTATCGTAAAAATTCAAAGTGTCATAACTTTGCTAAATCAAATCCTACTGAAAAATGTTGTATGCAAAAAGTGTTTGGAATTTTATTTTGCATATAAAAGCAATTTTTAATTATTTTTTTTTTAATAAAAACCGAGTCTTACCATATATTGACCGAGACCTCGAACGAGCTTTTATGCGACTCTGCATACAGTTAACGCTCGTATGAAGCTTCTATTTAAGAAATTGACTTGAATTTTTTATACCAAATAGAGCTTTCAACTATACTTACGATACTATACAAAAAAATTAAAAATTAAAAAATAAAAGTATTTTTTTTTCAAAACACGTTTAGTGTGATGAGTCGATCGACCCACCATACATACGCTCATAAGATTTTCAATATAGTTAAGGTCAGTGTGAGCTTATTTATACATATTTGAATTTCAAAATTTTGTGACAGTATAGAATTCTTAAGCATCCTGTGTATGTTTGTTAGCAAAATCCATTTTGTCAATTTTTTGCAAAATGGCGACAAGTATTAAAATTCAATCACTTATTACTCAGTAGTGTTCAATTTTGTCAAAAAGGTCTGTATACATGAAATGTTGAGAAGCCTAAAGCTCATCTAAGTAAAATATAAAAAATATATATTTTTGCTTGAAAACAAGCGATGTATCAGTTCGATCGTACCCCCATACTAGCCATTTTGAGACTTTCGGAAGAGTTAACGCTCTTAACTGCTTGGTTTCGAAGATTAAAATTTTAATTTTTAATATCGCATAGAACTAACGTGCAGCCCCTATACGTTATGTTTAAAAAAAATATATAAAATTTTTTTTCAAAATGGCGGCTATCGTAAAAATTCAAAGTGTCATAACTTGGCTAAATCAAATCCTACTGAAAAATGTCGTATGCAAAAAGTGTTTGGAATTTTATTTTGCATATAAAAGCAATTTTTAATTATTTTTTTTTTAATAAAAACCGAGTCTTACCATATATTGACCGAGACCTCGAACGAGCTTTTATGCGACTCTGCATACAGTTAACGCTCGTATGAAGCTTCTATTTAAGAAATTGACTTGAATTTTTTATACCAAATAGAGCTTTCAACTATACTTACGATACTATACAAAAAAATTAAAAACTAAAAAATAAAAGTATTTTTTTTTCAAAACACGTTTAGTGTGATGAGTCGATCGACCCACCATACATACGCTCATAAGATTTTCAATATAGTTAAGGTCAGTGTGAGCTTATTTATACATATTTGAATTTCAAAATTTTGTGACAGTATAGAATTCTTAAGCATCCTGTGTATGTTTGTTAGCAAAATCCATTTTGTCAATTTTTTGCAAAATGGCGACAAGTATTAAAATTCAATCACTTATTACTCAGTAGTGTTCAATTTTGTCAAAAAGGTCTCTATACATGAAATGTTGAGAAGCCTAAAGCTCATCTAAGTAAAATATAAAAAATATATATTTTTGCTTGAAAACAAGCGATGTATCAGTTCGATCGTACCCCCATACTAGCCATTTTGAGACTTTCGGAAGAGTTAACGCTCTTAACTGCTTGGTTTCAAAGATTAAAATTTTAATTTTTAATATCGCATAGAACTAACGTGCAGCCCCTATACGTAATGTTTAAAAAAAATATATAAATTTTTTTTTCAAAATGGCGGCTATCGTAAAAATTCAAAGTGTCATAACTTTGCTAAATCAAATCCTACTGAAAAATGTCGTATGCAAAAAGTGTTTGGAATTTTATTTTGCATATAAAAGCAATTTTTAATTATTTTTTTTTTAATAAAAACCGAGTCTTACCATATATTGACCGAGACCTCGAACGAGCTTTTATGCGACTCTGCATACAGTTAACGCTCGTATGAAGCTTCTATTTAAGAAATTGACTTGAATTTTTTATACCAAATAGAGCTTTCAACTATACTTACGATACTATACAAAAAAATTAAAAATTAAAAAATAAAAGTATTTTTTTTTCAAAACACGTTTAGTGTGATGAGTCGATCGACCCACCATACATACGCTCATAAGATTTTCAATATAGTTAAGGTCAGTGTGAGCTTATTTATACATATTTGAATTTCAAAATTTTGTGACAGTATAGAATTCTTAAGCATCCTGTGTATGTTTGTTAGCAAAATCCATTTTGTCAATTTTTTGCAAAATGGCGACAAGTATTAAAATTCAATCACTTATTACTCAGTAGTGTTCAATTTTGTCAAAAAGGTCTCTATACATGAAATGTTGAGAAGCCTAAAGCTCATCTAAGTAAAATATAAAAAATATATATTTTTGCTTGAAAACAAGCGATGTATCAGTTCGATCGTACCCCCATACTAGCCATTTTGAGACTTTCGGAAGAGTTAACGCTCTTAACTGCTTGGTTTCGAAGATTAAAATTTTAATTTTTAATATCGCATAAAACTAACGTGCAGCCCCTATACGTTATGTTTAAAAAAAATATATAAATTTTTTTTTAAAAATGGCGGCTATCGTAAAAATTCAAAGTGTCATAACTTTGCTAAATCAAATCCTACTGAAAAATGTCGTATGCAAAAAGTGTTTGGAATTTTATTTTGCATATAAAAGCAATTTTTAATTATTTTTTTTTTAATAAAAACCGAGTCTTACCATATATTGACCGAGACCTCGAACGAGCTTTTATGCGACTCTGCATACAGTTAACGCTCGTATGAAGCTTCTATTTAAGAAATTGACTTGAATTTTTTATACCAAATAGAGCTTTCAACTATACTTACGATACTATACAAAAAAATTAAAAATTAAAAAATAAAAGTATTTTTTTTTCAAAACACGTTTAGTGTGATGAGTCGATCGACCCACCATACATACGCTCATAAGATTTTCAATATATTTAAGGTCAGTGTGAGCTTATTTATACATATTTGAATTTCAAAATTTTGTGACAGTATAGAATTCTTAAGCATCCTGTGTATGTTTGTTAGCAAAATCCATTTTGTCAATTTTTTGCAAAATGGCGACAAGTATTAAAATTCAATCACTTATTACTCAGTAGTGTTCAATTTTGTCAAAAAGGTCTGTATACATGAAATGTTGAGAAGCCTAAAGCTCATCTAAGTAAAATATAAAAAATATATATTTTTGCTTGAAAACAAGCGATGTATCAGTTCGATCGTACCCCCATACTAGCCATTTTGAGACTTTCGGAAGAGTTAACGCTCTTAACTGCTTGGTTTCGAAGATTAAAATTTTAATTTTTAATATCGCATAGAACTAACGTGCAGCCCCTATACGTTATGTTTAAAAAAAATATATAAAATTTTTTTTCAAAATGGCGGCTATCGTAAAAATTCAAAGTGTCATAACTTTGCTAAATCAAATCCTACTGAAAAATGTCGTATGCAAAAAGTGTTTGGAATTTTATTTTGCATATAAAAGCAATTTTTAATTATTTTTTTTTTAATAAAAACCGAGTCTTACCATATATTGACCGAGACCTCGAACGAGCTTTTATGCGACTCTGCATACAGTTAACGCTCGTATGAAGCTTCTATTTAAGAAATTGACTTGAATTTTTTATACCAAATAGAGCTTTCAACTATACTTACGATACTATACAAAAAAATTAAAAATTAAAAAATAAAAGTATTTTTTTTTCAAAACACGTTTAGTGTGATGAGTCGATCGACCCACCATACATACGCTCATAAGATTTTGAATATAGTTAAGGTCAGTGTGAGCTTATTTATACATATTTGAATTTCAAAATTTTGTGACAGTATAGAATTCTTAAGCATCCTGTGTATGTTTGTTAGCAAAATCCATTTTGTCAATTTTTTGCAAAATGGCGACAAGTATTAAAATTCAATCACTTATTACTCAGTAGTGTTCAATTTTGTCAAAAAGGTCTCTATACATGAAATGTTGAGAAGCCTAAAGCTCATCTAAGTAAAATATAAAAAATATATATTTTTGCTTGAAAACAAGCGATGTATCAGTTCGATCGTACCCCCATACTAGCCATTTTGAGACTTTCGGAAGAGTTAACGCTCTTAACTGCTTGGTTTCGAAGATTAAAATTTTAATTTTTAATATCGCATAGAACTAACGTGCAGCCCCTATACGTTATGTTTAAAAAAAATATATAAAATTTTTTTTCAAAATGGCGGCTATCGTGAAAATTCAAAGTGTCATAACTTTGCTAAATTAAATCCTACTGAAAAATGTCGTATGCAAAAAGTGTTTGGAATTTTATTTTGCATATAAAAGCAATTTTTAATTATTTTTTTTTTAATAAAAACCGAGTCTTACCATATATTGACCGAGACCTCGAACGAGCTTTTATGCGACTCTGCATACAGTTAACGCTCGTATGAAGCTTCTATTTAAGAAATTGACTTGAATTTTTTATACCAAATAGAGCTTTCAACTATACTTACGATACTATACAAAAAAATTAAAAATTAAAAAATAAAAGTATTTTTTTTTCAAAACACGTTTAGTGTGATGAGTCGATCGACCCACCATACATACGCTCATAAGATTTTCAATATAGTTAAGGTCAGTGTGAGCTTATTTATACATATTTGAATTTCAAAATTTTGTGACAGTATAGAATTCTTAAGCATCCTGTGTATGTTTGTTAGCAAAATCCATTTTGTCAATTTTTTGCAAAATGGCGACAAGTATTAAAATTCAATCACTTATTACTCAGTAGTGTTCAATTTTGTCAAAAAGGTCTCTATACATGAAATGTTGAGAAGCCTAAAGCTCATCTAAGTAAAATATAAAAAATATATATTTTTGCTTGAAAACAAGCGATGTATCAGTTCGATCGTACCCCCATACTAGCCATTTTGAGACTTTCGGAAGAGTTAACGCTCTTAACTGCTTGGTTTCGAAGATTAAAATTTTAATTTTTAATATCGCATAGAACTAACGTGCAGCCCCTATACGTTATGTTTAAAAAAAATATATAAAATTTTTTTTCAAAATGGCGGCTATCGTAAAAATTCAAAGTGTCATAACTTTGCTAAATCAAATCCTACTGAAAAATGTCGTATGCAAAAAGTGTTTGGAATTTTATTTTGCATATAAAAGCAATTTTTAATTATTTTTTTTTTAATAAAAACCGAGTCTTACCATATATTGACCGAGACCTCGAACGAGCTTTTATGCGACTCTGCATACAGTTAACGCTCGTATGAAGCTTCTATTTAAGAAATTGACTTGAATTTTTTATACCAAATAGAGCTTTCAACTATACTTACGATACTGTACAAAAAAATTAAAAATTAAAAAATAAAAGTATTTTTTTTTCAAAACACGTTTAGTGTGATGAGTCGATCGACCCACCATACATACGCTCATAAGATTTTCAATATAGTTAAGGTCAGTGTGAGCTTATTTATACATATTTGAATTTCAAAATTTTGTGACAGTATAGAATTCTTAAGCATCCTGTGTATGTTTGTTAGCAAAATCCATTTTGTCAATTTTTTGCAAAATGGCGACAAGTATTAAAATTCAATCACTTATTACTCAGTAGTGTTCAATTTTGTCAAAAAGGTCTCTATACATGAAATGTTGAGAAGCCTAAAGCTCATCTAAGTAAAATATAAAAAATATATATTTTTGCTTGAAAACAAGCGATGTATCAGTTCGATCGTACCCCCATACTAGCCATTTTGAGACTTTCGGAAGAGTTAACGCTCTTAACTGCTTGGTTTCGAAGATTAAAATTTTAATTTTTAATATCGCATAGAACTAACGTGCAGCCCCTATACGTTAAGTTTAAAAAAAATATATAAATTTTTTTTTCAAAATGGCGGCTATCGTAAAAATTCAAAGTGTCATAACTTTGCTAAATCAAATCCTACTGAAAAATGTCGTATGCAAAAAGTGTTTGGAATTTTATTTTGCATATAAAAGCAATTTTTAATTTTTTTATTTTTAATAAAAACCGAGTCTTACCATATATTAACCGAGACCTCGAACGAGCTTTTATGCGACTCTGCATACAGTTAACGCTCGTATGAAGCTTCTATTTAAGAAATTGACTTGAATTTTTTATACCAAATAGAGCTTTCAACTATACTTACGATACTATACAAAAAAATTAAAAATTAAAAAATAAAAGTATTTTTTTTTCAAAACACGTTTAGTGTGATGAGTCGATCGACCCACCATACATACGCTCATAAGATTTTCAATATAGTTAAGGTCAGTGTGAGCTTATTTATACATATTTGAATTTCAAAATTTTGTGACAGTATAGAATTCTTAAGCATCCTGTGTATGTTTGTTAGCAAAATCCATTTTGTCAATTTTTTGCAAAATGGCGACAAGTATTAAAATTCAATCACTTATTACTCAGTAGTGTTCAATTTTGTCAAAAAGGTCTCTATACATGAAATGTTGAGAAGCCTAAAGCTCATCTAAGTAAAATATAAAAAATATATATTTTTGCTTGAAAACAAGCGATGTATCAGTTCGATCGTACCCCCATACTAGCCATTTTGAGACTTTCGGAAGAGTTAACGCTCTTAACTGCTTGGTTTCGAAGATTAAAATTTTAATTTTTAATATCGCATAGAACTAACGTGCAGCCCCTATACGTTATGTTTAAAAAAAATATATAAAATTTTTTTTCAAAATGGCGGCTATCGTAAAAATTCAAAGTGTCATAACTTTGCTAAATCAAATCCTACTGAAAAATGTCGTATGCAAAAAGTGTTTGGAATTTTATTTTGCATATAAAAGCAATTTTTAATTATTTTTTTTTTAATAAAAACCGAGTCTTACCATATATTGACCGAGACCTCGAACGAGCTTTTATGCGACTCTGCATACAGTTAACGCTCGTATGAAGCTTCTATTTAAGAAATTGACTTGAATTTTTTATACCAAATAGAGCTTTCAACTATACTTACGATACTATACAAAAAAATTAAAAATTAAAAAATAAAAGTATTTTTTTTTCAAAACACGTTTAGTGTGATGAGTCGATCGACCCACCATACATACGCTCATAAGATTTTCAATATAGTTAAGGTCAGTGTGAGCTTATTTATACATATTTGAATTTCAAAATTTTGTGACAGTATAGAATTCTTAAGCATCCTGTGTATGTTTGTTAGCAAAATCCATTTTGTCAATTTTTTGCAAAATGGCGACAAGTATTAAAATTCAATCACTTATTACTCAGTAGTGTTCAATTTTGTCAAAAAGGTCTGTATACATGAAATGTTGAGAAGCCTAAAGCTCATCTAAGTAAAATATAAAAAATATATATTTTTGCTTGAAAACAAGCGATGTATCAGTTCGATCGTACCCCCATACTAGCCATTTTGAGACTTTCGGAAGAGTTAACGCTCTTAACTGCTTGGTTTCGAAGATTAAAATTTTAATTTTTAATATCGCATAGAACTAACGTGCAGCCCCTATACGTTATGTTTAAAAAAAATATATAAAATTTTTTTTCAAAATGGCGGCTATCGTAAAAATTCAAAGTGTCATAACTTTGCTAAATCAAATCCTACTTAAAAATTTCGTATGCAAAAAGTGTTTGGAATTTTATTTTGCATATAAAAGCAATTTTTAATTATTTTTTTTTTAATAAAAACCGAGTCTTACTATATATTGACCGAGACCTCGAACGAGCTTTTATGCGACTCTGCATACAGTTAACGCTCGTATGAAGCTTCTATTTAAGAAATTGACTTGAATTTTTATACCAAATAGAGCTTTCAACTATACTTACGATACTGTACAAAAAAATTAAAAATTAAAAAATAAAAGTATTTTTTTTTCAAAACACGTTTAGTGTGATGAGTCGATCGACCCACCATACATACGCTCATAAGATTTTCAATATAGTTAAGGTCAGTGTGAGCTTATTTATACATATTTGAATTTCAAAATTTTGTGACAGTATAGAATTCTTAAGCATCCTGTGTATGTTTGTTAGCAAAATCCATTTTGTCAATTTTTTGCAAAATGGCGACAAGTATTAAAATTCAATCACTCATTACTCAGTAGTGTTCAATTTTGTCAAAAAGGTCTCTATACATGAAATGTTGAGAAGCCTAAAGATCATCTAAGTAAAATATAAAAAATATATATTTTTGCTTGAAAACAAGCGATGTATCAGTTCGATCGTACCCCCATACTAGCCATTTTGAGACTTTCGGAAGAGTTAACGCTCTTAACTGCTTGGTTTCGAAGATTAAAATTTTAATTTTTAATATCGCATAGAACTAACGTGCAGCCCCTATACGTTATGTTTAAAAAAAATATATAAAATTTTTTTTCAAAATGGCGGCTATCGTAAAAATTCAAAGTGTCATAACTTTGCTAAATCAAATCCTACTGAAAAATGTTGTATGCAAAAAGTGTTTGGAATTTTATTTTGCATATAAAAGCAATTTTTAATTATTTTTTTTTTAATAAAAACCGAGTCTTACCATATATTGACCGAGACCTCGAACGAGCTTTTATGCGACTCTGCATACAGTTAACGCTCGTATGAAGCTTCTATTTAAGAAATTGACTTGAATTTTTTATACCAAATAGAGCTTTCAACTATACTTACGATACTATACAAAAAAATTAAAAATTAAAAAATAAAAGTATTTTTTTTTCAAAACACGTTTAGTGTGATGAGTCGATCGACCCACCATACATACGCTCATAAGATTTTCAATATAGTTAAGGTCAGTGTGAGCTTATTTATACATATTTGAATTTCAAAATTTTGTGACAGTATAGAATTCTTAAGCATCCTGTGTATGTTTGTTAGCAAAATCCATTTTGTCAATTTTTTGCAAAATGGCGACAAGTATTAAAATTCAATCACTTATTACTCAGTAGTGTTCAATTTTGTCAAAAAGGTCTGTATACATGAAATGTTGAGAAGCCTAAAGCTCATCTAAGTAAAATATAAAAAATATATATTTTTGCTTGAAAACAAGCGATGTATCAGTTCGATCGTACCCCCATACTAGCCATTTTGAGACTTTCGGAAGAGTTAACGCTCTTAACTGCTTGGTTTCGAAGATTAAAATTTTAATTTTTAATATCGCATAGAACTAACGTGCAGCCCCTATACGTTATGTTTAAAAAAAATATATAAAATTTTTTTTCAAAATGGCGGCTATCGTAAAAATTCAAAGTGTCATAACTTTGCTAAATCAAATCCTACTGAAAAATGTCGTATGCAAAAAGTGTTTGGAATTTTATTTTGCATATAAAAGCAATTTTTAATTATTTTTTTTTTAATAAAAACCGAGTCTTACCATATATTGACCGAGACCTCGAACGAGCTTTTATGCGACTCTGCATACAGTTAACGCTCGTATGAAGCTTCTATTTAAGAAATTGACTTGAATTTTTTATACCAAATAGAGCTTTCAACTATACTTACGATACTATACAAAAAAATTAAAAACTAAAAAATAAAAGTATTTTTTTTTCAAAACACGTTTAGTGTGATGAGTCGATCGACCCACCATACATACGCTCATAAGATTTTCAATATAGTTAAGGTCAGTGTGAGCTTATTTATACATATTTGAATTTCAAAATTTTGTGACAGTATAGAATTCTTAAGCATCCTGTGTATGTTTGTTAGCAAAATCCATTTTGTCAATTTTTTGCAAAATGGCGACAAGTATTAAAATTCAATCACTTATTACTCAGTAGTGTTCAATTTTGTCAAAAAGGTCTCTATACATGAAATGTTGAGAAGCCTAAAGCTCATCTAAGTAAAATATAAAAAATATATATTTTTGCTTGAAAACAAGCGATGTATCAGTTCGATCGTACCCCCATACTAGCCATTTTGAGACTTTCGGAAGAGTTAACGCTCTTAACTGCTTGGTTTCAAAGATTAAAATTTTAATTTTTAATATCGCATAGAACTAACGTGCAGCCCCTATACGTTATGTTTAAAAAAAATATATAAAATTTTTTTTCAAAATGGCGGCTATCGTAAAAATTCAAAGTGTCATAACTTTGCTAAATCAAATCCTACTGAAAAATGTCGTATGCAAAAAGTGTTTGGAATTTTATTTTGCATATAAAAGCAATTTTTAATTATTTTTTTTTTAATAAAAACCGAGTCTTACCATATATTGACCGAGACCTCGAACGAGCTTTTATGCGACTCTGCATACAGTTAACGCTCGTATGAAGCTTCTATTTAAGAAATTGACTTGAATTTTTTATACCAAATAGAGCTTTCAACTATACTTACGATACTATACAAAAAAATTAAAAATTAAAAAATAAAAGTATTTTTTTTTCAAAACACGTTTAGTGTGATGAGTCGATCGACCCACCATACATACGCTCATAAGATTTTCAATATAGTTAAGGTCAGTGTGAGCTTATTTATACATATTTGAATTTCAAAATTTTGTGACAGTATAGAATTCTTAAGCATCCTGTGTATGTTTGTTAGCAAAATCCATTTTGTCAATTTTTTGCAAAATGGCGACAAGTATTAAAATTCAATCACTTATTACTCAGTAGTGTTCAATTTTGTCAAAAAGGTCTCTATACATGAAATGTTGAGAAGCCTAAAGCTCATCTAAGTAAAATATAAAAAATATATATTTTTGCTTGAAAACAAGCGATGTATCAGTTCGATCGTACCCCCATACTAGCCATTTTGAGACTTTCGGAAGAGTTAACGCTCTTAACTGCTTGGTTTCAAAGATTAAAATTTTAATTTTTAATATCGCATAGAACTAACGTGCAGCCCCTATACGTTATGTTTAAAAAAAATATATAAAATTTTTTTTCAAAATGGCGGCTATCGTAAAAATTCAAAGTGTCATAACTTTGCTAAATCAAATCCTACTGAAAAATGTCGTATGCAAAAAGTGTTTGGAATTTTATTTTGCATATAAAAGCAATTTTTAATTATTTTTTTTTTAATAAAAACCGAGTCTTACCATATATTGACCGAGACCTCGAACGAGCTTTTATGCGACTCTGCATACAGTTAACGCTCGTATGAAGCTTCTATTTAAGAAATTGACTTGAATTTTTTATACCAAATAGAGCTTTCAACTATACTTACGATACTATACAAAAAAATTAAAAATTAAAAAATAAAAGTATTTTTTTTTCAAAACACGTTTAGTGTGATGAGTCGATCGACCCACCATACATACGCTCATAAGATTTTCAATATAGTTAAGGTCAGTGTGAGCTTATTTATACATATTTGAATTTCAAAATTTTGTGACAGTATAGAATTCTTAAGCATCCTGTGTATGTTTGTTAGCAAAATCCATTTTGTCAATTTTTTGCAAAATGGCGACAAGTATTAAAATTCAATCACTTATTACTCAGTAGTGTTCAATTTTGTCAAAAAGGTCTGTATACATGAAATGTTGAGAAGCCTAAAGCTCATCTAAGTAAAATATAAAAAATATATATTTTTGCTTGAAAACAAGCGATGTATCAGTTCGATCGTACCCCCATACTAGCCATTTTGAGACTTTCGGAAGAGTTAACGCTCTTAACTGCTTGGTTTCGAAGATTAAAATTTTAATTTTTAATATCGCATAAAACTAACGTGCAGCCCCTATACGTTATGTTTAAAAAAAATATATAAATTTTTTTTTAAAAATGGCGGCTATCGTAAAAATTCAAAGTGTCATAACTTTGCTAAATCAAATCCTACTGAAAAATGTCGTATGCAAAAAGTGTTTGGAATTTTATTTTGCATATAAAAGCAATTTTTAATTATTTTTTTTTTAATAAAAACCGAGTCTTACCATATATTGACCGAGACCTCGAACGAGCTTTTATGCGACTCTGCATACAGTTAACGCTCGTATGAAGCTTCTATTTAAGAAATTGACTTGAATTTTTTATACCAAATAGAGCTTTCAACTATACTTACGATACTATACAAAAAAATTAAAAATTAAAAAATAAAAGTATTTTTTTTTCAAAACACGTTTAGTGTGATGAGTCGATCGACCCACCATACATACGCTCATAAGATTTTCAATATATTTAAGGTCAGTGTGAGCTTATTTATACATATTTGAATTTCAAAATTTTGTGACAGTATAGAATTCTTAAGCATCCTGTGTATGTTTGTTAGCAAAATCCATTTTGTCAATTTTTTGCAAAATGGCGACAAGTATTAAAATTCAATCACTTATTACTCAGTAGTGTTCAATTTTGTCAAAAAGGTCTGTATACATGAAATGTTGAGAAGCCTAAAGCTCATCTAAGTAAAATATAAAAAATATATATTTTTGCTTGAAAACAAGCGATGTATCAGTTCGATCGTACCCCCATACTAGCCATTTTGAGACTTTCGGAAGAGTTAACGCTCTTAACTGCTTGGTTTCGAAGATTAAAATTTTAATTTTTAATATCGCATAGAACTAACGTGCAGCCCCTATACGTTATGTTTAAAAAAAATATATAAAATTTTTTTTCAAAATGGCGGCTATCGTAAAAATTCAAAGTGTCATAACTTTGCTAAATCAAATCCTACTGAAAAATGTCGTATGCAAAAAGTGTTTGGAATTTTATTTTGCATATAAAAGCAATTTTTAATTATTTTTTTTTTAATAAAAACCGAGTCTTACCATATATTGACCGAGACCTCGAACGAGCTTTTATGCGACTCTGCATACAGTTAACGCTCGTATGAAGCTTCTATTTAAGAAATTGACTTGAATTTTTTATACCAAATAGAGCTTTCAACTATACTTACGATACTATACAAAAAAATTAAAAATTAAAAAATAAAAGTATTTTTTTTTCAAAACACGTTTAGTGTGATGAGTCGATCGACCCACCATACATACGCTCATAAGATTTTCATTATAGTTAAGGTCAGTGTGAGCTTATTTATACATATTTGAATTTCAAAATTTTGTGACAGTATAGAATTCTTAAGCATCCTGTGTATGTTTGTTAGCAAAATCCATTTTGTCAATTTTTTGCAAAATGGCGACAAGTATTAAAATTCAATCACTTATTACTCAGTAGTGTTCAATTTTGTCAAAAAGGTCTCTATACATGAAATGTTGAGAAGCCTAAAGCTCATCTAAGTAAAATATAAAAAATATATATTTTTGCTTGAAAACAAGCGATGTATCAGTTCGATCGTACCCCCATACTAGCCATTTTGAGACTTTCGGAAGAGTTAACGCTCTTAACTGCTTGGTTTCGAAGATTAAAATTTTAATTTTTAATATCGCATAGAACTAACGTGCAGCCCCTATACGTTATGTTTAAAAAAAATATATAAAATTTTTTTTCAAAATGGCGGCTATCGTGAAAATTCAAAGTGTCATAACTTTGCTAAATTAAATCCTACTGAAAAATGTCGTATGCAAAAAGTGTTTGGAATTTTATTTTGCATATAAAAGCAATTTTTAATTTTTTTTTTTTTAATAAAAACCGAGTCTTACCATATATTGACCAAGACCTCGAACGAGCTTTTATGCGACTCTGCATACAGTTAACGCTCGTATGAAGCTTCTATTTAAGAAATTGACTTGAATTTTTTATACCAAATAGAGCTTTCAACTATACTTACGATACTATACAAAAAAATTAAAAATTAAAAAATAAAAGTATTTTTTTTTCAAAACACGTTTAGTGTGATGAGTCGATCGACCCACCATACATACGCTCATAAGATTTTCAATATAGTTAAGGTCAGTGTGAGCTTATTTATACATATTTGAATTTCAAAATTTTGTGACAGTATAGAATTCTTAAGCATCCTGTGTATGTTTGTTAGCAAAATCCATTTTGTCAATTTTTTGCAAAATGGCGACAAGTATTAAAATTCAATCACTTATTACTCAGTAGTGTTCAATTTTGTCAAAAAGGTCTCTATACATGAAATGTTGAGAAGCCTAAAGCTCATCTAAGTAAAATATAAAAAATATATATTTTTGCTTGAAAACAAGCGATGTATCAGTTCGATCGTACCCCCATACTAGCCATTTTGAGACTTTCGGAAGAGTTAACGCTCTTAACTGCTTGGTTTCGAAGATTAAAATTTTAATTTTTAATATCGCATAGAACTAACGTGCAGCCCCTATACGTTATGTTTAAAAAAAATATATAAAATTTTTTTTCAAAATGGCGGCTATCGTAAAAATTCAAAGTGTCATAACTTTGCTAAATCAAATCCTACTGAAAAATGTCGTATGCAAAAAGTGTTTGGAATTTTATTTTGCATATAAAAGCAATTTTTAATTATTTTTTTTTTAATAAAAACCGAGTCTTACTATATATTGACCGAGACCTCGAACGAGCTTTTATGCGACTCTGCATACAGTTAACGCTCGTATGAAGCTTCTATTTAAGAAATTGACTTGAATTTTTATACCAAATAGAGCTTTCAACTATACTTACGATACTGTACAAAAAAATTAAAAATTAAAAAATAAAAGTATTTTTTTTTCAAAACACGTTTAGTGTGATGAGTCGATCGACCCACCATACATAGGCTCATAAGATTTTCAATATAGTTAAGGTCAGTGTGAGCTTATTTATACATATTTGAATTTCAAAATTTTGTGACAGTATAGAATTCTTAAGCATCCTGTGTATGTTTGTTAGCAAAATCCATTTTGTCAATTTTTTGCAAAATGGCGACAAGTATTAAAATTCAATCACTTATTACTCAGTAGTGTTCAATTTTGTCAAAAAGGTCTCTATACATGAAATGTTGAGAAGCCTAAAGATCATCTAAGTAAAATATAAAAAATATATATTTTTGCTTGAAAACAAGCGATGTATCAGTTCGATCGTACCCCCATACTAGCCATTTTGAGACTTTCGGAAGAGTTAACGCTCTTAACTGCTTGGTTTCGAAGATTAAAATTTTAATTTTTAATATCGCATAGAACTAACGTGCAGCCCCTATACGTTATGTTTAAAAAAAATATATAAAATTTTTTTTCAAAATGGCGGCTATCGTAAAAATTCAAAGTGTCATAACTTTGCTAAATCAAATCCTACTGAAAAATGTTGTATGCAAAAAGTGTTTGGAATTTTATTTTGCATATAAAAGCAATTTTTAATTATTTTTTTTTTAATAAAAACCGAGTCTTACCATATATTGACCGAGACCTCGAACGAGCTTTTATGCGACTCTGCATACAGTTAACGCTCGTATGAAGCTTCTATTTAAGAAATTGACTTGAATTTTTTATACCAAATAGAGCTTTCAACTATACTTACGATACTATACAAAAAAATTAAAAATTAAAAAATAAAAGTATTTTTTTTTCAAAACACGTTTAGTGTGATGAGTCGATCGACCCACCATACATACGCTCATAAGATTTTCAATATAGTTAAGGTCAGTGTGAGCTTATTTATACATATTTGAATTTCAAAATTTTGTGACAGTATAGAATTCTTAAGCATCCTGTGTATGTTTGTTAGCAAAATCCATTTTGTCAATTTTTTGCAAAATGGCGACAAGTATTAAAATTCAATCACTTATTACTCAGTAGTGTTCAATTTTGTCAAAAAGGTCTGTATACATGAAATGTTGAGAAGCCTAAAGCTCATCTAAGTAAAATATAAAAAATATATATTTTTGCTTGAAAACAAGCGATGTATCAGTTCGATCGTACCCCCATACTAGCCATTTTGAGACTTTCGGAAGAGTTAACGCTCTTAACTGCTTGGTTTCGAAGATTAAAATTTTAATTTTTAATATCGCATAGAACTAACGTGCAGCCCCTATACGTTATGTTTAAAAAAAATATATAATTTTTTTTTTAAAAATGGCGGCTATCGTAAAAATTCAAAGTGTCATAACTTTGCTAAATCAAATCCTACTGAAAAATGTCGTATGCAAAAAGTGTTTGGAATTTTATTTTGCATATAAAAGCAATTTTTAATTATTTTTTTTTTAATAAAAACCGAGTCTTACCATATATTGACCGAGACCTCGAACGAGCTTTTATGCGACTCTGCATACAGTTAACGCTCGTATGAAGCTTCTATTTAAGAAATTGACTTGAATTTTTTATACCAAATAGAGCTTTCAACTATACTTACGATACTATACAAAAAAATTAAAAATTAAAAAATAAAAGTATTTTTTTTTCAAAACACGTTTAGTGTGATGAGTCGATCGACCCACCATACATACGCTCATAAGATTTTCAATATAGTTAAGGTCAGTGTGAGCTTATTTATACATATTTGAATTTCAAAATTTTGTGACAGTATAGAATTCTTAAGCATCCTGTGTATGTTTGTTAGCAAAATCCATTTTGTCAATTTTTTGCAAAATGGCGACAAGTATTAAAATTCAATCACTTATTACTCAGTAGTGTTCAATTTTGTCAAAAAGGTCTGTATACATGAAATGTTGAGAAGCCTAAAGCTCATCTAAGTAAAATATAAAAAATATATATTTTTGCTTGAAAACAAGCGATGTATCAGTTCGATCGTACCCCCATACTAGCCATTTTGAGACTTTCGGAAGAGTTAACGCTCTTAACTGCTTGGTTTCGAAGATTAAAATTTTAATTTTTAATATCGCATAGAACTAACGTGCAGCCCCTATACGTTATGTTTAAAAAAAATATATAAAATTTTTTTTCAAAATGGCGGCTATCGTAAAAATTCAAAGTGTCATAACTTTGCTAAATCAAATCCTACTGAAAAATGTCGTATGCAAAAAGTGTTTGGAATTTTATTTTGCATATAAAAGCAATTTTTAATTATTTTTTTTTTAATAAAAACCGAGTCTTACCATATATTGACCGAGACCTCGAACGAGCTTTTATGCGACTCTGCATACAGTTAACGCTCGTATTAAGCTTCTATTTAAGAAATTGACTTGAATTTTTTATACCAAATAGAGCTTTCAACTATACTTACGATACTATACAAAAAAATTAAAAACTAAAAAATAAAAGTATTTTTTTTTCAAAACACGTTTAGTGTGATGAGTCGATCGACCCACCATACATACGCTCATAAGATTTTCAATATAGTTAAGGTCAGTGTGAGCTTATTTATACATATTTGAATTTCAAAATTTTGTGACAGTATAGAATTCTTAAGCATCCTGTGTATGTTTGTTAGCAAAATCCATTTTGTCAATTTTTTGCAAAATGGCGACAAGTATTAAAATTCAATCACTTATTACTCAGTAGTGTTCAATTTTGTCAAAAAGGTCTCTATACATGAAATGTTGAGAAGCCTAAAGCTCATCTAAGTAAAATATAAAAAATATATATTTTTGCTTGAAAACAAGCGATGTATCAGTTCGATCGTACCCCCATACTAGCCATTTTGAGACTTTCGGAAGAGTTAACGCTCTTAACTGCTTGGTTTCGAAGATTAAAATTTTAATTTTTAATATCGCATAGAACTAACGTGCAGCCCCTATACGTTATGTTTAAAAAAAATATATAAAATTTTTTTTCAAAATGGCGGCTATCGTAAAAATTCAAAGTGTCATAACTTTGCTAAATCAAATCCTACTGAAAAATGTTGTATGCAAAAAGTGTTTGGAATTTTATTTTGCATATAAAAGCAATTTTTAATTATTTTTTTTTTAATAAAAACCGAGTCTTACCATATATTGACCGAGACCTCGAACGAGCTTTTATGCGACTCTGCATACAGTTAACGCTCGTATGAAGCTTCTATTTAAGAAATTGACTTGAATTTTTTATACCAAATAGAGCTTTCAACTATACTTACGATACTATACAAAAAAATTAAAAATTAAAAAATAAAAGTATTTTTTTTTCAAAACACGTTTAGTGTGATGAGTCGATCGACCCACCATACATACGCTCATAAGATTTTCAATATAGTTAAGGTCAGTGTGAGCTTATTTATACATATTTGAATTTCAAAATTTTGTGACAGTATAGAATTCTTAAGCATCATGTGTATGTTTGTTAGCAAAATCCATTTTGTCAATTTTTTGCAAAATGGCGACAAGTATTAAAATTCAATCACTTATTACTCAGTAGTGTTCAATTTTGTCAAAAAGGTCTGTATACATGAAATGTTGAGAAGCCTAAAGCTCATCTAAGTAAAATATAAAAAATATATATTTTTGCTTGAAAACAAGCGATGTATCAGTTCGATCGTACCCCCATACTAGCCATTTTGAGACTTTCGGAAGAGTTAACGCTCTTAACTGCTTGGTTTCGAAGATTAAAATTTTAATTTTTAATATCGCATAGAACTAACGTGCAGCCCCTATACGTTATGTTTAAAAAAAATATATAAAATTTTTTTTCAAAATGGCGGCTATCGTAAAAATTCAAAGTGTCATAACTTTGCTAAATCAAATCCTACTGAAAAATGTCGTATGCAAAAAGTGTTTGGAATTTTATTTTGCATATAAAAGCAATTTTTAATTATTTTTTTTTTAATAAAAACCGAGTCTTACCATATATTGACCGAGACCTCGAACGAGCTTTTATGCGACTCTGCATACAGTTAACGCTCGTATGAAGCTTCTATTTAAGAAATTGACTTGAATTTTTTATACCAAATAGAGCTTTCAACTATACTTACGATACTATACAAAAAAATTAAAAATTAAAAAATAAAAGTATTTTTTTTTCAAAACACGTTTAGTGTGATGAGTCGATCGACCCACCATACATACGCTCATAAGATTTTCAATATAGTTAAGGTCAGTGTGAGCTTATTTATACATATTTGAATTTCAAAATTTTGTGACAGTATAGAATTCTTAAGCATCCTGTGTATGTTTGTTAGCAAAATCCATTTTGTCAATTTTTTGCAAAATGGCGACAAGTATTAAAATTCAATCACTTATTACTCAGTAGTGTTCAATTTTGTCAAAAAGGTCTGTATACATGAAATGTTGAGAAGCCTAAAGCTCATCTAAGTAAAATATAAAAAATATATATTTTTGCTTGAAAACAAGCGATGTATCAGTTCGATCGTACCCCCATACTAGCCATTTTGAGACTTTCGGAAGAGTTAACGCTCTTAACTGCTTGGTTTCGAAGATTAAAATTTTAATTTTTAATATCGCATAGAACTAACGTGCAGCCCCTATACGTTATGTTTAAAAAAAATATATAAAATTTTTTTTCAAAATGGCGGCTATCGTAAAAATTCAAAGTGTCATAACTTTGCTAAATCAAATCCTACTGAAAAATGTCGTATGCAAAAAGTGTTTGGAATTTTATTTTGCATATAAAAGCAATTTTTAATTATTTTTTTTTTAATAAAAACCGAGTCTTACCATATATTGACCGAGACCTCGAACGAGCTTTTATGCGACTCTGCATACAGTTAACGCTCGTATGAAGCTTCTATTTAAGAAATTGACTTGAATTTTTTATACCAAATAGAGCTTTCAACTATACTTACGATACTATACAAAAAAATTAAAAACTAAAAAATAAAAGTATTTTTTTTTCAAAACACGTTTAGTGTGATGAGTCGATCGACCCACCATACATACGCTCATAAGATTTTCAATATAGTTAAGGTCAGTGTGAGCTTATTTATACATATTTGAATTTCAAAATTTTGTGACAGTATAGAATTCTTAAGCATCCTGTGTATGTTTGTTAGCAAAATCCATTTTGTCAATTTTTTGCAAAATGGCGACAAGTATTAAAATTCAATCACTTATTACTCAGTAGTGTTCAATTTTGTCAAAAAGGTCTCTATACATGAAATGTTGAGAAGCCTAAAGCTCATCTAAGTAAAATATAAAAAATATATATTTTTGCTTGAAAACAAGCGATGTATCAGTTCGATCGTACCCCCATACTAGCCATTTTGAGACTTTCGGAAGAGTTAACGCTCTTAACTGCTTGGTTTCAAAGATTAAAATTTTAATTTTTAATATCGCATAGAACTAACGTGCAGCCCCTATACGTTATGTTTAAAAAAAATATATAAAATTTTTTTTCAAAATGGCGGCTATCGTAAAAATTCAAAGTGTCATAACTTTGCTAAATCAAATCCTACTGAAAAATGTCGTATGCAAAAAGTGTTTGGAATTTTATTTTGCATATAAAAGCAATTTTTAATTATTTTTTTTTTAATAAAAACCGAGTCTTACCATATATTGACCGAGACCTCGAACGAGCTTTTATGCGACTCTGCATACAGTTAACGCTCGTATGAAGCTTCTATTTAAGAAATTGACTTGAATTTTTTATACCAAATAGAGCTTTCAACTATACTTACGATACTATACAAAAAAATTAAAAATTAAAAAATAAAAGTATTTTTTTTTCAAAACACGTTTAGTGTGATGAGTCGATCGACCCACCATACATACGCTCATAAGATTTTCAATATAGTTAAGGTCAGTGTGAGCTTATTTATACATATTTGAATTTCAAAATTTTGTGACAGTATAGAATTCTTAAGCATCCTGTGTATGTTTGTTAGCAAAATCTATTTTGTCAATTTTTTGCAAAATGGCGACAAGTATTAAAATTCAATCACTTATTACTCAGTAGTGTTCAATTTTGTCAAAAAGGTCTGTATACATGAAATGTTGAGAAGCCTAAAGCTCATCTAAGTAAAATATAAAAAATATATATTTTTGCTTGAAAACAAGCGATGTATCAGTTCGATCGTACCCCCATACTAGCCATTTTGAGACTTTCGGAAGAGTTAACGCTCTTAACTGCTTGGTTTCGAAGATTAAAATTTTAATTTTTAATATCGCATAGAACTAACGTGCAGCCCCTATACGTTATGTTTAAAAAAAATATATAAAATTTTTTTTCAAAATGGCGGCTATCGTAAAAATTCAAAGTGTCATAACTTTGCTAAATCAAATCCTACTGAAAAATGTCGTATGCAAAAAGTGTTTGGAATTTTATTTTGCATATAAAAGCAATTTTTAATTATTTTTTTTTTAATAAAAACCGAGTCTTACCATATATTGACCGAGACCTCGAACGAGCTTTTATGCGACTCTGCATACAGTTAACGCTCGTATGAAGCTTCTATTTAAGAAATTGACTTGAATTTTTTATACCAAATAGAGCTTTCAACTATACTTACGATACTATACAAAAAAATTAAAAATTAAAAAATAAAAGTATTTTTTTTTCAAAACACGTTTAGTGTGATGAGTCGATCGACCCACCATACATACGCTCATAAGATTTTGAATATAGTTAAGGTCAGTGTGAGCTTATTTATACATATTTGAATTTCAAAATTTTGTGACAGTATAGAATTCTTAAGCATCCTGTGTATGTTTGTTAGCAAAATCCATTTTGTCAATTTTTTGCAAAATGGCGACAAGTATTAAAATTCAATCACTTATTACTCAGTAGTGTTCAATTTTGTCAAAAAGGTCTCTATACATGAAATGTTGAGAAGCCTAAAGCTCATCTAAGTAAAATATAAAAAATATATATTTTTGCTTGAAAACAAGCGATGTATCAGTTCGATCGTACCCCCATACTAGCCATTTTGAGACTTTCGGAAGAGTTAACGCTCTTAACTGCTTGGTTTCGAAGATTAAAATTTTAATTTTTTATTTCGCATAGAACTAACGTGCAGCCCCTATACGTTATGTTTAAAAAAAATATATAAAATTTTTTTTCAAAATGGCGGCTATCGTAAAAATTCAAAGTGTCATAACTTTGCTAAATCAAATCCTACTGAAAAATGTCGTATGCAAAAAGTGTTTGGAATTTTATTTTGCATATAAAAGCAATTTTTAATTATTTTTTTTTTAATAAAAACCGAGTCTTACCATATATTGACCGAGACCTCGAACGAGCTTTTATGCGACTCTGCATACAGTTAACGCTCGTATGAAGCTTCTATTTAAGAAATTGACTTGAATTTTTTATACCAAATAGAGCTTTCAACTATACTTACGATACTATACAAAAAAATTAAAAATTAAAAAATAAAAGTATTTTTTTTTCAAAACACGTTTAGTGTGATGAGTCGATCGACCCACCATACATACGCTCATAAGATTTTCAATATAGTTAAGGTCAGTGTAAGCTTATTTATACATATTTGAATTTCAAAATTTTGTGACAGTATAGAATTCTTAAGCATCCTGTGTATGTTTGTTAGCAAAATCCATTTTGTCAATTTTTTGCAAAATGGCGACAAGTATTAAAATTCAATCACTTATTACTCAGTAGTGTTCAATTTTGTCAAAAAGGTCTCTATACATGAAATGTTGAGAAGCCTAAAGCTCATCTAAGTAAAATATAAAAAATATATATTTTTGCTTGAAAACAAGCGATGTATCAGTTCGATCGTACCCCCATACTAGCCATTTTGAGACTTTCGGAAGAGTTAACGCTCTTAACTGCTTGGTTTCATAGATTAAAATTTTAATTTTTAATATCGCATAGAACTAACGTGCAGCCCCTATACGTTATGTTTCAAAAAAATATATAAATTTTTTTTTCAAAATGGCGGCTATCGTAAAAATTCAAAGTGTCATAACTTTGCTAAATCAAATCCCACTGAAAAATGTCGTATGCAAAAAGTGTTTGGAATTTTATTTTGCATATAAAAGCAATTTTTAATTATTTTTTTTTTAATAAAAACCGAGTCTTACCATATATTGACCGAGACCTCGAACGAGCTTTTATGCGACTCTGCATACAGTTAACGCTCGTATGAAGCTTCTATTTAAGAAATTGACTTGAATTTTTTATACCAAATAGAGCTTTCAACTATACTTACGATACTATACAAAAAAATTAAAAATTAAAAAATAAAAGTATTTTTTTTTCAAAACACGTTTAGTGTGATGAGTCGATCGACCCACCATACATACGCTCATAAGATTTTCAATATAGTTAAGGTCAGTGTGAGCTTATTTATACATATTTGAATTTCAAAATTTTGTGACAGTATAGAATTCTTAAGCATCCTGTGTATGTTTGTTAGCAAAATCCATTTTGTCAATTTTTTGCAAAATGGCGACAAGTATTAAAATTCAATCACTTATTACTCAGTAGTGTTCAATTTTGTCAAAAAGGTCTGTATACATGAAATGTTGAGAAGCCTAAAGCTCATCTAAGTAAAATATAAAAAATATATATTTTTGCTTGAAAACAAGCGATGTATCAGTTCGATCGTACCCCCATACTAGCCATTTTGAGACTTTCGGAAGAGTTAACGCTCTTAACTGCTTGGTTTCGAAGATTAAAATTTTAATTTTTAATATCGCATAAAACTAACGTGCAGCCCCTATACGTTATGTTTAAAAAAAATATATAAATTTTTTTTTAAAAATGGCGGCTATCGTAAAAATTCAAAGTGTCATAACTTTGCTAAATCAAATCCTACTGAAAAATGTCGTATGCAAAAAGTGTTTGGAATTTTATTTTGCATATAAAAGCAATTTTTAATTTTTTTTTTTTTAATAAAAACCGAGTCTTACCATATATTGACCGAGACCTCGAACGAGCTTTTATGCGACTCTGCATACAGTTAACGCTCGTATGAAGCTTCTATTTAAGAAATTGACTTGAATTTTTTATACCAAATAGAGCTTTCAACTATACTTACGATACTATACAAAAAAATTAAAAATTAAAAAATAAAAGTATTTTTTTTTCAAAACACGTTTAGTGTGATGAGTCGATCGACCCACCATACATACGCTCATAAGATTTTCAATATATTTAAGGTCAGTGTGAGCTTATTTATACATATTTGAATTTCAAAATTTTGTGACAGTATAGAATTCTTAAGCATCCTGTGTATGTTTGTTAGCAAAATCCATTTTGTCAATTTTTTGCAAAATGGCGACAAGTATTAAAATTCAATCACTTATTACTCAGTAGTGTTCAATTTTGTCAAAAAGGTCTGTATACATGAAATGTTGAGAAGCCTAAAGCTCATCTAAGTAAAATATAAAAAATATATATTTTTGCTTGAAAACAAGCGATGTATCAGTTCGATCGTACCCCCATACTAGCCATTTTGAGACTTTCGGAAGAGTTAACGCTCTTAACTGCTTGGTTTCGAAGATTAAAATTTTAATTTTTAATATCGCATAGAACTAACGTGCAGCCCCTATACGTTATGTTTAAAAAAAATATATAAAATTTTTTTTCAAAATGGCGGCTATCGTAAAAATTCAAAGTGTCATAACTTTGCTAAATCAAATCCTACTGAAAAATGTCGTATGCAAAAAGTGTTTGGAATTTTATTTTGCATATAAAAGCAATTTTTAATTATTTTTTTTTTAATAAAAACCGAGTCTTACCATATATTGACCGAGACCTCGAACGAGCTTTTATGCGACTCTGCATACAGTTAACGCTCGTATGAAGCTTCTATTTAAGAAATTGACTTGAATTTTTTATACCAAATAGAGCTTTCAACTATACTTACGATACTATACAAAAAAATTAAAAATTAAAAAATAAAAGTATTTTTTTTTCAAAACACGTTTAGTGTGATGAGTCGATCGACCCACCATACATACGCTCATAAGATTTTCAATATATTTAAGGTCAGTGTGAGCTTATTTATACATATTTGAATTTCAAAATTTTGTGACAGTATAGAATTCTTAAGCATCCTGTGTATGTTTGTTAGCAAAATCCATTTTGTCAATTTTTTGCAAAATGGCGACAAGTATTAAAATTCAATCACTTATTACTCAGTAGTGTTTAATTTTGTCAAAAAGGTCTGTATACATGAAATGTTGAGAAGCCTAAAGCTCATCTAAGTAAAATATAAAAAATATATATTTTTGCTTGAAAACAAGCGATGTATCAGTTCGATCGTACCCCCATACTAGCCATTTTGAGACTTTCGGAAGAGTTAACGCTCTTAACTGCTTGGTTTTGAAGATTAAAATTTTAATTTTTAATATCGCATAGAACTAACGTGCAGCCCCTATACGTTATGTTTAAAAAAAATATATAAAATTTTTTTTCAAAATGGCGGCTATCGTAAAAATTCAAAGTGTCATAACTTTGCTAAATCAAATCCTACTGAAAAATGTCGTATGCAAAAAGTGTTTGGAATTTTATTTTGCATATAAAAGCAATTTTTAATTATTTTTTTTTTAATAAAAATTGAGTCTTACCATATATTGACCGAGACCTCGAACGAGCTTTTATGCGACTCTGCATACAGTTAACGCTCGTATGAAGCTTCTATTTAAGAAATTGACTTGAATTTTTTATACCAAATAGAGCTTTCAACTATACTTACGATACTATACAAAAAAATTAAAAATTAAAAAATAAAAGTATTTTTTTTTCAAAACACGTTTAGTGTGATGAGTCGATCGACCCACCATACATACGCTCATAAGATTTTGAATATAGTTAAGGTCAGTGTGAGCTTATTTATACATATTTGAATTTCAAAATTTTGTGACAGTATAGAATTCTTAAGCATCCTGTGTATGTTTGTTAGCAAAATCCATTTTGTCAATTTTTTGCAAAATGGCGACAAGTATTAAAATTCAATCACTTATTACTCAGTAGTGTTCAATTTTGTCAAAAAGGTCTCTATACATGAAATGTTGAGAAGCCTAAAGCTCATCTAAGTAAAATATAAAAAATATATATTTTTGCTTGAAAACAAGCGATGTATCAGTTCGATCGTACCCCCATACTAGCCATTTTGAGACTTTCGGAAGAGTTAACGCTCTTAACTGCTTGGTTTCGAAGATTAAAATTTTAATTTTTAATATCGCATAGAACTAACGTGCAGCCCCTATACGTTATGTTTAAAAAAAATATATAAAATTTTTTTTCAAAATGGCGGCTATCGTAAAAATTCAAAGTGTCATAACTTTGCTAAATCAAATCCTACTGAAAAATGTCGTATGCAAAAAGTGTTTGGAATTTTATTTTGCATATAAAAGCAATTTTTAATTATTTTTTTTTTAATAAAAACCGAGTCTTACCATATATTGACCGAGACCTCGAACGAGCTTTTATGCGACTCTGCATACAGTTAACGCTCGTATGAAGCTTCTATTTAAGAAATTGACTTGAATTTTTTATACCAAATAGAGCTTTCAACTATACTTACGATACTATACAAAAAAATTAAAAATTAAAAAATAAAAGTATTTTTTTTTCAAAACACGTTTAGTGTGATGAGTCGATCGACCCACCATACATACGCTCATAAGATTTTCAATATAGTTAAGGTCAGTGTAAGCTTATTTATACATATTTGAATTTCAAAATTTTGTGACAGTATAGAATTCTTAAGCATCCTGTGTATGTTTGTTAGCAAAATCCATTTTGTCAATTTTTTGCAAAATGGCGACAAGTATTAAAATTCAATCACTTATTACTCAGTAGTGTTCAATTTTGTCAAAAAGGTCTCTATACATGAAATGTTGAGAAGCCTAAAGCTCATCTAAGTAAAATATAAAAAATATATATTTTTGCTTGAAAACAAGCGATGTATCAGTTCGATCGTACCCCCATACTAGCCATTTTGAGACTTTCGGAAGAGTTAACGCTCTTAACTGCTTGGTTTCATAGATTAAAATTTTAATTTTTAATATCGCATAGAACTAACGTGCAGCCCCTATACGTTATGTTTAAAAAAAATATATAAAATTTTTTTTCAAAATGGCGGCTATCGTAAAAATTCAAAGTGTCATAACTTTGCTAAATCAAATCCTACTGAAAAATGTCGTATGCAAAAAGTGTTTGGAATTTTATTTTGCATATAAAAGCAATTTTTTATTATTTTTTTTTTAATAAAAACCGAGTCTTACCATATATTGACCGAGACCTCGAACGAGCTTTTATGCGACTCTGCATACAGTTAACGCTCGTATGAAACTTCTATTTAAGAAATTGACTTGAATTTTTTATACCAAATAGAGCTTTCAACTATACTTACGATACTATACAAAAAAATTAAAAATTAAAAAATAAAAGTATTTTTTTTTCAAAACACGTTTAGTGTGATGAGTCGATCGACCCACCATACATACGCTCATAAGATTTTCAATATAGTTAAGGTCAGTGTGAGCTTATTTATACATATTTGAATTTCAAAATTTTGTGACAGTATAGAATTCTTAAGCATCCTGTGTATGTTTGTTAGCAAAATCCATTTTGTCAATTTTTTGCAAAATGGCGACAAGTATTAAAATTCAATCACTTATTACTCAGTAGTGTTCAATTTTGTCAAAAAGGTCTCTATACATGAAATGTTGAGAAGCCTAAAGCTCATCTAAGTAAAATATAAAAAATATATATTTTTGCTTGAAAACAAGCGATGTATCAGTTCGATCGTACCCCCATACTAGCCATTTTGAGACTTTCGGAAGAGTTAACGCTCTTAACTGCTTGGTTTCGAAGATTAAAATTTTAATTTTTATTATCGCATAGAACTAACGTGCAGCCCCTATACGTTATGTTTAAAAAAAATATATAAATTTTTTTTTCAAAATGGCGGCTATCGTAAAAATTGAAAGTGTCATAACTTTGCTAAATCAAATCCTACTGAAAAATGTCGTATGCAAAAAGTGTTTGGAATTTTATTTTGCATATAAAAGCAATTTTTAATTATTTTTTTTTTAATAAAAACCGAGTCTTACCATATATTGACCGAGACCTCGAACGAGCTTTTATGCGACTCTGCATACAGTTAACGCTCGTATGAAGCTTCTATTTAAGAAATTGACTTGAATTTTTTATACCAAATAGAGCTTTCAACTATACTTACGATACTATACAAAAAAATTAAAAATTAAAAAATAAAAGTATTTTTTTTTCAAAACACGTTTAGTGTGATGAGTCGATCGACCCACCATACATACGCTCATAAGATTTTCAATATAGTTAAGGTCAGTGTGAGCTTATTTATACATATTTGAATTTAAAAATTTTGTGACAGTATAGAATTCTTAAGCATCCTGTGTATGTTTGTTAGCAAAATCCATTTTGTCAATTTTTTGCAAAATGGCGACAAGTATTAAAATTCAATCACTTATTACTCAGTAGTGTTCAATTTTGTCAAAAAGGTCTCTATACATGAAATGTTGAGAAGCCTAAAGCTCATCTAAGTAAAATATAAAAAATATATATTTTTGCTTGAAAACAAGCGATGTATCAGTTCGATCGTACCCCCATACTAGCCATTTTGAGACTTTCGGAAGAGTTAACGCTCTTAACTGCTTGGTTTCGAAGATTAAAATTTTAATTTTTAATATCGCATAGAACTAACGTGCAGCCCCTATACGTTATGTTTAAAAAAAATATATAAATTTTTTTTTCAAAATGGCGGCTATCGTAAAAATTCAAAGTGTCATAACTTTGCTAAATCAAATCCTACTGAAAAATGTTGTATGAAAAAAGTGTTTGGAATTTTATTTTGCATATAAAAGCAATTTTTAATTATTTTTTTTTTAATAAAAACCGAGTCTTACCATATATTGACCGAGACCTCGAACGAGCTTTTATGCGACTCTGCATACAGTTAACGCTCGTATGAAACTTCTATTTAAGAAATTGACTTGAATTTTTTATACCAAATAGAGCTTTCAACTATACTTACGATACTATACAAAAAAATTAAAAATTAAAAAATAAAAGTATTTTTTTTTCAAAACACGTTTAGTGTGATGAGTCGATCGACCCACCATACATACGCTCATAAGATTTTCAATATAGTTAAGGTCAGTGTGAGCTTATTTATACATATTTGAATTTCAAAATTTTGTGACAGTATAGAATTCTTAAGCATCCTGTGTATGTTTGTTAGCAAAATCCATTTTGTCAATTTTTTGCAAAATGGCGACAAGTATTAAAATTCAATCACTTATTACTCAGTAGTGTTCAATTTTGTCAAAAAGGTCTCTATACATGAAATGTTGAGAAGCCTAAAGCTCATCTAAGTAAAATATAAAAAATATATATTTTTGCTTGAAAACAAGCGATGTATCAGTTCGATCGTACCCCCATACTAGCCATTTTGAGACTTTCGGAAGAGTTAACGCTCTTAACTGCTTGGTTTCGAAGATTAAAATTTTAATTTTTAATATCGCATAGAACTAACGTGCAGCCCCTATACGTTATGTTTAAAAAAAATATATAAATTTTTTTTTCAAAATGGCGGCTATCGTAAAAATTGAAAGTGTCATAACTTTGCTAAATCGAATCCTACTAAAAAATGTCGTATGCAAAAAGTGTTTGGAATTTTATTTTGCATATAAAAGCAATTTTTAATTATTTTTTTTTTAATAAAAACCGAGTCTTACCATATATTGACCGAGACCTCGAACGAGCTTTTATGCGACTCTGCATACAGTTAACGCTCGTATGAAGCTTCTATTTAAGAAATTGACTTGAATTTTTTATACCAAATAGAGCTTTCAACTATACTTACGATACTATACAAAAAAATTAAAAATTAAAAAATAAAAGTATTTTTTTTTCAAAACACGTTTAGTGTGATGAGTCGATCGACCCACCATACATACGCTCATAAGATTTTCAATATATTTAAGGTCAGTGTGAGCTTATTTATACATATTTGAATTTCAAAATTTTGTGACAGTATAGAATTCTTAAGCATCCTGTGTATGTTTGTTAGCAAAATCCATTTTGTCAATTTTTTGCAAAATGGCGACAAGTATTAAAATTCAATCACTTATTACTCAGTAGTGTTTAATTTTGTCAAAAAGGTCTGTATACATGAAATGTTGAGAAGCCTAAAGCTCATCTAAGTAAAATATAAAAAATATATATTTTTGCTTGAAAACAAGCGATGTATCAGTTCGATCGTACCCCCATACTAGCCATTTTGAGACTTTCGGAAGAGTTAACGCTCTTAACTGCTTGGTTTCGAAGATTAAAATTTTAATTTTTAATATCGCATAGAACTAACGTGCAGCCCCTATACGTTATGTTTAAAAAAAATATATAAAATTTTTTTTCAAAATGGCGGCTATCGTAAAAATTCAAAGTGTCATAACTTTGCTAAATCAAATCCTACTGAAAAATGTCGTATGCAAAAAGTGTTTGGAATTTTATTTTGCATATAAAAGCAATTTTTTATTATTTTTTTTTTAATAAAAACCGAGTCTTACCATATATTGACCGAGACCTCGAACGAGCTTTTATGCGACTCTGCATACAGTTAACGCTCGTATGAAACTTCTATTTAAGAAATTGACTTGAATTTTTTATACCAAATAGAGCTTTCAACTATACTTACGATACTATACAAAAAAATTAAAAATTAAAAAATAAAAGTATTTTTTTTTCAAAACACGTTTAGTGTGATGAGTCGATCGACCCACCATACATACGCTCATAAGATTTTCAATATAGTTAAGGTCAGTGTGAGCTTATTTATACATATTTGAATTTCAAAATTTTGTGACAGTATAGAATTCTTAAGCATCCTGTGTATGTTTGTTAGCAAAATCCATTTTGTCAATTTTTTGCAAAATGGCGACAAGTATTAAAATTCAATCACTTATTACTCAGTAGTGTTCAATTTTGTCAAAAAGGTCTCTATACATGAAATGTTGAGAAGCCTAAAGCTCATCTAAGTAAAATATAAAAAATATATATTTTTGCTTGAAAACAAGCGATGTATCAGTTCGATCGTACCCCCATACTAGCCATTTTGAGACTTTCGGAAGAGTTAACGCTCTTAACTGCTTGGTTTCGAAGATTAAAATTTTAATTTTTATTATCGCATAGAACTAACGTGCAGCCCCTATACGTTATGTTTAAAAAAAATATATAAATTTTTTTTTCAAAATGGCGGCTATCGTAAAAATTGAAAGTGTCATAACTTTGCTAAATCAAATCCTACTGAAAAATGTCGTATGCAAAAAGTGTTTGGAATTTTATTTTGCATATAAAAGCAATTTTTAATTATTTTTTTTTTAATAAAAACCGAGTCTTACCATATATTGACCGAGACCTCGAACGAGCTTTTATGCGACTCTGCATACAGTTAACGCTCGTATGAAGCTTCTATTTAAGAAATTGACTTGAATTTTTTATACCAAATAGAGCTTTCAACTATACTTACGATACTATACAAAAAAATTAAAAATTAAAAAATAAAAGTATTTTTTTTTCAAAACACGTTTAGTGTGATGAGTCGATCGACCCACCATACATACGCTCATAAGATTTTCAATATAGTTAAGGTCAGTGTGAGCTTATTTATACATATTTGAATTTAAAAATTTTGTGACAGTATAGAATTCTTAAGCATCCTGTGTATGTTTGTTAGCAAAATCCATTTTGTCAATTTTTTGCAAAATGGCGACAAGTATTAAAATTCAATCACTTATTACTCAGTAGTGTTCAATTTTGTCAAAAAGGTCTCTATACATGAAATGTTGAGAAGCCTAAAGCTCATCTAAGTAAAATATAAAAAATATATATTTTTGCTTGAAAACAAGCGATGTATCAGTTCGATCGTACCCCCATACTAGCCATTTTGAGACTTTCGGAAGAGTTAACGCTCTTAACTGCTTGGTTTCGAAGATTAAAATTTTAATTTTTAATATCGCATAGAACTAACGTGCAGCCCCTATACGTTATGTTTAAAAAAAATATATAAATTTTTTTTTCAAAATGGCGGCTATCGTAAAAATTGAAAGTGTCATAACTTTGCTAAATCAAATCCTACTGAAAAATGTTGTATGAAAAAAGTGTTTGGAATTTTATTTTGCATATAAAAGCAATTTTTAATTATTTTTTTTTTAATAAAAACCGAGTCTTACCATATATTGACCGAGACCTCGAACGAGCTTTTATGCGACTCTGCATACAGTTAACGCTCGTATGAAACTTCTATTTAAGAAATTGACTTGAATTTTTTATACCAAATAGAGCTTTCAACTATACTTACGATACTATACAAAAAAATTAAAAATTAAAAAATAAAAGTATTTTTTTTTCAAAACACGTTTAGTGTGATGAGTCGATCGACCCACCATACATACGCTCATAAGATTTTCAATATAGTTAAGGTCAGTGTAAGCTTATTTATACATATTTGAATTTCAAAATTTTGTGACAGTATAGAATTCTTAAGCATCCTGTGTATGTTTGTTAGCAAAATCCATTTTGTCAATTTTTTGCAAAATGGCGACAAGTATTAAAATTCAATCACTTATTACTCAGTAGTGTTCAATTTTGTCAAAAAGGTCTCTATACATGAAATGTTGAGAAGCCTAAAGCTCATCTAAGTAAAATATAAAAAATATATATTTTTGCTTGAAAACAAGCGATGTATCAGTTCGATCGTACCCCCATACTAGCCATTTTGAGACTTTCGGAAGAGTTAACGCTCTTAACTGCTTGGTTTCGAAGATTAAAATTTTAATTTTTAATATCGCATAGAACTAACGTGCAGCCCCTATACGTTATGTTTAAAAAAAATATATAAATTTTTTTTTCAAAATGGCGGCTATCGTAAAAATTGAAAGTGTCATAACTTTGCTAAATCGAATCCTACTAAAAAATGTCGTATGCAAAAAGTGTTTGGAATTTTATTTTGCATATAAAAGCAATTTTTAATTATTTTTTTTTTAATAAAAACCGAGTCTTACCATATATTGACCGAGACCTCGAACGAGCTTTTATGCGACTCTGCATACAGTTAACGCTCGTATGAAGCTTCTATTTAAGAAATTGACTTGAATTTTTTATACCAAATAGAGCTTTCAACTATACTTACGATACTATACAAAAAAATTAAAAACTAAAAAATAAAAGTATTTTTTTTTCAAAACACGTTTAGTGTGATGAGTCGATCGACCCACCATACATACGCTCATAAGATTTTCAATATAGTTAAGGTCAGTGTGAGCTTATTTATACATATTTGAATTTAAAAATTTTGTGACAGTATAGAATTCTTAAGCATCCTGTGTATGTTTGTTAGCAAAATCCATTTTGTCAATTTTTTGCAAAATGGCGACAAGTATTAAAATTCAATCACTTATTACTCAGTAGTGTTCAATTTTGTCAAAAAGGTCTCTATACATGAAATGTTGAGAAGCCTAAAGCTCATCTAAGTAAAATATAAAAAATATATATTTTTGCTTGAAAACAAGCGATGTATCAGTTCGATCGTACCCCCATACTAGCCATTTTGAGACTTTCGGAAGAGTTAACGCTCTTAACTGCTTGGTTTCGAAGATTAAAATTTTAATTTTTAATATCGCATAGAACTAACGTGCAGCCCCTATACGTTATGTTTAAAAAAAATATATAAAATTTTTTTTCAAAATGGCGGCTATCGTAAAAATTCAAAGTGTCATAACTTTGCTAAATCAAATCCTACTGAAAAATGTCGTATGCAAAAAGTGTTTGGAATTTTATTTTGCATATAAAAGCAATTTTTAATTATTTTTTTTTTAATAAAAACCGAGTCTTACCATATATTGACCGAGACCTCGAACGAGCTTTTATGCGACTCTGCATACAGTTAACGCTCGTATGAAGCTTCTATTTAAGAAATTGACTTGAATTTTTTATACCAAATAGAGCTTTCAACTATACTTACGATACTATACAAAAAAATTAAAAATTAAAAAATAAAAGTATTTTTTTTTCAAAACACGTTTAGTGTGATGAGTCGATCGACCCACCATACATACGCTCATAAGATTTTCAATATAGTTAAGGTCAGTGTGAGCTTATTTATACATATTTGAATTTCAAAATTTTGTGACAGTATAGAATTCTTAAGCATCCTGTGTATGTTTGTTAGCAAAATCCATTTTGTCAATTTTTTGAAAAATGGCGACAAGTATTAAAATTCAATCACTTATTACTCAGTAGTGTTCAATTTTGTCAAAAAGGTCTCTATACATGAAATGTTGAGAAGCCTAAAGCTCATCTAAGTAAAATATAAAAAATATATATTTTTGCTTGAAAACAAGCGATGTATCAGTTCGATCGTACCCCCATACTAGCCATTTTGAGACTTTCGGAAGAGTTAACGCTCTTAACTGCTTGGTTTCGAAGATTAAAATTTTAATTTTTAATATCGCATAGAACTAACGTGCAGCCCCTATACGTTATGTTTAAAAAAAATATATAAAATTTTTTTTCAAAATGGCGGCTATCGTAAAAATTCAAAGTGTCATAACTTTGCTAAATCAAATCCTACTGAAAAATGTCGTATGCAAAAAGTGTTTGGAATTTTATTTTGCATATAAAAGCAATTTTTAATTATTTTTTTTTTAATAAAAACCGAGTCTTACCATATATTGACCGAGACCTCGAACGAGCTTTTATGCGACTCTGCATACAGTTAACGCTCGTATGAAGCTTCTATTTAAGAAATTGACTTGAATTTTTTATACCAAATAGAGCTTTCAACTATACTTACGATACTATACAAAAAAATTAAAAATTAAAAAATAAAAGTATTTTTTTTTCAAAACACGTTTAGTGTGATGAGTCGATCGACCCACCATACATACGCTCATAAGATTTTCAATATAGTTAAGGTCAGTGTGAGCTTATTTATACATATTTGAATTTCAAAATTTTGTGACAGTATAGAATTCTTAAGCATCCTGTGTATGTTTGTTAGCAAAATCCATTTTGTCAATTTTTTGCAAAATGGCGACAAGTATTAAAATTCAATCACTTATTACTCAGTAGTGTTCAATTTTGTCAAAAAGGTCTGTATACATGAAATGTTGAGAAGCCTAAAGCTCATCTAAGTAAAATATAAAAAATATATATTTTTGCTTGAAAACAAGCGATGTATCAGTTCGATCGTACCCCCATACTAGCCATTTTGAGACTTTCGGAAGAGTTAACGCTCTTAACTGCTTGGTTTCGAAGATTAAAATTTTAATTTTTAATATCGCATAAAACTAACGTGCAGCCCCTATACGTTATGTTTAAAAAAAATATATAAATTTTTTTTTAAAAATAACGGCTATCGTAAAAATTCAAAGTGTCATAACTTTGCTAAATCAAATCCTACTGAAAAATGTCGTATGCAAAAAGTGTTTGGAATTTTATTTTGCATATAAAAGCAATTTTTAATTTTTTTTTTTTTAATAAAAACCGAGTCTTACCATATATTGACCGAGACCTCGAACGAGCTTTTATGCGACTCTGCATACAGTTAACGCTCGTATGAAGCTTCTATTTAAGAAATTGACTTGAATTTTTTATACCAAATAGAGCTTTCAACTATACTTACGATGCTATACAAAAAAATTAAAAATTAAAAAATAAAAGTATTTTTTTTTCAAAACACGTTTAGTGTGATGAGTCGATCGACCCACCATACATACGCTCATAAGATTTTCAATATATTTAAGGTCAGTGTGAGCTTATTTATACATATTTGAATTTCAAAATTTTGTGACAGTATAGAATTCTTAAGCATCCTGTGTATGTTTGTTAGCAAAATCCATTTTGTCAATTTTTTGCAAAATGGCGACAAGTATTAAAATTCAATCACTTATTACTCAGTAGTGTTCAATTTTGTCAAAAAGGTCTGTATACATGAAATGTTGAGAAGCCTAAAGCTCATCTAAGTAAAATATAAAAAATATATATTTTTGCTTGAAAACAAGCGATGTATCAGTTCGATCGTACCCCCATACTAGCCATTTTGAGACTTTCGGAAGAGTTAACGCTCTTAACTGCTTGGTTTCGAAGATTAAAATTTTAATTTTTAATATCGCATAGAACTAACGTGCAGCCCCTATACGTTATGTTTAAAAAAAATATATAAAATTTTTTTTCAAAATGGCGGCTATCGTAAAAATTCAAAGTGTCATAACTTTGCTAAATCAAATCCTACTGAAAAATGTCGTATGCAAAAAGTGTTTGGAATTTTATTTTGCATATAAAAGCAATTTTTAATTATTTTTTTTTTAATAAAAACCGAGTCTTACCATATATTGACCGAGACCTCGAACGAGCTTTTATGCGACTCTGCATACAGTTAACGCTCGTATGAAGCTTCTATTTAAGAAATTGACTTGAATTTTTTATACCAAATAGAGCTTTCAACTATACTTACGATACTATACAAAAAAATTAAAAATTAAAAAATAAAAGTATTTTTTTTTCAAAACACGTTTAGTGTGATGAGTCGATCGACCCACCATACATACGCTCATAAGATTTTCAATATATTTAAGGTCAGTGTGAGCTTATTTATACATATTTGAATTTCAAAATTTTGTGACAGTATAGAATTCTTAAGCATCCTGTGTATGTTTGTTAGCAAAATCCATTTTGTCAATTTTTTGCAAAATGGCGACAAGTATTAAAATTCAATCACTTATTACTCAGTAGTGTTCAATTTTGTCAAAAAGGTCTGTATACATGAAATGTTGAGAAGCCTAAAGCTCATCTAAGTAAAATATAAAAAATATATATTTTTGCTTGAAAACAAGCGATGTATCAGTTCGATCGTACCCCCATACTAGCCATTTTGAGACTTTCGGAAGAGTTAACGCTCTTAACTGCTTGGTTTCGAAGATTAAAATTTTAATTTTTAATATCGCATAGAACTAACGTGCAGCCCCTATACGTTATGTTTAAAAAAAATATATAAAATTTTTTTTCAAAATGGCGGCTATCGTAAAAATTCAAAGTGTCATAACTTTGCTAAATCAAATCCTACTGAAAAATGTCGTATGCAAAAAGTGTTTGGAATTTTATTTTGCATATAAAAGCAATTTTTAATTATTTTTTTTTTAATAAAAACCGAGTCTTACCATATATTGACCGAGACCTCGAACGAGCTTTTATGCGACTCTGCATACAGTTAACGCTCGTATGAAGCTTCTATTTAAGAAATTGACTTGAATTTTTTATACCAAATAGAGCTTTCAACTATACTTACGATACTATACAAAAAAATTAAAAATTAAAAAATAAAAGTATTTTTTTTTCAAAACACGTTTAGTGTGATGAGTCGATCGACCCACCATACATACGCTCATAAGATTTTCAATATAGTTAAGGTCAGTGTGAGCTTATTTATACATATTTGAATTTCAAAATTTTGTGACAGTATAGAATTCTTAAGCATCCTGTGTATGTTTGTTAGCAAAATCCATTTTGTCAATTTTTTGAAAAATGGCGACAAGTATTAAAATTCAATCACTTATTACTCAGTAGTGTTCAATTTTGTCAAAAAGGTCTCTATACATGAAATGTTGAGAAGCCTAAAGCTCATCTAAGTAAAATATAAAAAATATATATTTTTGCTTGAAAACAAGCGATGTATCAGTTCGATCGTACCCCCATACTAGCCATTTTGAGACTTTCGGAAGAGTTAACGCTCTTAACTGCTTGGTTTCGAAGATTAAAATTTTAATTTTTAATATCGCATAGAACTAACGTGCAGCCCCTATACGTTATGTTTAAAAAAAATATATAAAATTTTTTTTCAAAATGGCGGCTATCGTAAAAATTCAAAGTGTCATAACTTTGCTAAATCAAATCCTACTGAAAAATGTCGTATGCAAAAAGTGTTTGGAATTTTATTTTGCATATAAAAGCAATTTTTAATTATTTTTTTTTTAATAAAAACCGAGTCTTACCATATATTGACCGAGACCTCGAACGAGCTTTTATGCGACTCTGCATACAGTTAACGCTCGTATGAAGCTTCTATTTAAGAAATTGACTTGAATTTTTTATACCAAATAGAGCTTTCAACTATACTTACGATACTATACAAAAAAATTAAAAATTAAAAAATAAAAGTATTTTTTTTTCAAAACACGTTTAGTGTGATGAGTCGATCGACCCACCATACATACGCTCATAAGATTTTCAATATAGTTAAGGTCAGTGTGAGCTTATTTATACATATTTGAATTTCAAAATTTTGTGACAGTATAGAATTCTTAAGCATCCTGTGTATGTTTGTTAGCAAAATCCATTTTGTCAATTTTTTGCAAAATGGCGACAAGTATTAAAATTCAATCACTTATTACTCAGTAGTGTTCAATTTTGTCAAAAAGGTCTCTATACATGAAATGTTGAGAAGCCTAAAGCTCATCTAAGTAAAATATAAAAAATATATATTTTTGCTTGAAAACAAGCGATGTATCAGTTCGATCGTACCCCCATACTAGCCATTTTGAGACTTTCGGAAGAGTTAACGCTCTTAACTGCTTGGTTTCGAAGATTAAAATTTGAATTTTTAATATCGCATAGAACTAACGTGCAGCCCCTATACGTTATGTTTAAAAAAAATATATAAAATTTTTTTTCAAAATGGCGGCTATCGTAAAAATTCAAAGTGTCATAACTTTGCTAAATCAAATCCTACTGAAAAATGTCGTATGCAAAAAGTGTTTGGAATTTTATTTTGCATATAAAAGCAATTTTTTATTATTTTTTTTTTAATAAAAACCGAGTCTTACCATATATTGACCGAGACCTCGAACGAGCTTTTATGCGACTCTGCATACAGTTAACGCTCGTATGAAACTTCTATTTAAGAAATTGACTTGAATTTTTTATACCAAATAGAGCTTTCAACTATACTTACGATACTATACAAAAAAATTAAAAATTAAAAAATAAAAGTATTTTTTTTTCAAAACACGTTTAGTGTGATGAGTCGATCGACCCACCATACATACGCTCATAAGATTTTGAATATAGTTAAGGTCAGTGTGAGCTTATTTATACATATTTGAATTTCAAAATTTTGTGACAGTATAGAATTCTTAAGCATCCTGTGTATGTTTGTTAGCAAAATCCATTTTGTCAATTTTTTGCAAAATGGCGACAAGTATTAAAATTCAATCACTTATTACTCAGTAGTGTTCAATTTTGTCAAGAAGGTCTCTATACATGAAATGTTGAGAAGCCTAAAGCTCATCTAAGTAAAATATAAAAAATATATATTTTTGCTTGAAAACAAGCGATGTATCAGTTCGATCGTACCCCCATACTAGCCATTTTGAGACTTTCGGAAGAGTTAACGCTCTTAACTGCTTGGTTTCGAAGATTAAAATTTTAATTTTTATTATCGCATAGAACTAACGTGCAGCCCCTATACGTTATGTTTAAAAAAAATATATAAATTTTTTTTTCAAAATGGCGGCTATCGTAAAAATTGAAAGTGTCATAACTTTGCTAAATCAAATCCTACTGAAAAATGTCGTATGCAAAAAGTGTTTGGAATTTTATTTTGCATATAAAAGCAATTTTTAATTATTTTTTTTTTAATAAAAACCGAGTCTTACCATATATTGACCGAGACCTCGAACGAGCTTTTATGCGACTCTGCATACAGTTAACGCTCGTATGAAGCTTCTATTTAAGAAATTGACTTGAATTTTTTATACCAAATAGAGCTTTCAACTATACTTACGATACTATACAAAAAAATTAAAAATTAAAAAATAAAAGTATTTTTTTTTCAAAACACGTTTAGTGTGATGAGTCGATCGACCCACCATACATACGCTCATAAGATTTTCAATATAGTTAAGGTCAGTGTGAGCTTATTTATACATATTTGAATTTAAAAATTTTGTGACAGTATAGAATTCTTAAGCATCCTGTGTATGTTTGTTAGCAAAATCCATTTTGTCAATTTTTTGCAAAATGGCGACAAGTATTAAAATTCAATCACTTATTACTCAGTAGTGTTCAATTTTGTCAAAAAGGTCTCTATACATGAAATGTTGAGAAGCCTAAAGCTCATCTAAGTAAAATATAAAAAATATATATTTTTGCTTGAAAACAAGCGATGTATCAGTTCGATCGTACCCCCATACTAGCCATTTTGAGACTTTCGGAAGAGTTAACGCTCTTAACTGCTTGGTTTCGAAGATTAAAATTTTAATTTTTAATATCGCATAGAACTAACGTGCAGCCCCTATACGTTATGTTTAAAAAAAATATATAAATTTTTTTTTCAAAATGGCGGCTATCGTAAAAATTGAAAGTGTCATAACTTTGCTAAATCAAATCCTACTGAAAAATGTTGTATGAAAAAAGTGTTTGGAATTTTATTTTGCATATAAAAGCAATTTTTAATTATTTTTTTTTTAATAAAAACCGAGTCTTACCATATATTGACCGAGACCTCGAACGAGCTTTTATGCGACTCTGCATACAGTTAACGCTCGTATGAAACTTCTATTTAAGAAATTGACTTGAATTTTTTATACCAAATAGAGCTTTCAACTATACTTACGATACTATACAAAAAAATTAAAAATTAAAAAATAAAAGTATTTTTTTTTCAAAACACGTTTAGTGTGATGAGTCGATCGACCCACCATACATACGCTCATAAGATTTTCAATATAGTTAAGGTCAGTGTAAGCTTATTTATACATATTTGAATTTCAAAATTTTGTGACAGTATAGAATTCTTAAGCATCCTGTGTATGTTTGTTAGCAAAATCCATTTTGTCAATTTTTTGCAAAATGGCGACAAGTATTAAAATTCAATCACTTATTACTCAGTAGTGTTCAATTTTGTCAAAAAGGTCTCTATACATGAAATGTTGAGAAGCCTAAAGCTCATCTAAGTAAAATATAAAAAATATATATTTTTGCTTGAAAACAAGCGATGTATCAGTTCGATCGTACCCCCATACTAGCCATTTTGAGACTTTCGGAAGAGTTAACGCTCTTAACTGCTTGGTTTCGAAGATTAAAATTTTAATTTTTATTATCGCATAGAACTAACGTGCAGCCCCTATACGTTATGTTTAAAAAAAATATATAAAATTTTTTTTCAAAATGGCGGCTATCGTAAAAATTCAAAGTGTCATAACTTTGCTAAATCAAATCCTACTGAAAAATGTCGTATGCAAAAAGTGTTTGGAATTTTATTTTGCATATAAAAGCAATTTTTAATTATTTTTTTTTTAATAAAAACCAAGTCTTACCATATATTGACCGAGACCTCGAACGAGCTTTTATGCGACTCTGCATACAGTTAACGCTCGTATGAAGCTTCTATTTAAGAAATTGACTTGAATTTTTTATACCAAATAGAGCTTTCAACTATACTTACGATACTATACAAAAAAATTTAAAATTAAAAAATAAAAGTATTTTTTTTTCAAAACACGTTTAGTGTGATGAGTCGATCGACCCACCATACATACGCTCATAAGATTTTCAATATAGCTAAGGTCAGTGTGAGCTTATTTATACATATTTGAATTTCAAAATTTTGTGACAGTATAGAATTCTTAAGCATCCTGTGTATGTTTGTTAGCAAAATCCATTTTGTCAATTTTTTGCAAAATGGCGACAAGTATTAAAATTCAATCACTTATTACTCAGTAGTGTTCAATTTTGTCAAAAAGGTCTCTATACATGAAATGTTGAGAAGCCTAAAGCTCATCTAAGTAAAATATAAAAAATATATATTTTTGCTTGAAAACAAGCGATGTATCAGTTCGATCGTACCCCCATACTAGCCATTTTGAGACTTTCGGAAGAGTTAACGCTCTTAACTGCTTGGTTTCGAAGATTAAAATTTTAATTTTTAATATCGCATAGAACTAACGTGCAGCCCCTATACGTTATGTTTAAAAAAAATATATAAAATTTTTTTTCAAAATGGCGGCTATCGTAAAAATTCAAAGTGTCATAACTTTGCTAAATCAAATCCTACTGAAAAATGTCGTATGCAAAAAGTGTTTGGAATTTTATTTTGCATATAAAAGCAATTTTTAATTATTTTTTTTTTAATAAAAACTGAGTCTTACCATATATTGACCGAGACCTCGAACGAGCTTTTATGCGACTCTGCATACAGTTAACGCTCGTATGAAACTTCTATTTAAGAAATTGACTTGAATTTTTTATACCAAATAGAGCTTTCAACTATACTTACGATACTATACAAAAAAATTAAAAATTAAAAAATAAAAGTATTTTTTTTTCAAAACACGTTTAGTGTGATGAGTCGATCGACCCACCATACATACGCTCATAAGATTTTCAATATAGTTAAGGTCAGTGTGAGCTTATTTATACATATTTGAATTTCAAAATTTTGTGACAGTATAGAATTCTTAAGCATCCTGTGTATGTTTGTTAGCAAAATCCATTTTGTCAATTTTTTGCAAAATGGCGACAAGTATTAAAATTCAATCACTTATTACTCAGTAGTGTTCAATTTTGTCAAAAAGGTCTCTATACATGAAATGTTGAGAAGCCTAAAGCTCATCTAAGTAAAATATAAAAAATATATATTTTTGCTTGAAAACAAGCGATGTATCAGTTCGATCGTACCCCCATACTAGCCATTTTGAGACTTTCGGAAGAGTTAACGCTCTTAACTGCTTGGTTTCGAAGATTAAAATTTTAATTTTTATTATCGCATAGAACTAACGTGCAGCCCCTATACGTTATGTTTCAAAAAAATATATAATTTTTTTTTTCAAAATGGCGGCTATCGTAAAAATTCAAAGTGTCATAACTTTGCTAAATCAAATCCCACTGAAAAATGTCGTATGCAAAAAGTGTTTGGAATTTTATTTTGCATATAAAAGCAATTTTTAATTATTTTTTTTTTAATAAAAACCGAGTCTTACCATATATTGACCGAGACCTCGAACGAGCTTTTATGCGACTCTGCATACAGTTAACGCTCGTATGAAGCTTATTTTTAAGAAATTGACTTGAATTTTTTATACCAAATAGAGCTTTCAACTATACTTACGATACTATACAAAAAAATTAAAAATTAAAAAATAAAAGTATTTTTTTTTCAAAACACGTTTAGTGTGATGAGTCGATCGACCCACCATACATACGCTCATAAGATTTTCAATATAGTTAAGGTCAGTGTGAGCTTATTTATACATATTTGAATTTCAAAATTTTGTGACAGTATAGAATTCTTAAGCATCCTGTGTATGTTTGTTAGCAAAATCCATTTTGTCAATTTTTTGCAAAATGGCGACAAGTATTAAAATTCAATCACTTATTACTCAGTAGTGTTCAATTTTGTCAAAAAGGTCTCTATACATGAAATGTTGAGAAGCCTAAAGCTCATCTAAGTAAAATATAAAAAATATATATTTTTGCTTGAAAACAAGCGATGTATCAGTTCGATCGTACCCCCATACTAGCCATTTTGAGACTTTCGGAAGAGTTAACGCTCTTAACTGCTTGGTTTCGAAGATTAAAATTTTAATTTTTATATCGCATAGAACTAACGTGCAGCCCCTATACGTTATGTTTAAAAAAAATATATAAAATTTTTTTTCAAAATGGCGGCTATCGTAAAAATTCAAAGTGTCATAACTTTGCTAAATCAAATCCTACTGAAAAATGTCGTATGCAAAAAGTGTTTGGAATTTTATTTTGCATATAAAAGCAATTTTTAATTATTTTTTTTTTAATAAAAACCGAGTCTTACCATATATTGACCGAGACCTCGAACGAGCTTTTATGCGACTCTGCATACAGTTAACGCTCGTATGAAGCTTCTATTTAAGAAATTGACTTGAATTTTTTATACCAAATAGAGCTTTCAACTATACTTACGATACTATACAAAAAAATTAAAAATTAAAAAATAAAAGTATTTTTTTTTCAAAACACGTTTAGTGTGATGAGTCGATCGACCCACCATACATACGCTCATAAGATTTTCAATATAGCTAAGGTCAGTGTGAGCTTATTTATACATATTTGAATTTCAAAATTTTGTGACAGTATAGAATTCTTAAGCATCCTGTGTATGTTTGTTAGCAAAATCCATTTTGTCAATTTTTTGCAAAATGGCGACAAGTATTAAAATTCAATCACTTATTACTCAGTAGTGTTCAATTTTGTCAAAAAGGTCTCTATACATGAAATGTTGAGAAGCCTAAAGCTCATCTAAGTAAAATATAAAAAATATATATTTTTGCTTGAAAACAAGCGATGTATCAGTTCGATCGTACCCCCATACTAGCCATTTTGAGACTTTCGGAAGAGTTAACGCTCTTAACTGCTTGGTTTCGAAGATTAAAATTTTAATTTTTATTATCGCATAGAACTAACGTGCAGCCCCTATACGTTATGTTTAAAAAAAATATATAAAATTTTTTTTCAAAATGGCGGCTATCGTAAAAATTCAAAGTGTCATAACTTTGCTAAATCAAATCCTACTGAAAAATGTCGTATGCAAAAAGTGTTTGGAATTTTATTTTGCATATAAAAGCAATTTTTAATTATTTTTTTTTTAATAAAAACTGAGTCTTACCATATATTGACCGAGACCTCGAACGAGCTTTTATGCGACTCTGCATACAGTTAACGCTCGTATGAAACTTCTATTTAAGAAATTGACTTGAATTTTTTATACCAAATAGAGCTTTCAACTATACTTACGATACTATACAAAAAAATTAAAAATTAAAAAATAAAAGTATTTTTTTTTCAAAACACGTTTAGTGTGATGAGTCGATCGACCCACCATACATACGCTCATAAGATTTTCAATATAGTTAACGTCAGTGTGAGCTTATTTATACATATTTGAATTTCAAAATTTTGTGACAGTATAGAATTCTTAAGCATCCTGTGTATGTTTGTTAGCAAAATCCATTTTGTCAATTTTTTGCAAAATGGCGACAAGTATTAAAATTCAATCACTTATTACTCAGTAGTGTTCAATTTTGTCAAAAAGGTCTCTATACATGAAATGTTGAGAAGCCTAAAGCTCATCTAAGTAAAATATAAAAAATATATATTTTTGCTTGAAAACAAGCGATGTATCAGTTCGATCGTACCCCCATACTAGCCATTTTGAGACTTTCGGAAGAGTTAACGCTCTTAACTGCTTGGTTTCGAAGATTAAAATTTTAATTTTTATTATCGCATAGAACTAACGTGCAGCCCCTATACGTTATGTTTCAAAAAAATATATAAATTTTTTTTTCAAAATGGCGGCTATCGTAAAAATTCAAAGTGTCATAACTTTGCTAAATCAAATCCCACTGAAAAATGTCGTATGCAAAAAGTGTTTGGAATTTTATTTTGCATATAAAAGCAATTTTTAATTATTTTTTTTTTAATAAAAACCGAGTCTTACCATATATTGACCGAGACCTCGAACGAGCTTTTATGCGACTCTGCATACAGTTAACGCTCGTATGAAGCTTATTTTTAAGAAATTGACTTGAATTTTTTATACCAAATAGAGCTTTCAACTATACTTACGATACTATACAAAAAAATTAAAAATTAAAAAATAAAAGTATTTTTTTTTCAAAACACGTTTAGTGTGATGAGTCGATCGACCCACCATACATACGCTCATAAGATTTTCAATATAGTTAAGGTCAGTGTGAGCTTATTTATACATATTTGAATTTAAAAATTTTGTGACAGTATAGAATTCTTAAGCATCCTGTGTATGTTTGTTAGCAAAATCCATTTTGTCAATTTTTTGCAAAATGGCGACAAGTATTAAAATTCAATCACTTATTACTCAGTAGTGTTCAATTTTGTCAAAAAGGTCTCTATACATGAAATGTTGAGAAGCCTAAAGCTCATCTAAGTAAAATATAAAAAATATATATTTTTGCTTGAAAACAAGCGATGTATCAGTTCGATCGTACCCCCATACTAGCCATTTTGAGACTTTCGGAAGAGTTAACGCTCTTAACTGCTTGGTTTCGAAGATTAAAATTTTAATTTTTAATATCGCATAGAACTAACGTGCAGCCCCTATACGTTATGTTTAAAAAAAATATATAAATTTTTTTTTCAAAATGGCGGCTATCGTAAAAATTGAAAGTGTCATAACTTTGCTAAATCGAATCCTACTGAAAAATGTCGTATGCAAAAAGTGTTTGGAATTTTATTTTGCATATAAAAGCAATTTTTAATTATTTTTTTTTTAATAAAAACCGAGTCTTACCATATATTGACCGAGACCTCGAACGAGCTTTTATGCGACTCTGCATACAGTTAACGCTCGTATGAAACTTCTATTTAAGAAATTGACTTGAATTTTTTATACCAAATAGAGCTTTCAACTATACTTACGATACTATACAAAAAAATTAAAAATTAAAAAATAAAAGTATTTTTTTTTCAAAACACGTTTAGTGTGATGAGTCGATCGACCCACCATACATACGCTCATAAGATTTTCAATATAGTTAAGGTCAGTGTGAGCTTATTTATACATATTTGAATTTAAAAATTTTGTGACAGTATAGAATTCTTAAGCATCCTGTGTATGTTTGTTAGCAAAATCCATTTTGTCAATTTTTTGCAAAATGGCGACAAGTATTAAAATTCAATCACTTATTACTCAGTAGTGTTCAATTTTGTCAAAAAGGTCTCTATACATGAAATGTTGAGAAGCCTAAAGCTCATCTAAGTAAAATATAAAAAATATATATTTTTGCTTGAAAACAAGCGATGTATCAGTTCGATCGTACCCCCATACTAGCCATTTTGAGACTTTCGGAAGAGTTAACGCTCTTAACTGCTTGGTTTCGAAGATTAAAATTTTAATTTTTAATATCGCATAGAACTAACGTGCAGCCCCTATACGTTATGTTTAAAAAAAATATATAAATTTTTTTTTCAAAATGGCGGCTATCGTAAAAATTGAAAGTGTCATAACTTTGCTAAATCAAATCCTACTGAAAAATGTTGTATGAAAAAAGTGTTTGGAATTTTATTTTGCATATAAAAGCAATTTTTAATTATTTTTTTTTTAATAAAAACCGAGTCTTACCATATATTGACCGAGACCTCGAACGAGCTTTTATGCGACTCTGCATACAGTTAACGCTCGTATGAAGCTTCTATTTAAGAAATTGACTTGAATTTTTTATACCAAATAGAGCTTTCAACTATACTTACGATACTATACAAAAAAATTAAAAATTAAAAAATAAAAGTATTTTTTTTTCAAAACACGTTTAGTGTGATGAGTCGATCGACCCACTATACATACGCTCATAAGATTTTCAATATAGTTAAGGTCAGTGTGAGCTTATTTATACATATTTGAATTTCAAAATTTTGTGACAGTATAGAATTCTTAAGCATCCTGTGTATGTTTGTTAGCAAAATCCATTTTGTCAATTTTTTGCAAAATGGCGACAAGTATTAAAATTCAATCACTTATTACTCAGTAGTGTTCAATTTTGTCAAAAAGGTCTCTATACATGAAATGTTGAGAAGCCTAAAGCTCATCTAAGTAAAATATAAAAAATATATATTTTTGCTTGAAAACAAGCGATGTATCAGTTCGATCGTACCCCCATACTAGCCATTTTGAGACTTTCGGAAGAGTTAACGCTCTTAACTGCTTGGTTTCGAAGATTAAAATTTTAATTTTTAATATCGCATAGAACTAACGTGCAGCCCCTATACGTTATGTTTAAAAAAAATATATAAAATTTTTTTTCAAAATGGCGGCTATCGTAAAAATTCAAAGTGTCATAACTTTGCTAAATCAAATCCTACTGAAAAATGTCGTATGCAAAAAGTGTTTGGAATTTTATTTTGCATATAAAAGCAATTTTTAATTATTTTTTTTTTAATAAAAACCGAGTCTTACCATATATTGACCGAGACCTCGAACGAGCTTTTATGCGACTCTGCATACAGTTAACGCTCGTATGAAGCTTCTATTTAAGAAATTGACTTGAATTTTTTATACCAAATAGAGCTTTCAACTATACTTACGATACTATACAAAAAAATTAAAAATTAAAAAATAAAAGTATTTTTTTTTCAAAACACGTTTAGTGTGATGAGTCGATCGACCCACCATACATACGCTCATAAGATTTTCAATATAGCTAAGGTCAGTGTGAGCTTATTCATACATATTTGAATTTCAAAATTTTGTGACAGTATAGAATTCTTAAGCATCCTGTGTATGTTTGTTAGCAAAATCCATTTTGTCAATTTTTTGCAAAATGGCGACAAGTATTAAAATTCAATCACTTATTACTCAGTAGTGTTCAATTTTGTCAAAAAGGTCTCTATACATGAAATGTTGAGAAGCCTAAAGCTCATCTAAGTAAAATATAAAAAATATATATTTTTGCTTGAAAACAAGCGATGTATCAGTTCGATCGTACCCCCATACTAGCCATTTTGAGACTTTCGGAAGAGTTAACGCTCTTAACTGCTTGGTTTCGAAGATTAAAATTTTAATTTTTAATATCGCATAGAACTAACGTGCAGCCCCTATACGTTATGTTTAAAAAAAATATATAAAATTTTTTTTCAAAATGGCGGCTATCGTAAAAATTCAAAGTGTCATAACTTTGCTAAATCAAATCCTACTGAAAAATGTCGTATGCAAAAAGTGTTTGGAATTTTATTTTGCATATAAAAGCAATTTTTAATTATTTTTTTTTTAATAAAAACTGAGTCTTACCATATATTGACCGAGACCTCGAACGAGCTTTTATGCGACTCTGCATACAGTTAACGCTCGTATGAAACTTCTATTTAAGAAATTGACTTGAATTTTTTATACCAAATAGAGCTTTCAACTATACTTACGATACTATACAAAAAAATTAAAAATTAAAAAATAAAAGTATTTTTTTTTCAAAACACGTTTAGTGTGATGAGTCGATCGACCCACCATACATACGCTCATAAGATTTTCAATATAGTTAAGGTCAGTGTGAGCTTATTTATACATATTTGAATTTCAAAATTTTGTGACAGTATAGAATTCTTAAGCATCCTGTGTATGTTTGTTAGCAAAATCCATTTTGTCAATTTTTTGCAAAATGGCGACAAGTATTAAAATTCAATCACTTATTACTCAGTAGTGTTCAATTTTGTCAAAAAGGTCTCTATACATGAAATGTTGAGAAGCCTAAAGCTCATCTAAGTAAAATATAAAAAATATATATTTTTGCTTGAAAACAAGCGATGTATCAGTTCGATCGTACCCCCATACTAGCCATTTTGAGACTTTCGGAAGAGTTAACGCTCTTAACTGCTTGGTTTCGAAGATTAAAATTTTAATTTTTATTATCGCATAGAACTAACGTGCAGCCCCTATACGTTATGTTTCAAAAAAATATATAAATTTTTTTTTCAAAATGGCGGCTATCGTAAAAATTCAAAGTGTCATAACTTTGCTAAATCAAATCCCACTGAAAAATGTCGTATGCAAAAAGTGTTTGGAATTTTATTTTGCATATAAAAGCAATTTTTAATTATTTTTTTTTTAATAAAAACCGAGTCTTACCATATATTGACCGAGACCTCGAACGAGCTTTTATGCGACTCTGCATACAGTTAACGCTCGTATGAAGCTTATTTTTAAGAAATTGACTTGAATTTTTTATACCAAATAGAGCTTTCAACTATACTTACGATACTATACAAAAAAATTAAAAATTAAAAAATAAAAGTATTTTTTTTTCAAAACACGTTTAGTGTGATGAGTCGATCGACCCACCATACATACGCTCATAAGATTTTCAATATAGTTAAGGTCAGTGTGAGCTTATTTATACATATTTGAATTTAAAAATTTTGTGACAGTATAGAATTCTTAAGCATCCTGTGTATGTTTGTTAGCAAAATCCATTTTGTCAATTTTTTGCAAAATGGCGACAAGTATTAAAATTCAATCACTTATTACTCAGTAGTGTTCAATTTTGTCAAAAAGGTCTCTATACATGAAATGTTGAGAAGCCTAAAGCTCATCTAAGTAAAATATAAAAAATATATATTTTTGCTTGAAAACAAGCGATGTATCAGTTCGATCGTACCCCCATACTAGCCATTTTGAGACTTTCGGAAGAGTTAACGCTCTTAACTGCTTGGTTTCGAAGATTAAAATTTTAATTTTTAATATCGCATAGAACTAACGTGCAGCCCCTATACGTTATGTTTAAAAAAAATATATAAATTTTTTTTTCAAAATGGCGGCTATCGTAAAAATTGAAAGTGTCATAACTTTGCTAAATCAAATCCTACTGAAAAATGTTGTATAAAAAAAGTGTTTGGAATTTTATTTTGCATATAAAAGCAATTTTTAATTATTTTTTTTTTAATAAAAACCGAGTCTTACCATATATTGACCGAGACCTCGAACGAGCTTTTATGCGACTCTGCATACAGTTAACGCTCGTATGAAGCTTCTATTTAAGAAATTGACTTGAATTTTTTATACCAAATAGAGCTTTCAACTATACTTACGATACTATACAAAAAAATTAAAAATTAAAAAATAAAAGTATTTTTTTTTCAAAACACGTTTAGTGTGATGAGTCGATCGACCCACTATACATACGCTCATAAGATTTTCAATATAGTTAAGGTCAGTGTGAGCTTATTTATACATATTTGAATTTCAAAATTTTGTGACAGTATAGAATTCTTAAGCATCCTGTGTATGTTTGTTAGCAAAATCCATTTTGTCAATTTTTTGCAAAATGGCGACAAGTATTAAAATTCAATCACTTATTACTCAGTAGTGTTCAATTTTGTCAAAAAGGTCTCTATACATGAAATGTTGAGAAGCCTAAAGCTCATCTAAGTAAAATATAAAAAATATATATTTTTGCTTGAAAACAAGCGATGTATCAGTTCGATCGTACCCCCATACTAGCCATTTTGAGACTTTCGGAAGAGTTAACGCTCTTAACTGCTTGGTTTCGAAGATTAAAATTTTAATTTTTATTATCGCATAGAACTAACGTGCAGCCCCTATACGTTATGTTTAAAAAAAATATATAAATTTTTTTTTCAAAATGGCGGCTATCGTAAAAATTCAAAGTGTCATAACTTTGCTAAATCAAATCCTACTGAAAAATGTCGTATGCAAAAAGTGTTTGAAATTTTATTTTGCATATAAAAGCAATTTTTAATTATTTTTTTTTCAATAAAAACCGAGTCTTACCATATATTGACCGAGACCTCGAACGAGCTTTTATGCGACTCTGCATACAGTTAACGCTCGTATGAAGCTTCTATTTAAGAAATTGACTTGAATTTTTTATACCAAATAGAGCTTTCAACTATACTTACGATACTATACAAAAAAATTAAAAATTAAAAAATAAAAGTATTTTTTTTTCAAAACACGTTTAGTGTGATGAGTCGATCGACCCACCATACATACGCTCATAAGATTTTCAATATAGTTAAGGTCAGTGTGAGCTTATTTATACATATTTGAATTTCAAAATTTTGTGACAGTATAGAATTCTTAAGCATCCTGTGTATGTTTGTTAGCAAAATCCATTTTGTCAATTTTTTGCAAAATGGCGACAAGTATTAAAATTCAATCACTTATTACTCAGTAGTGTTCAATTTTGTCAAAAAGGTCTCTATACATGAAATGTTGAGAAGCCTAAAGCTCATCTAAGTAAAATATAAAAAATATATATTTTTGCTTGAAAACAAGCGATGTATCAGTTCGATCGTACCCCCATACTAGCCATTTTGAGACTTTCGGAAGAGTTAACGCTCTTAACTGCTTGGTTTCGAAGATTAAAATTTTAATTTTTAATATCGCATAGAACTAACGTGCAGCCCCTATACGTTATGTTTAAAAAAAATATATAAATTTTTTTTTCAAAATGGCGGCTATCGTAAAAATTGAAAGTGTCATAACTTTGCTAAATCGAATCCTACTAAAAAATGTCGTATGCAAAAAGTGTTTGGAATTTTATTTTGCATATAAAAGCAATTTTTAATTATTTTTTTTTTAATAAAAACCGAGTCTTACCATATATTGACCGAGACCTCGAACGAGCTTTTATGCGACTCTGCATACAGTTAACGCTCGTATGAAGCTTCTATTTAAGAAATTGACTTGAATTTTTTATACCAAATAGAGCTTTCAACTATACTTACGATACTATACAAAAAAATTAAAAACTAAAAAATAAAAGTATTTTTTTTTCAAAACACGTTTAGTGTGATGAGTCGATCGACCCACCATACATACGCTCATAAGATTTTCAATATAGTTAAGGTCAGTGTGAGCTTATTTATACATATTTGAATTTAAAAATTTTGTGACAGTATAGAATTCTTAAGCATCCTGTGTATGTTTGTTAGCAAAATCCATTTTGTCAATTTTTTGCAAAATGGCGACAAGTATTAAAATTCAATCACTTATTACTCAGTAGTGTTCAATTTTGTCAAAAAGGTCTCTATACATGAAATGTTGAGAAGCCTAAAGCTCATCTAAGTAAAATATAAAAAATATATATTTTTGCTTGAAAACAAGCGATGTATCAGTTCGATCGTACCCCCATACTAGCCATTTTGAGACTTTCGGAAGAGTTAACGCTCTTAACTGCTTGGTTTCGAAGATTAAAATTTTAATTTTTAATATCGCATAGAACTAACGTGCAGCCCCTATACGTTATGTTTAAAAAAAATATATAAATTTTTTTTTCAAAATGGCGGCTATCGTAAAAATTGAAAGTGTCATAACTTTGCTAAATCAAATCCTACTGAAAAATGTTGTATAAAAAAAGTGTTTGGAATTTTATTTTGCATATAAAAGCAATTTTTAATTATTTTTTTTTTAATAAAAACCGAGTCTTACCATATATTGACCGAGACCTCGAACGAGCTTTTATGCGACTCTGCATACAGTTAACGCTCGTATGAAGCTTCTATTTAAGAAATTGACTTGAATTTTTTATACCAAATAGAGCTTTCAACTATACTTACGATACTATACAAAAAAATTAAAAATTAAAAAATAAAAGTATTTTTTTTTCAAAACACGTTTAGTGTGATGAGTCGATCGACCCACTATACATACGCTCATAAGATTTTCAATATAGTTAAGGTCAGTGTGAGCTTATTTATACATATTTGAATTTCAAAATTTTGTGACAGTATAGAATTCTTAAGCATCCTGTGTATGTTTGTTAGCAAAATCCATTTTGTCAATTTTTTGCAAAATGGCGACAAGTATTAAAATTCAATCACTTATTACTCAGTAGTGTTCAATTTTGTCAAAAAGGTCTCTATACATGAAATGTTGAGAAGCCTAAAGCTCATCTAAGTAAAATATAAAAAATATATATTTTTGCTTGAAAACAAGCGATGTATCAGTTCGATCGTACCCCCATACTAGCCATTTTGAGACTTTCGGAAGAGTTAACGCTCTTAACTGCTTGGTTTCGAAGATTAAAATTTTAATTTTTATTATCGCATAGAACTAACGTGCAGCCCCTATACGTTATGTTTAAAAAAAATATATAAATTTTTTTTTCAAAATGGCGGCTATCGTAAAAATTCAAAGTGTCATAACTTTGCTAAATCAAATCCTACTGAAAAATGTCGTATGCAAAAAGTGTTTGAAATTTTATTTTGCATATAAAAGCAATTTTTAATTATTTTTTTTTCAATAAAAACCGAGTCTTACCATATATTGACCGAGACCTCGAACGAGCTTTTATGCGACTCTGCATACAGTTAACGCTCGTATGAAGCTTCTATTTAAGAAATTGACTTGAATTTTTTATACCAAATAGAGCTTTCAACTATACTTACGATACTATACAAAAAAATTAAAAATTAAAAAATAAAAGTATTTTTTTTTCAAAACACGTTTAGTGTGATGAGTCGATCGACCCACCATACATACGCTCATAAGATTTTCAATATAGTTAAGGTCAGTGTGAGCTTATTTATACATATTTGAATTTCAAAATTTTGTGACAGTATAGAATTCTTAAGCATCCTGTGTATGTTTGTTAGCAAAATCCATTTTGTCAATTTTTTGCAAAATGGCGACAAGTATTAAAATTCAATCACTTATTACTCAGTAGTGTTCAATTTTGTCAAAAAGGTCTCTATACATGAAATGTTGAGAAGCCTAAAGCTCATCTAAGTAAAATATAAAAAATATATATTTTTGCTTGAAAACAAGCGATGTATCAGTTCGATCGTACCCCCATACTAGCCATTTTGAGACTTTCGGAAGAGTTAACGCTCTTAACTGCTTGGTTTCGAAGATTAAAATTTTAATTTTTAATATCGCATAGAACTAACGTGCAGCCCCTATACGTTATGTTTAAAAAAAATATATAAAATTTTTTTTCAAAATGGCGGCTATCGTAAAAATTCAAAGTGTCATAACTTTGCTAAATCAAATCCTACTGAAAAATGTCGTATGCAAAAAGTGTTTGGAATTTTATTTTGCATATAAAAGCAATTTTTAATTATTTTTTTTTTAATAAAAACCGAGTCTTACCATATATTGACCGAGACCTCGAACGAGCTTTTATGCGACTCTGCATACAGTTAACGCTCGTATGAAGCTTCTATTTAAGAAATTGACTTGAATTTTTTATACCAAATAGAGCTTTCAACTATACTTACGATACTATACAAAAAAATTAAAAATTAAAAAATAAAAGTATTTTTTTTTCAAAACACGTTTAGTGTGATGAGTCGATCGACCCACCATACATACGCTCATAAGATTTTCAATATAGCTAAGGTCAGTGTGAGCTTATTCATACATATTTGAATTTCAAAATTTTGTGACAGTATAGAATTCTTAAGCATCCTGTGTATGTTTGTTAGCAAAATCCATTTTGTCAATTTTTTGCAAAATGGCGACAAGTATTAAAATTCAATCACTTATTACTCAGTAGTGTTCAATTTTGTCAAAAAGGTCTCTATACATGAAATGTTGAGAAGCCTAAAGCTCATCTAAGTAAAATATAAAAAATATATATTTTTGCTTGAAAACAAGCGATGTATCAGTTCGATCGTACCCCCATACTAGCCATTTTGAGACTTTCGGAAGAGTTAACGCTCTTAACTGCTTGGTTTCGAAGATTAAAATTTTAATTTTTAATATCGCATAGAACTAACGTGCAGCCCCTATACGTTATGTTTAAAAAAAATATATAAAATTTTTTTTCAAAATGGCGGCTATCGTAAAAATTCAAAGTGTCATAACTTTGCTAAATCAAATCCTACTGAAAAATGTCGTATGCAAAAAGTGTTTGGAATTTTATTTTGCATATAAAAGCAATTTTTAATTATTTTTTTTTTAATAAAAACTGAGTCTTACCATATATTGACCGAGACCTCGAACGAGCTTTTATGCGACTCTGCATACAGTTAACGCTCGTATGAAACTTTTATTTAAGAAATTGACTTGAATTTTTTATACCAAATAGAGCTTTCAACTATACTTACGATACTATACAAAAAAATTAAAAATTAAAAAATAAAAGTATTTTTTTTTCAAAACACGTTTAGTGTGATGAGTCGATCGACCCACCATACATACGCTCATAAGATTTTCAATATAGTTAAGGTCAGTGTGAGCTTATTTATACATATTTGAATTTCAAAATTTTGTGACAGTATAGAATTCTTAAGCATCCTGTGTATGTTTGTTAGCAAAATCCATTTTGTCAATTTTTTGCAAAATGGCGACAAGTATTAAAATTCAATCACTTATTACTCAGTAGTGTTCAATTTTGTCAAAAAGGTCTCTATACATGAAATGTTGAGAAGCCTAAAGCTCATCTAAGTAAAATATAAAAAATATATATTTTTGCTTGAAAACAAGCGATGTATCAGTTCGATCGTACCCCCATACTAGCCATTTTGAGACTTTCGGAAGAGTTAACGCTCTTAACTGCTTGGTTTCGAAGATTAAAATTTTAATTTTTAATATCGCATAGAACTAACGTGCAGCCCCTATACGTTATGTTTAAAAAAAATATATAAAATTTTTTTTCAAAATGGCGGCTATCGTAAAAATTCAAAGTGTCATAACTTTGCTAAATCAAATCCTACTGAAAAATGTCGTATGCAAAAAGTGTTTGGAATTTTATTTTGCATATAAAAGCAATTTTTAATTATTTTTTTTTTAATAAAAACCGAGTCTTACCATATATTGACCGAGACCTCGAACGAGCTTTTATGCGACTCTGCATACAGTTAACGCTCGTATGAAGCTTCTATTTAAGAAATTGACTTGAATTTTTTATACCAAATAGAGCTTTCAACTATACTTACGATACTATACAAAAAAATTAAAAATTAAAAAATAAAAGTATTTTTTTTTCAAAACACGTTTAGTGTGATGAGTCGATCGACCCACCATACATACGCTCATAAGATTTTCAATATAGCTAAGGTCAGTGTGAGCTTATTCATACATATTTGAATTTCAAAATTTTGTGACAGTATAGAATTCTTAAGCATCCTGTGTATGTTTGTTAGCAAAATCCATTTTGTCAATTTTTTGCAAAATGGCGACAAGTATTAAAATTCAATCACTTATTACTCAGTAGTGTTCAATTTTGTCAAAAAGGTCTCTATACATGAAATGTTGAGAAGCCTAAAGCTCATCTAAGTAAAATATAAAAAATATATATTTTTGCTTGAAAACAAGCGATGTATCAGTTCGATCGTACCCCCATACTAGCCATTTTGAGACTTTCGGAAGAGTTAACGCTCTTAACTGCTTGGTTTCGAAGATTAAAATTTTAATTTTTAATATCGCATAGAACTAACGTGCAGCCCCTATACGTTATGTTTAAAAAAAATATATAAAATTTTTTTTCAAAATGGCGGCTATCGTAAAAATTCAAAGTGTCATAACTTTGCTAAATCAAATCCTACTGAAAAATGTCGTATGCAAAAAGTGTTTGGAATTTTATTTTGCATATAAAAGCAATTTTTAATTATTTTTTTTTTAATAAAAACTGAGTCTTACCATATATTGACCGAGACCTCGAACGAGCTTTTATGCGACTCTGCATACAGTTAACGCTCGTATGAAACTTTTATTTAAGAAATTGACTTGAATTTTTTATACCAAATAGAGCTTTCAACTATACTTACGATACTATACAAAAAAATTAAAAATTAAAAAATAAAAGTATTTTTTTTTCAAAACACGTTTAGTGTGATGAGTCGATCGACCCACCATACATACGCTCATAAGATTTTCAATATAGTTAAGGTCAGTGTGAGCTTATTTATACATATTTGAATTTCAAAATTTTGTGACAGTATAGAATTCTTAAGCATCCTGTGTATGTTTGTTAGCAAAATCCATTTTGTCAATTTTTTGCAAAATGGCGACAAGTATTAAAATTCAATCACTTATTACTCAGTAGTGTTCAATTTTGTCAAAAAGGTCTCTATACATGAAATGTTGAGAAGCCTAAAGCTCATCTAAGTAAAATATAAAAAATATATATTTTTGCTTGAAAACAAGCGATGTATCAGTTCGATCGTACCCCCATACTAGCCATTTTGAGACTTTCGGAAGAGTTAACGCTCTTAACTGCTTGGTTTCGAAGATTAAAATTTTAATTTTTATTATCGCATAGAACTAACGTGCAGCCCCTATACGTTATGTTTCAAAAAAATATATAAATTTTTTTTTCAAAATGGCGGCTATCGTAAAAATTCAAAGTGTCATAACTTTGCTAAATCAAATCCCACTGAAAAATGTCGTATGCAAAAAGTGTTTGGAATTTTATTTTGCATATAAAAGCAATTTTTAATTATTTTTTTTTTAATAAAAACCGAGTCTTACCATATATTGACCGAGACCTCGAACGAGCTTTTATGCGACTCTGCATACAGTTAACGCTCGTATGAAGCTTATTTTTAAGAAATTGACTTGAATTTTTTATACCAAATAGAGCTTTCAACTATACTTACGATACTATACAAAAAAATTAAAAATTAAAAAATAAAAGTATTTTTTTTTCAAAACACGTTTAGTGTGATGAGTCGATCGACCCACCATACATACGCTCATAAGATTTTCAATATAGTTAAGGTCAGTGTGAGCTTATTTATACATATTTGAATTTAAAAATTTTGTGACAGTATAGAATTCTTAAGCATCCTGTGTATGTTTGTTAGCAAAATCCATTTTGTCAATTTTTTGCAAAATGGCGACAAGTATTAAAATTCAATCACTTATTACTCAGTAGTGTTCAATTTTGTCAAAAAGGTCTCTATACATGAAATGTTGAGAAGCCTAAAGCTCATCTAAGTAAAATATAAAAAATATATATTTTTGCTTGAAAACAAGCGATGTATCAGTTCGATCGTACCCCCATACTAGCCATTTTGAGACTTTCGGAAGAGTTAACGCTCTTAACTGCTTGGTTTCGAAGATTAAAATTTTAATTTTTAATATCGCATAGAACTAACGTGCAGCCCCTATACGTTATGTTTAAAAAAAATATATAAATTTTTTTTTCAAAATGGCGGCTATCGTAAAAATTGAAAGTGTCATAACTTTGCTAAATCGAATCCTACTGAAAAATGTCGTATGCAAAAAGTGTTTGGAATTTTATTTTGCATATAAAAGCAATTTTTAATTATTTTTTTTTTAATAAAAACCGAGTCTTACCATATATTGACCGAGACCTCGAACGAGCTTTTATGCGACTCTGCATACAGTTAACGCTCGTATGAAACTTCTATTTAAGAAATTGACTTGAATTTTTTATACCAAATAGAGCTTTCAACTATACTTACGATACTATACAAAAAAATTAAAAATTAAAAAATAAAAGTATTTTTTTTTCAAAACACGTTTAGTGTGATGAGTCGATCGACCCACCATACATACGCTCATAAGATTTTCAATATAGTTAAGGTCAGTGTGAGCTTATTTATACATATTTGAATTTCAAAATTTTGTGACAGTATAGAATTCTTAAGCATCCTGTGTATGTTTGTTAGCAAAATCCATTTTGTCAATTTTTTGCAAAATGGCGACAAGTATTAAAATTCAATCACTTATTACTCAGTAGTGTTCAATTTTGTCAAAAAGGTCTCTATACATGAAATGTTGAGAAGCCTAAAGCTCATCTAAGTAAAATATAAAAAATATATATTTTTGCTTGAAAACAAGCGATGTATCAGTTCGATCGTACCCCCATACTAGCCATTTTGAGACTTTCGGAAGAGTTAACGCTCTTAACTGCTTGGTTTCGAAGATTAAAATTTTAATTTTTAATATCGCATAGAACTAACGTGCAGCCCCTATACGTTATGTTTAAAAAAAATATATAAATTTTTTTTTCAAAATGGCGGCTATCGTAAAAATTCAAAGTGTCATAACTTTGCTAAATCAAATCCTACTGAAAAATGTCTTATGCAAAAAGTGTTTGGAATTTTATTTTGCATATAAAAGCAATTTTTAATTATTTTTTTTTTAATAAAAACCGAGTCTTACCATATATTGACCGAGACCTCGAACGAGCTTTTATGCGACTCTGCATACAGTTAACGCTCGTATGAAGCTTCTATTTAAGAAATTGACTTGAATTTTTTATACCAAATAGAGCTTTCAACTATACTTACGATACTATACAAAAAAATTAAAAATTAAAAAATAAAAGTATTTTTTTTTCAAAACACGTTTAGTGTGATGAGTCGATCGACCCACCATACATACGCTCATAAGATTTTCAATATAGTTAAGGTCAGTGTGAGCTTATTTATACATATTTGAATTTCAAAATTTTGTGACAGTATAGAATTCTTAAGCATCCTGTGTATGTTTGTTAGCAAAATCCATTTTGTCAATTTTTTGCAAAATGGCGACAAGTATTAAAATTCAATCACTTATTACTCAGTAGTGTTCAATTTTGTCAAAAAGGTCTCTATACATGAAATGTTGAGAAGCCTAAAGCTCATCTAAGTAAAATATAAAAAATATATATTTTTGCTTGAAAACAAGCGATGTATCAGTTCGATCGTACCCCCATACTAGCCATTTTGAGACTTTCGGAAGAGTTAACGCTCTTAACTGCTTGGTTTCGAAGATTAAAATTTTAATTTTTAATATCGCATAGAACTAACGTGCAGCCCCTATACGTTATGTTTAAAAAAAATATATAAAATTTTTTTTCAAAATGGTGGCTATCGTAAAAATTCAAAGTGTCATAACTTTATTAAATCAAATCCTACTGAAAAATGTCGTATCCAAAAAGTGTTTGGAATTTTATTTTGCATATAAAAGCAATTCTTAATTATTTTTTTTTTAATAAAAACCGAGTCTTACCATATATTGACCGAGACCTCGAACGAGCTTTTATGCGACTCTGCATACAGTTAACGCTCGTATGAAGCTTCTATTTAAGAAATTGACTTGAATTTTTTATACCAAATAGAGCTTTCAACTATACTTACGATACTATACAAAAAAATTAAAAATTAAAAAATAAAAGTATTTTTTTTTCAAAACACGTTTAGTGTGATGAGTCGATCGACCCACCATACATACGCTCATAAGATTTTCAATATAGTTAAGGTCAGTGTGAGCTTATTTATACATATTTGAATTTAAAAATTTTGTGACAGTATAGAATTCTTAAGCATCCTGTGTATGTTTGTTAGCAAAATCCATTTTGTCAATTTTTTGCAAAATGGCGACAAGTATTAAAATTCAATCACTTATTACTCAGTAGTGTTCAATTTTGTCAAAAAGGTCTCTATATATGAAATGTTGAGAAGCCTAAAGCTCATCTAAGTAAAATATAAAAAATATATATTTTTGCTTGAAAACAAGCGATGTATCAGTTCGATCGTACCCCCATACTAGCCATTTTGAGACTTTCGGAAGAGTTAACGCTCTTAACTGCTTGGTTTCGAAGATTAAAATTTTAATTTTTAATATCGCATAGAACTAACGTGCAGCCCCTATACGTTATGTTTAAAAAAAATATATAAAATTTTTTTTCAAAATGGCGGCTATCGTAAAAATTGAAAGTGTCATAACTTTGCTAAATCAAATCCTACTGAAAAATGTCGTATGCAAAAAGTGTTTGGAATTTTATTTTGCATATAAAAGCAATTTTTAATTATTTTTTTTTTAATAAAAACCGAGTCTTACCATATATTGACCGAGACCTCGAACGAGCTTTTATGCGACTCTGCATACAGTTAACGCTCGTATGAAACTTCTATTTAAGAAATTGACTTGAATTTTTTATACCAAATAGAGCTTTCAACTATACTTACGATACTATACAAAAAAATTAAAAATTAAAAAATAAAAGTATTTTTTTTTCAAAACACGTTTAGTGTGATGAGTCGATCGACCCACCATACATACGCTAATAAGATTTTCAATATAGTTAAGGTCAGTGTGAGCTTATTTATACATATTTGAATTTCAAAATTTTGTGACAGTATAGAATTCTTAAGCATCCTGTGTATGTTTGTTAGCAAAATCCATTTTGTCAATTTTTTGCAAAATGGCGACAAGTATTAAAATTCAATCACTTATTACTCAGTAGTGTTCAATTTTGTCAAAAAGGTCTCTATACATGAAATGTTGAGAAGCCTAAAGCTCATCTAAGTAAAATATAAAAAATATATATTTTTGCTTGAAAACAAGCGATGTATCAGTTCGATCGTACCCCCATACTAGCCATTTTGAGACTTTCGGAAGAGTTAACGCTCTTAACTGCTTGGTTTCGAAGATTAAAATTTTAATTTTTATTATCGCATAGAACTAACGTGCAGCCCCTATACGTTATGTTTAAAAAAAATATATAAATTTTTTTTTCAAAATGGCGGCTATCGTAAAAATTCAAAGTGTCATAACTTTGCTAAATCAAATCCTACTGAAAAATGTCGTATGCAAAAAGTGTTTGAAATTTTATTTTGCATATAAAAGCAATTTTTAATTATTTTTTTTTCAATAAAAACCGAGTCTTACCATATATTGACCGAGACCTCGAACGAGCTTTTATGCGACTCTGCATACAGTTAACGCTCGTATGAAGCTTCTATTTAAGAAATTGACTTGAATTTTTTATACCAAATAGAGCTTTCAACTATACTTACGATACTATACAAAAAAATTAAAAATTAAAAAATAAAAGTATTTTTTTTTCAAAACACGTTTAGTGTGATGAGTCGATCGACCCACCATACATACGCTCATAAGATTTTCAATATAGTTAAGGTCAGTGTGAGCTTATTTATACATATTTGAATTTCAAAATTTTGTGACAGTATAGAATTCTTAAGCATCCTGTGTATGTTTGTTAGCAAAATCCATTTTGTCAATTTTTTGCAAAATGGCGACAAGTATTAAAATTCAATCACTTATTACTCAGTAGTGTTCAATTTTGTCAAAAAGGTCTCTATACATGAAATGTTGAGAAGCCTAAAGCTCATCTAAGTAAAATATAAAAAATATATATTTTTGCTTGAAAACAAGCGATGTATCAGTTCGATCGTACCCCCATACTAGCCATTTTGAGACTTTCGGAAGAGTTAACGCTCTTAACTGCTTGGTTTCGAAGATTAAAATTTTAATTTTTAATATCGCATAGAACTAACGTGCAGCCCCTATACGTTATGTTTAAAAAAAATATATAAAATTTTTTTTCAAAATGGCGGCTATCGTAAAAATTCAAAGTGTCATAACTTTGCTAAATCAAATCCTACTGAAAAATGTCGTATGCAAAAAGTGTTTGGAATTTTATTTTGCATATAAAAGCAATTTTTAATTATTTTTTTTTTAATAAAAACCGAGTCTTACCATATATTGACCGAGACCTCGAACGAGCTTTTATGCGACTCTGCATACAGTTAACGCTCGTATGAAGCTTCTATTTAAGAAATTGACTTGAATTTTTTATACCAAATAGAGCTTTCAACTATACTTACGATACTGTACAAAAAAATTAAAAATTAAAAAATAAAAGTATTTTTTTTTCAAAACACGTTTAGTGTGATGAGTCGATCGACCCACCATACATACGCTCATAAGATTTTCAATATAGTTAAGGTCAGTGTGAGCTTATTTATACATATTTGAATTTCAAAATTTTGTGACAGTATAGAATTCTTAAGCATCCTGTGTATGTTTGTTAGCAAAATCCATTTTGTCAATTTTTTGCAAAATGGCGACAAGTATTAAAATTCAATCACTTATTACTCAGTAGTGTTCAATTTTGTCAAAAAGGTCTCTATACATAAAATGTTGAGAAGCCTAAAGCTCATCTAAGTAAAATATAAAAAATATATATTTTTGCTTGAAAACAAGCGATGTATCAGTTCGATCGTACCCCCATACTAGCCATTTTGAGACTTTCGGAAGAGTTAACGCTCTTAACTGCTTGGTTTCGAAGATTAAAATTTTAATTTTTAATATCGCATAGAACTAACGTGCAGCCCCTATACGTTATGTTTAAAAAAAATATATAAATTTTTTTTTCAAAATGGCGGCTATCGTAAAAATTCAAAGTGTCATAACTTTGCTAAATCAAATCCTACTGAAAAATGTCGTATGCAAAAAGTGTTTGGAATTTTATTTTGCATATAAAAGCAATTTTTAATTATTTTTTTTTTAATAAAAACCGAGTCTTACCATATATTGACCGAGACCTCGAACGAGCTTTTATGCGACTCTGCATACAGTTAACGCTCGTATGAAGCTTCTATTTAAGAAATTGACTTGAATTTTTTATACCAAATAGAGCTTTCAACTATACTTACGATACTATACAAAAAAATTAAAAATTAAAAAATAAAAGTATTTTTTTTTCAAAACACGTTTAGTGTGATGAGTCGATCGACCCACCATACATACGCTCATAAGATTTTCAATATAGTTAAGGTCAGTGTGAGCTTATTTATACATATTTGAATTTCAAAATTTTGTGACAGTATAGAATTCTTAAGCATCCTGTGTATGTTTGTTAGCAAAATCCATTTTGTCAATTTTTTGCAAAATGGCGACAAGTATTAAAATTCAATCACTTATTACTCAGTAGTGTTCAATTTTGTCAAAAAGGTCTCTATACATGAAATGTTGAGAAGCCTAAAGCTCATCTAAGTAAAATATAAAAAATATATATTTTTGCTTGAAAACAAGCGATGTATCAGTTCGATCGTACCCCCATACTAGCCATTTTGAGACTTTCGGAAGAGTTAACGCTCTTAACTGCTTGGTTTCGAAGATTAAAATTTTAATTTTTAATATCGCATAGAACTAACGTGCAGCCCCTATACGTTATGTTTAAAAAAAATATATAAATTTTTTTTTCAAAATGGCGGCTATCGTAAAAATTCAAAGTGTCATAACTTTGCTAAATCAAATCCTACTGAAAAATGTCTTATGCAAAAAGTGTTTGGAATTTTATTTTGCATATAAAAGCAATTTTTAATTATTTTTTTTTTAATAAAAACCGAGTCTTACCATATATTGACCGAGACCTCGAACGAGCTTTTATGCGACTCTGCATACAGTTAACGCTCGTATGAAGCTTCTATTTAAGAAATTGACTTGAATTTTTTATACCAAATAGAGCTTTCAACTATACTTACGATACTATACAAAAAAATTAAAAATTAAAAAATAAAAGTATTTTTTTTTCAAAACACGTTTAGTGTGATGAGTCGATCGACCCACCATACATACGCTCATAAGATTTTCAATATAGTTAAGGTCAGTGTGAGCTTATTTATACATATTTGAATTTCAAAATTTTGTGACAGTATAGAATTCTTAAGCATCCTGTGTATGTTTGTTAGCAAAATCCATTTTGTCAATTTTTTGCAAAATGGCGACAAGTATTAAAATTCAATCACTTATTACTCAGTAGTGTTCAATTTTGTCAAAAAGGTCTCTATACATGAAATGTTGAGAAGCCTAAAGCTCATCTAAGTAAAATATAAAAAATATATATTTTTGCTTGAAAACAAGCGATGTATCAGTTCGATCGTACCCCCATACTAGCCATTTTGAGACTTTCGGAAGAGTTAACGCTCTTAACTGCTTGGTTTCGAAGATTAAAATTTTAATTTTTAATATCGCATAGAACTAACGTGCAGCCCCTATACGTTATGTTTAAAAAAAATATATAAAATTTTTTTTTAAAAATGGCGGCTATCGTAAAAATTCAAAGTGTCATAACTTTGCTAAATCAAATCCTACTGAAAAATGTCGTATGCAAAAAGTGTTTGGAATTTTATTTTGCATATAAAAGCAATTTTTAATTATTTTTTTTTTAATAAAAACCGAGTCTTACCATATATTGACCGAGACCTCGAACGAGCTTTTATGCGACTCTGCATACAGTTAACGCTCGTATGAAGCTTCTATTTAAGAAATTGACTTGAATTTTTTATACCAAATAGAGCTTTCAACTATACTTACGATACTATACAAAAAAATTAAAAATTAAAAAATAAAAGTATTTTTTTTTCAAAACACGTTTAGTGTGATGAGTCGATCGACCCACCATACATACGCTCATAAGATTTTCAATATAGTTAAGGTCAGTGTGAGCTTATTTATACATATTTGAATTTCAAAATTTTGTGACAGTATAGAATTCTTAAGCATCCTGTGTATGTTTGTTAGCAAAATCCATTTTGTCAATTTTTTGCAAAATGGCGACAAGTATTAAAATTCAATCACTTATTACTCAGTAGTGTTCAATTTTGTCAAAAAGGTCTCTATACATGAAATGTTGAGAAGCCTAAAGTTCATCTAAGTAAAATATAAAAAATATATATTTTTGCTTGAAAACAAGCGATGTATCAGTTCGATCGTACCCCCATACTAGCCATTTTGAGACTTTCGGAAGAGTTAACGCTCTTAACTGCTTGGTTTCGAAGATTAAAATTTTAATTTTTAATATCGCATAGAACTAACGTGCAGCCTCTATACGTTATGTTTAAAAAAAATATATAAATTTTTTTTTCAAAATGGCGGCTATCGTAAAAATTCAAAGTGTCATAACTTTGCTAAATAAAATCCTACTGAAAAATGTCGTATGCAAAAAGTGTTTGGAATTTTATTTTGCATATAAAAGCAATTTTTAATTATTTTTTTTTTAATAAAAACCGAGTCTTACCATATATTGACCGAGACCTCGAACGAGCTTTTATGCGACTCTGCATACAGTTAACGCTCGTATGAAGCTTCTATTTAAGAAATTGACTTGAATTTTTTATACCAAATAGAGCTTTCAACTATACTTACGATACTATACAAAAAAATTAAAAATTAAAAAATAAAAGTATTTTTTTTTCAAAACACGTTTAGTGTGATGAGTCGATCGACCCACCATACATACGCTCATAAGATTTTCAATATAGTTAAGGTCAGTGTGAGCTTATTTATACATATTTGAATTTCAAAATTTTGTGACAGTATAGAATTCTTAAGCATCCTGTGTATGTTTGTTAGCAAAATCCATTTTGTCAATTTTTTGCAAAATGGCGACAAGTATTAAAATTCAATCACTTATTACTCAGTAGTGTTCAATTTTGTCAAAAAGGTCTTAATACATGAAATGTTGAGAAGCCTAAAGTTCATCTAAGTAAAATATAAAAAATATATATTTTTGCTTGAAAACAAGCGATGTATCAGTTCGATCGTACCCCCATACTAGCCATTTTGAGACTTTCGGAAGAGTTAACGCTCTTAACTGCTTGGTTTCGAAGATTAAAATTTTAATTTTTAATATCGCATAGAACTAACGTGCAGCCTCTATACGTTATGTTTAAAAAAAATATATAAATTTTTTTTTCAAAATGGCGGCTATCGTAAAAATTCAAAGTGTCATAACTTTGCTAAATAAAATCCTACTGAAAAATGTCGTATGCAAAAAGTGTTTGGAATTTTATTTTGCATATAAAAGCAATTTTTAATTATTTTTTTTTTAATAAAAACCGAGTCTTACCATATATTGACCGAGACCTCGAACGAGCTTTTATGCGACTCTGCATACAGTTAACGCTCGTATGAAGCTTCTATTTAAGAAATTGACTTGAATTTTTTATACCAAATAGAGCTTTTAACTATACTTACGATACTGTACAAAAAAATTAAAAATTAAAAAATAAAAGTATTTTTTTTTCAAAACACGTTTAGTGTGATGAGTCGATCGACCCACCATACATACGCTCATAAGATTTTCAATATAGTTAAGGTCAGTGTGAGCTTATTTATACATATTTGAATTTCAAAATTTTGTGACAGTATAGAATTCTTAAGCATCCTGTGTATGTTTGTTAGCAAAATCCATTTTGTCAATTTTTTGCAAAATGGCGACAAGTATTAAAATTCAATCACTTATTACTCAGTAGTGTTCAATTTTGTCAAAAAGGTCTCTATACATGAAATGTTGAGAAGCCTAAAGCTCATCTAAGTAAAATATAAAAAATATATATTTTTGCTTGAAAACAAGCGATGTATCAGTTCGATCGTACCCCCATACTAGCCATTTTGAGACTTTCGGAAGAGTTAACGCTCTTAACTGCTTGGTTTCGAAGATTAAAATTTTAATTTTTAATATCGCATAGAACTAACGTGCAGCCCCTATACGTTATGTTTAAAAAAAATATATAAATTTTTTTTTCAAAATGGCGGCTATCGTAAAAATTCAAAGTGTCATAACTTTGCTAAATCAAATCCTACTGAAAAATGTCTTATGCAAAAAGTGTTTGGAATTTTATTTTGCATATAAAAGCAATTTTTAATTATTTTTTTTTTAATAAAAACCGAGTCTTACCATATATTGACCGAGACCTCGAACGAGCTTTTATGCGACTCTGCATACAGTTAACGCTCGTATGAAGCTTCTATTTAAGAAATTGACTTGAATTTTTTATACCAAATAGAGCTTTCAACTATACTTACGATACTATACAAAAAAATTAAAAATTAAAAAATAAAAGTATTTTTTTTTCAAAACACGTTTAGTGTGATGAGTCGATCGACCCACCATACATACGCTCATAAGATTTTCAATATAGTTAAGGTCAGTGTGAGCTTATTTATACATATTTGAATTTCAAAATTTTGTGACAGTATAGAATTCTTAAGCATCCTGTGTATGTTTGTTAGCAAAATCCATTTTGTCAATTTTTTGCAAAATGGCGACAAGTATTAAAATTCAATCACTTATTACTCAGTAGTGTTCAATTTTGTCAAAAAGGTCTCTATACATGAAATGTTGAGAAGCCTAAAGCTCATCTAAGTAAAATATAAAAAATATATATTTTTGCTTGAAAACAAGCGATGTATCAGTTCGATCGTACCCCCATACTAGCCATTTTGAGACTTTCGGAAGAGTTAACGCTCTTAACTGCTTGGTTTCGAAGATTAAAATTTTAATTTTTAATATCGCATAGAACTAACGTGCAGCCCCTATACGTTATGTTTAAAAAAAATATATAAAATTTTTTTTTAAAAATGGCGGCTATCGTAAAAATTCAAAGTGTCATAACTTTGCTAAATCAAATCCTACTGAAAAATGTCGTATGCAAAAAGTGTTTGGAATTTTATTTTGCATATAAAAGCAATTTTTAATTATTTTTTTTTTAATAAAAACCGAGTCTTACCATATATTGACCGAGACCTCGAACGAGCTTTTATGCGACTCTGCATACAGTTAACGCTCGTATGAAGCTTCTATTTAAGAAATTGACTTGAATTTTTTATACCAAATAGAGCTTTCAACTATACTTACGATACTATACAAAAAAATTAAAAATTAAAAAATAAAAGTATTTTTTTTTCAAAACACGTTTAGTGTGATGAGTCGATCGACCCACCATACATACGCTCATAAGATTTTCAATATAGTTAAGGTCAGTGTGAGCTTATTTATACATATTTGAATTTCAAAATTTTGTGACAGTATAGAATTCTTAAGCATCCTGTGTATGTTTGTTAGCAAAATCCATTTTGTCAATTTTTTGCAAAATGGCGACAAGTATTAAAATTCAATCACTTATTACTCAGTAGTGTTCAATTTTGTCAAAAAGGTCTCTATACATGAAATGTTGAGAAGCCTAAAGTTCATCTAAGTAAAATATAAAAAATATATATTTTTGCTTGAAAACAAGCGATGTATCAGTTCGATCGTACCCCCATACTAGCCATTTTGAGACTTTCGGAAGAGTTAACGCTCTTAACTGCTTGGTTTCGAAGATTAAAATTTTAATTTTTAATATCGCATAGAACTAACGTGCAGCCTCTATACGTTATGTTTAAAAAAAATATATAAATTTTTTTTTCAAAATGGCGGCTATCGTAAAAATTCAAAGTGTCATAACTTTGCTAAATAAAATCCTACTGAAAAATGTCGTATGCAAAAAGTGTTTGGAATTTTATTTTGCATATAAAAGCAATTTTTAATTATTTTTTTTTTAATAAAAACCGAGTCTTACCATATATTGACCGAGACCTCGAACGAGCTTTTATGCGACTCTGCATACAGTTAACGCTCGTATGAAGCTTCTATTTAAGAAATTGACTTGAATTTTTTATACCAAATAGAGCTTTTAACTATACTTACGATACTGTACAAAAAAATTAAAAATTAAAAAATAAAAGTATTTTTTTTTCAAAACACGTTTAGTGTGATGAGTCGATCGACCCACCATACATACGCTCATAAGATTTTCAATATAGTTAAGGTCAGTGTGAGCTTATTTATACATATTTGAATTTCAAAATTTTGTGACAGTATAGAATTCTTAAGCATCCTGTGTATGTTTGTTAGCAAAATCCATTTTGTCAATTTTTTGCAAAATGGCGACAAGTATTAAAATTCAATCACTTATTACTCAGTAGTGTTCAATTTTGTCAAAAAGGTCTCTATACATGAAATGTTGAGAAGCCTAAAGCTCATCTAAGTAAAATATAAAAAATATATATTTTTGCTTGAAAACAAGCGATGTATCAGTTCGATCGTACCCCCATACTAGCCATTTTGAGACTTTCGGAAGAGTTAACGCTCTTAACTGCTTGGTTTCGAAGATTAAAATTTTAATTTTTAATATCGCATAGAACTAACGTGCAGCCCCTATACGTTATGTTTAAAAAAAATATATAAAATTTTTTTTCAAAATGGCGGCTATCGTAAAAATTTAAAGTGTCATTACTTTGCTAAATCAAATCCTACTGAAAAATGTCGTATGCAAAAAGTGTTTGGAATTTTATTTTGCATATAAAAGCAATTTTTAATTATTTTTTTTTTAATAAAAACCGAGTCTTACCATATATTGACCGAGACCTCGAACGAGCTTTTATGCGACTCTGCATACAGTTAACGCTCGTATGAAGCTTCTATTTAAGAAATTGACTTGAATTTTTTATACCAAATAGAGCTTTCAACTATACTTACGATACTATACAAAAAAATTAAAAATTAAAAAATAAAAGTATTTTTTTTTCAAAACACGTTTAGTGTGATGAGTCGATCGACCCACCATACATACGCTCATAAGATTTTCAATATAGTTAAGGTCAGTGTGAGCTTATTTATACATATTTGAATTTCAAAATTTTGTGACAGTATAGAATTCTTAAGCATCCTGTGTATGTTTGTTAGCAAAATCCATTTTGTCAATTTTTTGCAAAATGGCGACAAGTATTAAAATTCAATCACTTATTACTTAGTAGTGTTCAATTTTGTCAAAAAGGTCTCTATACATGAAATGTTGAGAAGCCTAAAGCTCATCTAAGTAAAATATAAAAAATATATATTTTTGCTTGAAAACAAGCGATGTATCAGTTCGATCGTACCCCCATACTAGCCATTTTGAGACTTTCGGAAGAGTTAACGCTCTTAACTGCTTGGTTTCGAAGATTAAAATTTTAATTTTTAATATCGCATAGAACTAACGTGCAGCCCCTATACGTTATGTTTAAAAAAAATATATAAAATTTTTTTTTAAAAATGGCGGCTATCGTAAAAATTCAAAGTGTCATAACTTTGCTAAATCAAATCCTACTGAAAAATGTCGTATGCAAAAAGTGTTTGGAATTTTATTTTGCATATAAAAGCAATTTTTAATTATTTTTTTTTTAATAAAAACCGAGTCTTACCATATATTGACCGAGACCTCGAACGAGCTTTTATGCGACTCTGCATACAGTTAACGCTCGTATGAAGCTTCTATTTAAGAAATTGACTTGAATTTTTTATACCAAATAGAGCTTTCAACTATACTTACGATACTATACAAAAAAATTAAAAATTAAAAAATAAAAGTATTTTTTTTTCAAAACACGTTTAGTGTGATGAGTCGATCGACCCACCATACATACGCTCATAAGATTTTCAATATAGTTAAGGTCAGTGTGAGCTTATTTATACATATTTGAATTTCAAAATTTTGTGACAGTATAGAATTCTTAAGCATCCTGTGTATGTTTGTTAGCAAAATCCATTTTGTCAATTTTTTGCAAAATGGCGACAAGTATTAAAATTCAATCACTTATTACTCAGTAGTGTTCAATTTTGTCAAAAAGGTCTCTATACATGAAATGTTGAGAAGCCTAAAGCTCATCTAAGTAAAATATAAAAAATATATATTTTTGCTTGAAAACAAGCGATGTATCAGTTCGATCGTACCCCCATACTAGCCATTTTGAGACTTTCGGAAGAGTTAACGCTCTTAACTGCTTGGTTTCGAAGATTAAAATTTTAATTTTTAATATCGCATAGAACTAACGTGCAGCCCCTATACGTTATGTTTAAAAAAAATATATAAATTTTTTTTTCAAAATGGCGGCTATCGTAAAAATTCAAAGTGTCATAACTTTGCTAAATCAAATTCTACTGAAAAATGTCGTATGCAAAAAGTGTTTGGAATTTTATTTTGCATATAAAAGCAATTTTTAATTATTTTTTTTTTAATAAAAACCGAGTCTTACCATATATTGACCGAGACCTCGAACGAGCTTTTATGCGACTCTGCATACAGTTAACGCTCGTATGAAGCTTCTATTTAAGAAATTGACTTAAATTTTTTATACCAAATAGAGCTTTCAACTATACTTACGATACTGTACAAAAAAATTAAAAATTAAAAAATAAAAGTATTTTTTTTTCAAAACACGTTTAGTGTGATGAGTCGATCGACCCACCATACATACGCTCATAAGATTTTCAATATAGTTAAGGTCAGTGTGAGCTTATTTATACATATTTGAATTTCAAAATTTTGTGACAGTATAGAATTCTTAAGCATCCTGTGTATGTTTGTTAGCAAAATCCATTTTGTCAATTTTTTGCAAAATGGCGACAAGTATTAAAATTCAATCACTTATTACTCAGTAGTGTTCAATTTTGTCAAAAAGGTCTCTATACATGAAATGTTGAGAAGCCTAAAGCTCATCTAAGTAAAATATAAAAAATATATATTTTTGCTTGAAAACAAGCGATGTATCAGTTCGATCGTACCCCCATACTAGCCATTTTGAGACTTTCGGAAGAGTTAACGCTCTTAACTGCTTGGTTTCGAAGATTAAAATTTTAATTTTTAATATCGCATAGAACTAACGTGCAGCCCCTATACGTTATGTTTAAAAAAAATATATAAATTTTTTTTTCAAAATGGCGGCTATCGTAAAAATTCAAAGTGTCATAACTTTGCTAAATCAAATCCTACTGAAAAATGTCGTATGCAAAAAGTGTTTGGAATTTTATTTTGCATATAAAAGCAATTTTTAATTATTTTTTTTTTAATAAAAACCGAGTCTTACCATATATTGACCGAGACCTCGAACGAGCTTTTATGCGACTCTGCATACAGTTAACGCTCGTATGAAGCTTCTATTTAAGAAATTGACTTGAATTTTTTATACCAAATAGAGCTTTTAACTATACTTACGATACTGTACAAAAAAATTAAAAATTAAAAAATAAAAGTATTTTTTTTTCAAAACACGTTTAGTGTGATGAGTCGATCGACCCACCATACATACGCTCATAAGATTTTCAATATAGTTAAGGTCAGTGTGAGCTTATTTATACATATTTGAATTTCAAAATTTTGTGACAGTATAGAATTCTTAAGCATCCTGTGTATGTTTGTTAGCAAAATCCATTTTGTCAATTTTTTGCAAAATGGCGACAAGTATTAAAATTCAATCACTTATTACTCAGTAGTGTTCAATTTTGTCAAAAAGGTCTCTATACATGAAATGTTGAGAAGCCTAAAGCTCATCTAAGTAAAATATAAAAAATATATATTTTTGCTTGAAAACAAGCGATGTATCAGTTCGATCGTACCCCCATACTAGCCATTTTGAGACTTTCGGAAGAGTTAACGCTCTTAACTGCTTGGTTTCGAAGATTAAAATTTTAATTTTTAATATCGCATAGAACTAACGTGCAGCCCCTATACGTTATGTTTAAAAAAAATATATAAAATTTTTTTTCAAAATGGCGGCTATCGTAAAAATTTAAAGTGTCATTACTTTGCTAAATCAAATCCTACTGAAAAATGTCGTATGCAAAAAGTGTTTGGAATTTTATTTTGCATATAAAAGCAATTTTTAATTATTTTTTTTTTAATAAAAACCGAGTCTTACCATATATTGACCGAGACCTCGAACGAGCTTTTATGCGACTCTGCATACAGTTAACGCTCGTATGAAGCTTCTATTTAAGAAATTGACTTGAATTTTTTATACCAAATAGAGCTTTCAACTATACTTACGATACTATACAAAAAAATTAAAAATTAAAAAATAAAAGTATTTTTTTTTCAAAACACGTTTAGTGTGATGAGTCGATCGACCCACCATACATACGCTCATAAGATTTTCAATATAGTTAAGGTCAGTGTGAGCTTATTTATACATATTTGAATTTCAAAATTTTGTGACAGTATAGAATTCTTAAGCATCCTGTGTATGTTTGTTAGCAAAATCCATTTTGTCAATTTTTTGCAAAATGGCGACAAGTATTAAAATTCAATCACTTATTACTTAGTAGTGTTCAATTTTGTCAAAAAGGTCTCTATACATGAAATGTTGAGAAGCCTAAAGCTCATCTAAGTAAAATATAAAAAATATATATTTTTGCTTGAAAACAAGCGATGTATCAGTTCGATCGTACCCCCATACTAGCCATTTTGAGACTTTCGGAAGAGTTAACGCTCTTAACTGCTTGGTTTCGAAGATTAAAATTTTAATTTTTAATATCGCATAGAACTAACGTGCAGCCCCTATACGTTATGTTTAAAAAAAATATATAAAATTTTTTTTTAAAAATGGCGGCTATCGTAAAAATTCAAAGTGTCATAACTTTGCTAAATCAAATCCTACTGAAAAATGTCGTATGCAAAAAGTGTTTGGAATTTTATTTTGCATATAAAAGCAATTTTTAATTATTTTTTTTTTAATAAAAACCGAGTCTTACCATATATTGACCGAGACCTCGAACGAGCTTTTATGCGACTCTGCATACAGTTAACGCTCGTATGAAGCTTCTATTTAAGAAATTGACTTGAATTTTTTATACCAAATAGAGCTTTCAACTATACTTACGATACTATACAAAAAAATTAAAAATTAAAAAATAAAAGTATTTTTTTTTCAAAACACGTTTAGTGTGATGAGTCGATCGACCCACCATACATACGCTCATAAGATTTTCAATATAGTTAAGGTCAGTGTGAGCTTATTTATACATATTTGAATTTCAAAATTTTGTGACAGTATAGAATTCTTAAGCATCCTGTGTATGTTTGTTAGCAAAATCCATTTTGTCAATTTTTTGCAAAATGGCGACAAGTATTAAAATTCAATCACTTATTACTCAGTAGTGTTCAATTTTGTCAAAAAGGTCTCTATACATGAAATGTTGAGAAGCCTAAAGCTCATCTAAGTAAAATATAAAAAATATATATTTTTGCTTGAAAACAAGCGATGTATCAGTTCGATCGTACCCCCATACTAGCCATTTTGAGACTTTCGGAAGAGTTAACGCTCTTAACTGCTTGGTTTCGAAGATTAAAATTTTAATTTTTAATATCGCATAGAACTAACGTGCAGCCCCTATACGTTATGTTTAAAAAAAATATATAAATTTTTTTTTCAAAATGGCGGCTATCGTAAAAATTCAAAGTGTCATAACTTTGCTAAATCAAATTCTACTGAAAAATGTCGTATGCAAAAAGTGTTTGGAATTTTATTTTGCATATAAAAGCAATTTTTAATTATTTTTTTTTTAATAAAAACCGAGTCTTACCATATATTGACCGAGACCTCGAACGAGCTTTTATGCGACTCTGCATACAGTTAACGCTCGTATGAAGCTTCTATTTAAGAAATTGACTTAAATTTTTTATACCAAATAGAGCTTTCAACTATACTTACGATACTGTACAAAAAAATTAAAAATTAAAAAATAAAAGTATTTTTTTTTCAAAACACGTTTAGTGTGATGAGTCGATCGACCCACCATACATACGCTCATAAGATTTTCAATATAGTTAAGGTCAGTGTGAGCTTATTTATACATATTTGAATTTCAAAATTTTGTGACAGTATAGAATTCTTAAGCATCCTGTGTATGTTTGTTAGCAAAATCCATTTTGTCAATTTTTTGCAAAATGGCGACAAGTATTAAAATTCAATCACTTATTACTCAGTAGTGTTCAATTTTGTCAAAAAGGTCTCTATACATGAAATGTTGAGAAGCCTAAAGCTCATCTAAGTAAAATATAAAAAATATATATTTTTGCTTGAAAACAAGCGATGTATCAGTTCGATCGTACCCCCATACTAGCCATTTTGAGACTTTCGGAAGAGTTAACGCTCTTAACTGCTTGGTTTCGAAGATTAAAATTTTAATTTTTAATATCGCATAGAACTAACGTGCAGCCCCTATACGTTATGTTTAAAAAAAATATATAAAATTTTTTTTCAAAATGGCGGCTATCGTAAAAATTTAAAGTGTCATTACTTTGCTAAATCAAATCCTACTGAAAAATGTCGTATGCAAAAAGTGTTTGGAATTTTATTTTGCATATAAAAGCAATTTTTAATTATTTTTTTTTTAATAAAAACCGAGTCTTACCATATATTGACCGAGACCTCGAACGAGCTTTTATGCGACTCTGCATACAGTTAACGCTCGTATGAAGCTTCTATTTAAGAAATTGACTTGAATTTTTTATACCAAATAGAGCTTTCAACTATACTTACGATACTATACAAAAAAATTAAAAATTAAAAAATAAAAGTATTTTTTTTTCAAAACACGTTTAGTGTGATGAGTCGATCGACCCACCATACATACGCTCATAAGATTTTCAATATAGTTAAGGTCAGTGTGAGCTTATTTATACATATTTGAATTTCAAAATTTTGTGACAGTATAGAATTCTTAAGCATCCTGTGTATGTTTGTTAGCAAAATCCATTTTGTCAATTTTTTGCAAAATGGCGACAAGTATTAAAATTCAATCACTTATTACTTAGTAGTGTTCAATTTTGTCAAAAAGGTCTCTATACATGAAATGTTGAGAAGCCTAAAGCTCATCTAAGTAAAATATAAAAAATATATATTTTTGCTTGAAAACAAGCGATGTATCAGTTCGATCGTACCCCCATACTAGCCATTTTGAGACTTTCGGAAGAGTTAACGCTCTTAACTGCTTGGTTTCGAAGATTAAAATTTTAATTTTTAATATCGCATAGAACTAACGTGCAGCCCCTATACGTTATGTTTAAAAAAAATATATAAAATTTTTTTTTAAAAATGGCGGCTATCGTAAAAATTCAAAGTGTCATAACTTTGCTAAATCAAATCCTACTGAAAAATGTCGTATGCAAAAAGTGTTTGGAATTTTATTTTGCATATAAAAGCAATTTTTAATTATTTTTTTTTTAATAAAAACCGAGTCTTACCATATATTGACCGAGACCTCGAACGAGCTTTTATGCGACTCTGCATACAGTTAACGCTCGTATGAAGCTTCTATTTAAGAAATTGACTTGAATTTTTTATACCAAATAGAGCTTTCAACTATACTTACGATACTATACAAAAAAATTAAAAATTAAAAAATAAAAGTATTTTTTTTTCAAAACACGTTTAGTGTGATGAGTCGATCGACCCACCATACATACGCTCATAAGATTTTCAATATAGTTAAGGTCAGTGTGAGCTTATTTATACATATTTGAATTTCAAAATTTTGTGACAGTATAGAATTCTTAAGCATCCTGTGTATGTTTGTTAGCAAAATCCATTTTGTCAATTTTTTGCAAAATGGCGACAAGTATTAAAATTCAATCACTTATTACTCAGTAGTGTTCAATTTTGTCAAAAAGGTCTCTATACATGAAATGTTGAGAAGCCTAAAGCTCATCTAAGTAAAATATAAAAAATATATATTTTTGCTTGAAAACAAGCGATGTATCAGTTCGATCGTACCCCCATACTAGCCATTTTGAGACTTTCGGAAGAGTTAACGCTCTTAACTGCTTGGTTTCGAAGATTAAAATTTTAATTTTTAATATCGCATAGAACTAACGTGCAGCCCCTATACGTTATGTTTAAAAAAAATATATAAATTTTTTTTTCAAAATGGCGGCTATCGTAAAAATTCAAAGTGTCATAACTTTGCTAAATCAAATTCTACTGAAAAATGTCGTATGCAAAAAGTGTTTGGAATTTTATTTTGCATATAAAAGCAATTTTTAATTATTTTTTTTTTAATAAAAACCGAGTCTTACCATATATTGACCGAGACCTCGAACGAGCTTTTATGCGACTCTGCATACAGTTAACGCTCGTATGAAGCTTCTATTTAAGAAATTGACTTAAATTTTTTATACCAAATAGAGCTTTCAACTATACTTACGATACTGTACAAAAAAATTAAAAATTAAAAAATAAAAGTATTTTTTTTTCAAAACACGTTTAGTGTGATGAGTCGATCGACCCACCATACATACGCTCATAAGATTTTCAATATAGTTAAGGTCAGTGTGAGCTTATTTATACATATTTGAATTTCAAAATTTTGTGACAGTATAGAATTCTTAAGCATCCTGTGTATGTTTGTTAGCAAAATCCATTTTGTCAATTTTTTGCAAAATGGCGACAAGTATTAAAATTCAATCACTTATTACTCAGTAGTGTTCAATTTTGTCAAAAAGGTCTCTATACATGAAATGTTGAGAAGCCTAAAGCTCATCTAAGTAAAATATAAAAAATATATATTTTTGCTTGAAAACAAGCGATGTATCAGTTCGATCGTACCCCCATACTAGCCATTTTGAGACTTTCGGAAGAGTTAACGCTCTTAACTGCTTGGTTTCGAAGATTAAAATTTTAATTTTTAATATCGCATAGAACTAACGTGCAGCCCCTATACGTTATGTTTAAAAAAAATATATAAATTTTTTTTTCAAAATGGCGGCTATCGTAAAAATTCAAAGTGTCATAACTTTGCTAAATCAAATCCTACTGAAAAATGTCGTATGCAAAAAGTGTTTGGAATTTTATTTTGCACATAAAAGCAATTTTTAATTATTTTTTTTTTAATAAAAACCGAGTCTTACCATATATTGACCGAGACCTCGAACGAGCTTTTATGCGACTCTGCATACAGTTAACGCTCGTATGAAGCTTCTATTTAAGAAATTGACTTGAATTTTTTATACAAAATAGAGCTTTCAACTATACTTACGATACTATACAAAAAAATTAAAAATTAAAAAATAAAAGTATTTTTTTTTCAAAACACGTTTAGTGTGATGAGTCGATCGACCCACCATACATACGCTCATAAGATTTTCAATATAGTTAAGGTCAGTGTGAGCTTATTTATACATATTTGAATTTCAAAATTTTGTGACAGTATAGAATTCTTAAGCATCCTGTGTATGTTTGTTAGCAAAATCCATTTTGTCAATTTTTTGCAAAATGGCGACAAGTATTAAAATTCAATCACTTATTACTCAGTAGTGTTCAATTTTGTCAAAAAGGTCTCTATACATGAAATGTTGAGAAGCCTAAAGCTCATCTAAGTAAAATATAAAAAATATATATTTTTGCTTGAAAACAAGCGATGTATCAGTTCGATCGTACCCCCATACTAGCCATTTTGAGACTTTCGGAAGAGTTAACGCTCTTAACTGCTTGGTTTCGAAGATTAAAATTTTAATTTTTAATATCGCATAGAACTAACGTGCAGCCCCTATACGTTATGTTTAAAAAAAATATATAAATTTTTTTTTCAAAATGGCGGCTATCGTAAAAATTCAAAGTGTCATAACTTTGCTAAATCAAATTCTACTGAAAAATGTCGTATGCAAAAAGTGTTTGGAATTTTATTTTGCATATAAAAGCAATTTTTAATTATTTTTTTTTTAATAAAAACCGAGTCTTACCATATATTGACCGAGACCTCGAACGAGCTTTTATGCGACTCTGCATACAGTTAACGCTCGTATGAAGCTTCTATTTAAGAAATTGACTTGAATTTTTTATACCAAATAGAGCTTTCAACTATACTTACGATACTGTACAAAAAAATTAAAAATTAAAAAATAAAAGTATTTTTTTTTCAAAACACGTTTAGTGTGATGAGTCGATCGACCCACCATACATACGCTCATAAGATTTTCAATATAGTTAAGGTCAGTGTGAGCTTATTTATACATATTTGAATTTCAAAATTTTGTGACAGTATAGAATTCTTAAGCATCCTGTGTATGTTTGTTAGCAAAATCCATTTTGTCAATTTTTTGCAAAATGGCGACAAGTATTAAAATTCAATCACTTATTACTCAGTAGTGTTCAATTTTGTCAAAAAGGTCTCTATACATGAAATGTTGAGAAGCCTAAAGCTCATCTAAGTAAAATATAAAAAATATATATTTTTGCTTGAAAACAAGCGATGTATCAGTTCGATCGTACCCCCATACTAGCCATTTTGAGACTTTCGGAAGAGTTAACGCTCTTAACTGCTTGGTTTCGAAGATTAAAATTTTAATTTTTAATATCGCATAGAACTAACGTGCAGCCCCTATACGTTATGTTTAAAAAAAATATATAAAATTTTTTTTCAAAATGGCGGCTATCGTAAAAAATTAAAGTGTCATAACATTGCTAAATCAAATCCTACTGAAAAATGTCGTATGCAAAAAGTGTTTGGAATTTTATTTTGCATATAAAAGCAATTTTTAATTATTTTTTTTTTAATAAAAACCGAGTCTTACCATATATTGACCGAGACCTCGAACGAGCTTTTATGCGACTCTGCATACAGTTAACGCTCGTATGAAGCTTCTATTTAAGAAATTGACTTGAATTTTTTATACCAAATAGAGCTTTCAACTATACTTACGATACTATACAAAAAAATTAAAAATTAAAAAATAAAAGTATTTTTTTTTCAAAACACGTTTAGTGTGATGAGTCGATCGACCCACCATACATACGCTCATAAGATTTTCAATATAGTTAAGGTCAGTGTGAGCTTATTTATACATATTTGAATTTCAAAATTTTGTGACAGTATAGAATTCTTAAGCATCCTGTGTATGTTTGTTAGCAAAATCCATTTTGTCAATTTTTTGCAAAATGGCGACAAGTATTAAAATTCAATCACTTATTACTCAGTAGTGTTCAATTTTGTCAAAAAGGTCTCTATACATGAAATGTTGAGAAGCCTAAAGCTCATCTAAGTAAAATATAAAAAATATATATTTTTGCTTGAAAACAAGCGATGTATCAGTTCGATCGTACCCCCATACTAGCCATTTTGAGACTTTCGGAAGAGTTAACGCTCTTAACTGCTTGGTTTCGAAGATTAAAATTTTAATTTTTAATATCGCATAGAACTAACGTGCAGCCCCTATACGTTATGTTTAAAAAAAATATATAAAATTTTTTTTTAAAAATAGCGGCTATCGTAAAAATTCAAAGTGTCATAACTTTGCTAAATCAAATCCTACTGAAAAATGTCGTATGCAAAAAGTGTTTGGAATTTTATTTTGCATATAAAAGCAATTTTTAATTATTTTTTTTTTAATAAAAACCGAGTCTTACCATATATTGACCGAGACCTCGAACGAGCTTTTATGCGACTCTGCATACAGTTAACGCTCGTATGAAGCTTCTATTTAAGAAATTGACTTGAATTTTTTATACCAAATAGAGCTTTCAACTATACTTACGATACTATACAAAAAAATTAAAAATTAAAAAATAAAAGTATTTTTTTTTCAAAACACGTTTAGTGTGATGAGTCGATCGACCCACCATACATACGCTCATAAGATTTTCAATATAGTTAAGGTCAGTGTGAGCTTATTTATACATATTTGAATTTCAAAATTTTGTGACAGTATAGAATTCTTAAGCATCCTGTGTATGTTTGTTAGCAAAATCCATTTTGTCAATTTTTTGCAAAATGGCGACAAGTATTAAAATTCAATCACTTATTACTCAGTAGTGTTCAATTTTGTCAAAAAGGTCTCTATACATGAAATGTTGAGAAGCCTAAAGCTCATCTAAGTAAAATATAAAAAATATATATTTTTGCTTGAAAACAAGCGATGTATCAGTTCGATCGTACCCCCATACTAGCCATTTTGAGACTTTCGGAAGAGTTAACGCTCTTAACTGCTTGGTTTCGAAGATTAAAATTTTAATTTTTAATATCGCATAGAACTAACGTGCAGCACCTATACGTTATGTTTAAAAAAAATATATAAAATTTTTTTTCAAAATGGCGGCTATCGTAAAAATTCAAAGTGTCATAACTTTGCTAAATCAAATCCTACTGAAAAATGTCGTATGCAAAAAGTGTTTGGAATTTTATTTTGCATATAAAAGCAATTTTTAATTATTTTTTTTTTAATAAAAACCGAGTCTTACCATATATTGACCGAGACCTCGAACGAGCTTTTATGCGACTCTGCATACAGTTAACGCTCGTATGAAGCTTCTATTTAAGAAATTGACTTGAATTTTTTATACCAAATAGAGCTTTCAACTATACTTACGATACTATACAAAAAAATTAAAAATTAAAAAATAAAAGTATTTTTTTTTCAAAACACGTTTAGTGTGATGAGTCGATCGACCCACCATACATACGCTCATAAGATTTTCAATATAGTTAAGGTCAGTGTGAGCTTATTTATACATATTTGAATTTCAAAATTTTGTGACAGTATAGAATTCTTAAGCATCCTGTGTATGTTTGTTAGCAAAATCCATTTTGTCAATTTTTTGCAAAATGGCGACAAGTATTAAAATTCAATCACTTATTACTCAGTAGTGTTCAATTTTGTCAAAAAGGTCTCTATACATGAAATGTTGAGAAGCCTAAAGCTCATCTAAGTAAAATATAAAAAATATATATTTTTGCTTGAAAACAAGCGATGTATCAGTTCGATCGTACCCCCATACTAGCCATTTTGAGACTTTCGGAAGAGTTAACGCTCTTAACTGCTTGGTTTCGAAGATTAAAATTTTAATTTTTAATATCGCATAGAACTAACGTGCAGCCCCTATACGTTATGTTTAAAAAAAATATATAAAATTTTTTTTCAAAATGGCGGCTATCGTAAAAATTCAAAGTGTCATAACTTTGCTAAATCAAATCCTACTGAAAAATGTCGTATGCAAAAAGTGTTTGGAATTTTATTTTGCATATAAAAGCAATTTTTAATTATTTTTTTTTTAATAAAAACCGAGTCTTACCATATATTGACCGAGACCTCGAACGAGCTTTTATGCGACTCTGCATACAGTTAACGCTCGTATGAAGCTTCTATTTAAGAAATTGACTTGAATTTTTTATACCAAATAGAGCTTTCAACTATACTTACGATACTATACAAAAAAATTAAAAATTAAAAAATAAAAGTATTTTTTTTTCAAAACACGTTTAGTGTGATGAGTCGATCGACCCACCATACATACGCTCATAAGATTTTCAATATAGTTAAGGTCAGTGTGAGCTTATTTATACATATTTGAATTTCAAAATTTTGTGACAGTATAGAATTCTTAAGCATCCTGTGTATGTTTGTTAGCAAAATCCATTTTGTCAATTTTTTGCAAAATGGCGACAAGTATTAAAATTCAATCACTTATTACTCAGTAGTGTTCAATTTTGTCAAAAAGGTCTCTATACATGAAATGTTGAGAAGCCTAAAGCTCATCTAAGTAAAATATAAAAAATATATATTTTTGCTTGAAAACAAGCGATGTATCAGTTCGATCGTACCCCCATACTAGCCATTTTGAGACTTTCGGAAGAGTTAACGCTCTTAACTGCTTGGTTTCGAAGATTAAAATTTTAATTTTCAATATCGCATAGAACTAACGTGCAGCCCCTTACGTTATGTTTAAAAAAAATATATAAATTTTTTTTTCAAAATGGCGGCTATCGTAAAAATTCAAAGTGTCATAACTTTGCTAAATCAAATCCTACTGAAAAATGTCGTATGCAAAAAGTGTTTGGAATTTTATTTTGCATATAAAAGCAATTTTTAATTATTTTTTTTTTAATAAAAACCGAGTCTTACCATATATTGACCGAGACCTCGAACGAGCTTTTATGCGACTCTGCATACAGTTAACGCTCGTATGAAGCTTCTATTTAAGAAATTGACTTGAATTTTTTATACCAAATAGAGCTTTCAACTATACTTACGATACTATACAAAAAAATTAAAAATTAAAAAATAAAAGTATTTTTTTTTCAAAACACGTTTAGTGTGATGAGTCGATCGACCCACCATACATACGCTCATAAGATTTTCAATATAGTTAAGGTCAGTGTGAGCTTATTTATACATATTTGAATTTCAAAATTTTGTGACAGTATAGAATTCTTAAGCATCCTGTATATGTTTGTTAGCAAAATCCATTTTGTCAATTTTTTGCAAAATGGCGACAAGTATTAAAATTCAATCACTTATTACTCAGTAGTGTTCAATTTTGTCAAAAAGGTCTCTATACATGAAATGTTGAGAAGCCTAAAGCTCATCTAAGTAAAATATAAAAAATATATATTTTTGCTTGAAAACAAGCGATGTATCAGTTCGATCGTACCCCCATACTAGCCATTTTGAGACTTTCGGAAGAGTTAACGCTCTTAACTGCTTGGTTTCGAAGATTAAAATTTTAATTTTTAATATCGCATAGAACTAACGTGCAGCCCCTATACGTTATGTTTAAAAAAAATATATAAAAATTTTTTTCAAAATGGCGGCTATCGTAAAAATTCAAAGTGTCATAACTTTGCTAAATCAAATCCTACTGAAAAATGTCGTATGCAAAAAGTGTTTGGAATTTTATTTTGCATATAAAAGCAATTTTTAATTATTTTTTTTTTAATAAAAACCGAGTCTTACCATATATTGACCGAGACCTCGAACGAGCTTTTATGCGACTCTGCATACAGTTAACGCTCGTATGAAGCTTCTATTTAAGAAATTGACTTGAATTTTTTATACCAAATAGAGCTTTCAACTATACTTACGATACTATACAAAAAAATTAAAAATTAAAAAATAAAAGTATTTTTTTTTCAAAACACGTTTAGTGTGATGAGTCGATCGACCCACCATACATACGCTCATAAGATTTTCAATATAGTTAAGGTCAGTGTGAGCTTATTTATACATATTTGAATTTCAAAATTTTGTGACAGTATAGAATTCTTAAGCATCCTGTGTATGTTTGTTAGCAAAATCCATTTTGTCAATTTTTTGCAAAATGGCGACAAGTATTAAAATTCAATCACTTATTACTCAGTAGTGTTCAATTTTGTCAAAAAGGTCTCTATACATGAAATGTTGAGAAGCCTAAAGCTCATCTAAGTAAAATATAAAAAATATATATTTTTGCTTGAAAACAAGCGATGTATCAGTTCGATCGTACCCCCATACTAGCCATTTTGAGACTTTCGGAAGAGTTAACGCTCTTAACTGCTTGGTTTCGAAGATTAAAATTTTAATTTTTAATATCGCATAGAACTAACGTGCAGCCCCTATACGTTATGTTTAAAAAAAATATATAAAATTTTTTTTCAAAATGGCGGCTATCGTAAAAATTCAAAGTGTCATAACTTTGCTAAATCAAATCCTACTGAAAAATGTCGTATGCAAAAAGTGTTTGGAATTTTATTTTGCATATAAAAGCAATTTTTAATTATTTTTTTTTTAATAAAAACCGAGTCTTACCATATATTGACCGAGACCTCGAACGAGCTTTTATGCGACTCTGCATACAGTTAACGCTCGTATGAAGCTTCTATTTAAGAAATTGACTTGAATTTTTTATACCAAATAGAGCTTTCAACTATACTTACGATACTATACAAAAAAATTGAAAATTAAAAAATAAAAGTATTTTTTTTTCAAAACACGTTTAGTGTGATGAGTCGATCGACCCACCATACATACGCTCATAAGATTTTCAATATAGTTAAGGTCAGTGTGAGCTTATTTATACATATTTGAATTTCAAAATTTTGTGACAGTATAGAATTCTTAAGCATCCTGTGTATGTTTGTTAGCAAAATCCATTTTGTCAATTTTTTGCAAAATGGCGACAAGTATTAAAATTCAATCACTTATTACTCAGTAGTGTTCAATTTTGTCAAAAAGGTCTCTATACATGAAATGTTGAGAAGCCTAAAGCTCATCTAAGTAAAATATAAAAAATATATATTTTTGCTTGAAAACAAGCGATGTATCAGTTCGATCGTACCCCATACTAGCCATTTTGAGACTTTCGGAAGAGTTAACGCTCTTAACTGCTTGGTTTCGAAGATTAAAATTTTAATTTTTAATTACGCATCGAACTAACGTGCAGCCCCTATACGTTATGTTTAAAAAAAATATATAAAATTTTTTTTCAAAATGGCGGCTATCGTAAAAATTCAAAGTGTCATAACTTTGCTAAATCAAATCCTACTGAAAAATGTCGTATACAAAAAGTGTTTGGAATTTTATTTTGCATATAAAAGCAATTTTTAATTATTTTTTTTTTAATAAAAACCGAGTCTTACCATATATTGACCGAGACCTCGAACGAGCTTTTATGCGACTCTGCATACAGTTAACGCTCGTATGAAGCTTCTATTTAAGAAATTGACTCGAATTTTTTATACCAAATAGAGCTTTCAACTATACTTACGATACTATACAAAAAAATTAAAAATTAAAAAATAAAAGTATTTTTTTTTCAAAACACGTTTAGTGTGATGAGTCGATCGACCCACCATACATACGCTCATAAGATTTTCAATATAGTTAAGGTCAGTGTGAGCTTATTTATACATATTTGAATTTCAAAATTTTGTGACAGTATAGAATTCTTAAGCATCCTGTGTATGTTTGTTAGCAAAATCCATTTTGTCAATTTTTTGCAAAATGGCGACAAGTATTAAAATTCAATCACTTATTACTCAGTAGTGTTCAATTTTGTCAAAAAGGTCTCTATACATGAAATGTTGAGAAGCCTAAAGCTCATCTAAGTAAAATATAAAAAATATATATTTTTGCTTGAAAACAAGCGATGTATCAGTTCGATCGTACCCCCATACTAGCCATTTTGAGACTTTCGGAAGAGTTAACGCTCTTAACTGCTTGGTTTCGAAGATTAAAATTTTAATTTTTAATATCGCATAGAACTAACGTGCAGCCCCTATACGTTATGTTTAAAAAAAATATATAAAAATTTTTTTCAAAATGGCGGCTATCGTAAAAATTCAAAGTGTCATAACTTTGCTAAATCAAATCCTACTGAAAAATGTCGTATGCAAAAAGTGTTTGGAATTTAATTTTGCATATAAAAGCAATTTTTAATTATTTTTTTTTTAATAAAAACCGAGTCTTACCATATATTGACCGAGACCTCGAACGAGCTTTTATGCGACTCTGCATACAGTTAACGCTCGTATGAAGCTTCTATTTAAGAAATTGACTTGAATTTTTTATACCAAATAGAGCTTTCAACTATACTTACGATACTATACAAAAAAATTAAAAATTAAAAAATAAAAGTATTTTTTTTTCAAAACACGTTTAGTGTGATGAGTCGATCGACCCACCATACATACGCTCATAAGATTTTCAATATAGTTAAGGTCAGTGTGAGCTTATTTATACATATTTGAATTTCAAAATTTTGTGACAGTATAGAATTCTTAAGCATCCTGTGTATGTTTGTTAGCAAAATCCATTTTGTCAATTTTTTGCAAAATGGCGACAAGTATTAAAATTCAATCACTTATTACTCAGTAGTGTTCAATTTTGTCAAAAAGGTCTCTATACATGAAATGTTGAGAAGCCTAAAGCTCATCTAAGTAAAATATAAAAAATATATATTTTTGCTTGAAAACAAGCGATGTATCAGTTCGATCGTACCCCCATACTAGCCATTTTGAGACTTTCGGAAGAGTTAACGCTCTTAACTGCTTGGTTTCGAAGATTAAAATTTTAATTTTTAATATCGCATAGAACTAACGTGCAGCCCCTATACGTTATGTTTAAAAAAAATATATAAAATTTTTTTTCAAAATGGCGGCTATCGTAAAAATTCAAAGTGTCATAACTTTGCTAAATCAAATCCTACTGAAAAATGTCGTATGCAAAAAGTGTTTGGAATTTTATTTTGCATATAAAAGCAATTTTTAATTATTTTTTTTTTAATAAAAACCGAGTCTTACCATATATTGACCGAGACCTCGAACGAGCTTTTATGCGACTCTGCATACAGTTAACGCTCGTATGAAGCTTCTATTTAAGAAATTGACTTGAATTTTTTATACCAAATAGAGCTTTCAACTATACTTACGATACTATACAAAAAAATTAAAAATTAAAAAATAAAAGTATTTTTTTTTCAAAACACGTTTAGTGTGATGAGTCGATCGACCCACCATACATACGCTCATAAGATTTTCAATATAGTTAAGGTCAGTGTGAGCTTATTTATACATATTTGAATTTCAAAATTTTGTGACAGTATAGAATTCTTAAGCATCCTGTGTATGTTTGTTAGCAAAATCCATTTTGTCAATTTTTTGCAAAATGGCGACAAGTATTAAAATTCAATCACTTATTACTCAGTAGTGTTCAATTTTGTCAAAAAGGTCTCTATACATGAAATGTTGAGAAGCCTAAAGCTCATCTAAGTAAAATATAAAAAATATATATTTTTGCTTGAAAACAAGCGATGTATCAGTTCGATCGTACCCCCATACTAGCCATTTTGAGACTTTCGGAAGAGTTAACGCTCTTAACTGCTTGGTTTCGAAGATTAAAATTTTAATTTTTAATATCGCATAGAACTAACGTGCAGCCCCTATACGTTATGTTTAAAAAAAATATATAAAATTTTTTTTCAAAATGGCGGCTATCGTAAAAATTCAAAGTGTCATAACTTTGCTAAATCAAATCCTACTGAAAAATGTCGTATGCAAAAAGTGTTTGGAATTTTATTTTGCATATAAAAGCAATTTTTAATTATTTTTTTTTTAATAAAAACCGAGTCTTACCATATATTGACCGAGACCTCGAACGAGCTTTTATGCGACTCTGCATACAGTTAACGCTCGTATGAAGCTTCTATTTAAGAAATTGACTTGAATTTTTTATACCAAATAGAGCTTTCAACTATACTTACGATACTATACAAAAAAATTAAAAATTAAAAAATAAAAGTATTTTTTTTTCAAAACACGTTTAGTGTGATGAGTCGATCGACCCACCATACATACGCTCATAAGATTTTCAATATAGTTAAAGTCAGTGTGAGCTTATTTATACATATTTGAATTTCAAAATTTTGTGACAGTATAGAATTCTTAAGCATCCTGTGTATGTTTGTTAGCAAAATCCATTTTGTCAATTTTTTGCAAAATGGCGACAAGTATTAAAATTCAATCACTTATTACTCAGTAGTGTTCAATTTTGTCAAAAAGGTTTCTATACATGAAATGTTGAGAAGCCTAAAGCTCATCTAAGTAAAATATAAAAAATATATATTTTTGCTTGAAAACAAGCGATGTATCAGTTCGATCGTACCCCCATACTAGCCATTTTGAGACTTTCGGAAGAGTTAACGCTCTTAACTGCTTGGTTTCGAAGATTAAAATTTTAATTTTTAATATCGCATAGAACTAACGTGCAGCCCCTATACGTTATGTTTAAAAAAAATATATAAATTTTTTTTTCAAAATAGCGGCTATCGTAAAAATTCAAAGTGTCATAACTTTGCTAAATCAAATCCTACTGAAAAATGTCGTATGCAAAAAGTGTTTGGAATTTTATTTTGCATATAAAAGCAATTTTTAATTATTTTTTTTTTAATAAAAACCGAGTCTTACCATATATTGACCGAGACCTCGAACGAGCTTTTATGCGACTCTGCATACAGTTAACGCTCGTATGAAGCTTCTATTTAAGAAATTGACTTGAATTTTTTATACCAAATAGAGCTTTCAACTATACTTACGATACTATACAAAAAAATTAAAAATTAAAAAATAAAAGTATTTTTTTTTCAAAACACGTTTAGTGTGATGAGTCGATCGACCCACCATACATACGCTCATAAGATTTTCAATATAGTTAAGGTCAGTGTGAGCTTATTTATACATATTTGAATTTCAAAATTTTGTAACAGTATAGAATTCTTAAGCATTCTGTGTATGTTTGTTAGCAAAATCCTTTTGTCAATTTTTTGCAAAATGGCGACAAGTATTAAAATTCAATCACTTATTACTCAGTAGTGTTCAATTTTGTCAAAAAGGTCTCTATACATGAAATGTTGAGAAGCCTAAAGCTCATCTAAGTAAAATATAAAAAATATATATTTTTGCTTGAAAACAAGCGATGTATCAGTTCGATCGTACCCCCATACTAGCCATTTTGAGACTTTCGGAAGAGTTAACGCTCTTAACTGCTTGGTTTCATAGATTTTATTTTAATTTTTAATATCGCATAGAACTAACGTGCAGCCCCTATACGTTATGTTTAAAAAAAATATATAAATTTTTTTTTCAAAATGGCGGCTATCGTAAAAATTCAAAGTGTCATAACTTTGCTAAATCAAATCCTACTGAAAAATGTCGTATGCAAAAAGTGTTTGGAATTTTATTTTGCATATAAAAGCAATTTTTAATTATTTTTTTTTTTTTAAAAACCGAGTCTTACCATATATTGACCGAGACCTCGAACGAGCTTTTATGCGACTCTGCATACAGTTAACGCTCGTATGAAGCTTCTATTTAAGAAATTGACTTGAATTTTTTATACCAAATAGAGCTTTCAACTATACTTACGATACTATACAAAAAAATTAAAAATTAAAAAATAAAAGTATTTTTTTTTCAAAACACGTTTAGTGTGATGAGTCGATCGACCCACCATACATACGCTCATAAGATTTTCAATATAGTTAAGGTCAGTGTGAGCTTATTTATACATATTTGAATTTCAAAATTTTGTGACAGTATAGAATTCTTAAGCATCCTGTGTATGTTTGTTAGCAAAATCCATTTTGTCAATTTTTTGCAAAATGGCGACAAGTATTAAAATTCAATCACTTATTACTCAGTAGTGTTCAATTTTGTCAAAAAGGTCTCTATACATGAAATGTTGAGAAGCCTAAAGCTCATCTAAGTAAAATATAAAAAATATATATTTTTGCTTGAAAACAAGCGATGTATCAGTTCGATCGTACCCCCATACTAGCCATTTTGAGACTTTCGGAAGAGTTAACGCTCTTAACTGCTTGGTTTCGAAGATTAAAATTTTAATTTTTAATATCGCATAGAACTAACGTGCAGCCCCTATACGTTATGTTTAAAAAAAATATATAAAATTTTTTTTCAAAATGGCGGCTATCGTAAAAATTCAAAGTGTCATAACTTTGCTAAATCAAATCCTACTGAAAAATGTCGTATGCAAAAAGTGTTTGGAATTTTATTTTGCATATAAAAGCAATTTTTAATTATTTTTTTTTTAATAAAAACCGAGTCTTACCATATATTGACCGAGACCTCGAACGAGCTTTTATGCGACTCTGCATACAGTTAACGCTCGTATGAAGCTTCTATTTAAGAAATTGACTTGAATTTTTTATACCAAATAGAGCTTTCAACTATACTTACGATACTATACAAAAAAATTAAAAATTAAAAAATAAAAGTATTTTTTTTTCAAAACACGTTTAGTGTGATGAGTCGATCGACCCACCATACATACGCTCATAAGATTTTCAATATAGTTAAGGTCAGTGTGAGCTTATTTATACATATTTGAATTTCAAAATTTTGTGACAGTATAGAATTCTTAAGCATCCTGTGTATGTTTGTTAGCAAAATCCATTTTGTCAATTTTTTGCAAAATGGCGACAAGTATTAAAATTCAATCACTTATTACTCAGTAGTGTTCAATTTTGTCAAAAAGGTCTCTATACATGAAATGTTGAGAAGCCTAAAGCTCATCTAAGTAAAATATAAAAAATATATATTTTTGCTTGAAAACAAGCGATGTATCAGTTCGATCGTACCCCCATACTAGCCATTTTGAGACTTTCGGAAGAGTTAACGCTCTTAACTGCTTGGTTTCGAAGATTAAAATTTTAATTTTTAATATCGCATAGAACTAACGTGCAGCCCCTATACGTTATGTTTAAAAAAAATATATAAAATTTTTTTTCAAAATGGCGGCTATCGTAAAAATTCAAAGTGTCATAACTTTGCTAAATCAAATCCTACTGAAAAATGTCGTATGCAAAAAGTGTTTGGAATTTTATTTTGCATATAAAAGCAATTTTTAATTATTTTTTTTTTAATAAAAACCGAGTCTTACCATATATTGACCGAGACCTCGAACGAGCTTTTATGCGACTCTGCATACAGTTAACGCTCGTATGAAGCTTCTATTTAAGAAATTGACTTGAATTTTTTATACCAAATAGAGCTTTCAACTATACTTACGATACTATACAAAAAAATTAAAAATTAAAAAATAAAAGTATTTTTTTTTCAAAACACGTTTAGTGTGATGAGTCGATCGACCCACCATACATACGCTCATAAGATTTTCAATATAGTTAAGGTCAGTGTGAGCTTATTTATACATATTTGAATTTCAAAATTTTGTGACAGTATAGAATTCTTAAGCATCCTGTGTATGTTTGTTAGCAAAATCCATTTTGTCAATTTTTTGCAAAATGGCGACAAGTATTAAAATTCAATCACTTATTACTCAGTAGTGTTCAATTTTGTCAAAAAGGTCTCTATACATGAAATGTTGAGAAGCCTAAAGCTCATCTAAGTAAAATATAAAAAATATATATTTTTGCTTGAAAACAAGCGATGTATCAGTTCGATCGTACCCCCATACTAGCCATTTTGAGACTTTCGGAAGAGTTAACGCTCTTAACTGCTTGGTTTCGAAGATTAAAATTTTAATTTTTAATATCGCATAGAACTAACGTGCAGCCCCTATACGTTATGTTTAAAAAAAATATATAAAATTTTTTTTCAAAATGGCGGCTATCGTAAAAATTCAAAGTGTCATAACTTTGCTAAATCAAATCCTACTGAAAAATGTCGTATGCAAAAAGTGTTTGGAATTTTATTTTGCATATAAAAGCAATTTTTAATTATTTTTTTTTTAATAAAAACCGAGTCTTACCATATATTGACCGAGACCTCGAACGAGCTTTTATGCGACTCTGCATACAGTTAACGCTCGTATGAAGCTTCTATTTAAGAAATTGACTTGAATTTTTTATACCAAATAGAGCTTTCAACTATACTTACGATACTATACAAAAAAATTAAAAATTAAAAAATAAAAGTATTTTTTTTTCAAAACACGTTTAGTGTGATGAGTCGATCGACCCACCATACATACGCTCATAAGATTTTCAATATAGTTAAGGTCAGTGTGAGCTTATTTATACATATTTGAATTTCAAAATTTTGTGACAGTATAGAATTCTTAAGCATCCTGTGTATGTTTGTTAGCAAAATCCATTTTGTCAATTTTTTGCAAAATGGCGACAAGTATTAAAATTCAATCACTTATTACTCAGTAGTGTTCAATTTTGTCAAAAAGGTCTCTATACATGAAATGTTGAGAAGCCTAAAGCTCATCTAAGTAAAATATAAAAAATATATATTTTTGCTTGAAAACAAGCGATGTATCAGTTCGATCGTACCCCCATACTAGCCATTTTGAGACTTTCGGAAGAGTTAACGCTCTTAACTGCTTGGTTTCGAAGATTAAAATTTTAATTTTTAATATCGCATAGAACTAACGTGCAGCCCCTATACGTTATGTTTAAAAAAAATATATAAAATTTTTTTTCAAAATGGCGGCTATCGTAAAAATTCAAAGTGTCATAACTTTGCTAAATCAAATCCTACTGAAAAATGTCGTATGCAAAAAGTGTTTGGAATTTTATTTTGCATATAAAAGCAATTTTTAATTATTTTTTTTTTAATAAAAACCGAGTCTTACCATATATTGACCGAGACCTCGAACGAGCTTTTATGCGACTCTGCATACAGTTAACGCTCGTATGAAGCTTCTATTTAAGAAATTGACTTGAATTTTTTATACCAAATAGAGCTTTCAACTATACTTACGATACTATACAAAAAAATTAAAAATTAAAAAATAAAAGTATTTTTTTTTCAAAACACGTTTAGTGTGATGAGTCGATCGACCCACCATACATACGCTCATAAGATTTTCAATATAGTTAAGGTCAGTGTGAGCTTATTTATACATATTTGAATTTCAAAATTTTGTGACAGTATAGAATTCTTAAGCATCCTGTGTATGTTTGTTAGCAAAATCCATTTTGTCAATTTTTTGCAAAATGGCGACAAGTATTAAAATTCAATCACTTATTACTCAGTAGTGTTCAATTTTGTCAAAAAGGTCTCTATACATGAAATGTTGAGAAGCCTAAAGCTCATCTAAGTAAAATATAAAAAATATATATTTTTGCTTGAAAACAAGCGATGTATCAGTTCGATCGTACCCCCATACTAGCCATTTTGAGACTTTCGGAAGAGTTAACGCTCTTAACTGCTTGGTTTCGAAGATTAAAATTTTAATTTTTAATATCGCATAGAACTAACGTGCAGCCCCTATACGTTATGTTTAAAAAAAATATATAAAATTTTTTTTCAAAATGGCGGCTATCGTAAAAATTCAAAGTGTCATAACTTTGCTAAATCAAATCCTACTGAAAAATGTCGTATGCAAAAAGTGTTTGGAATTTTATTTTGCATATAAAAGCAATTTTTAATTATTTTTTTTTTAATAAAAACCGAGTCTTACCATATATTGACCGAGACCTCGAACGAGCTTTTATGCGACTCTGCATACAGTTAACGCTCGTATGAAGCTTCTATTTAAGAAATTGACTTAAATTTTTTATACCAAATAGAGCTTTCAACTATACTTACGATACTATACAAAAAAATTTAAAATTAAAAAATAAAAGTATTTTTTTTTCAAAACACGTTTAGTGTGATGAGTCGATCGACCCACCATACATACGCTCATAAGATTTTCAATATAGTTAAGGTCAGTGTGAGCTTATTTATACATATTTGAATTTCAAAATTTTGTGACAGTATAGAATTCTTAAGCATCCTGTGTATGTTTGTTAGCAAAATCCATTTTGTCAATTTTTTGCAAAATGGCGACAAGTATTAAAATTCAATCACTTATTACTCAGTAGTGTTCAATTTTGTCAAAAAAGTCTCTATACATGAAATGTTGAGAAGCCTAAAGCTCATCTAAGTAAAATATAAAAAATATATATTTTTGCTTGAAAACAAGCGATGTATCAGTTCGATCGTACCCCCATACTAGCCATTTTGAGACTTTCGGAAGAGTTAACGCTCTTAACTGCTTGGTTTCGAAGATTAAAATTTTAATTTTTAATATCGCATAGAACTAACGTGCAGCCCCTATACGTTATGTTTAAAAAAAATATATAAAATTTTTTTTCAAAATGGCGGCTATCGTAAAAATTCAAAGTGTCATAACTTTGCTAAATCAAATCCTACTGAAAAATGTCGTATGCAAAAAGTGTTTGGAATTTTATTTTGCATATAAAAGCAATTTTTAATTATATTTTTTTTAATAAAAACCGAGTCTTACCATATATTGACCGAGACCTCGAACGAGCTTTTATGCGACTCTGCATACAGTTAACGCTCGTATGAAGCTTCTATTTAAGAAATTGACTTGAATTTTTTATACCAAATAGAGCTTTCAACTATACTTACGATACTATACAAAAAAATTAAAAATTAAAAAATAAAAGTATTTTTTTTTCAAAACACGTTTAGTGTGATGAGTCGATCGACCCACCATACATACGCTCATAAGATTTTCAATATAGTTAAGGTCAGTGTGAGCTTATTTATACATATTTGAATTTCAAAATTTTGTGACAGTATAGAATTCTTAAGCATCCTGTGTATGTTTGTTAGCAAAATCCATTTTGTCAATTTTTTGCAAAATGGCGACAAGTATGAAAATTCAATCACTTATTACTCAGTAGTGTTCAATTTTGTCAAAAAGGTCTCTATACATGAAATGTTGAGAAGCCTAAAGCTCATCTAAGTAAAATATAAAAAATATATATTTTTGCTTGAAAACAAGCGATGTATCAGTTCGATCGTACCCCCATACTAGCCATTTTGAGACTTTCGGAAGAGTTAACGCTCTTAACTGCTTGGTTTCGAAGATTAAAATTTTAATTTTTAATATCGCATAGAACTAACGTGCAGCCCCTATACGTTATGTTTAAAAAAAATATATAAAATTTTTTTTCAAAATGGCGGCTATCGTAAAAATTCAAAGTGTCATAACTTTGCTAAATCAAATCCTACTGAAAAATGTCGTATGCAAAAAGTGTTTGGAATTTTATTTTGCATATAAAAGCAATTTTTAATTATTTTTTTTTTAATAAAAACCGAGTCTTACCATATATTGACCGAGACCTCGAACGAGCTTTTATGCGACTCTGCATACAGTTAACGCTCGTATGAAGCTTCTATTTAAGAAATTGACTTGAATTTTTTATACCAAATAGAGCTTTCAACTATACTTACGATACTATACAAAAAAATTAAAAATTAAAAAATAAAAGTATTTTTTTTTCAAAACACGTTTAGTGTGATGAGTCGATCGACCCACCATACATACGCTCATAAGATTTTCAATATAGTTAAGGTCAGTGTGAGCTTATTTATACATATTTGAATTTCAAAATTTTGTGACAGTATAGAATTCTTAAGCATCCTGTGTATGTTTGTTAGCAAAATCCATTTTGTCAATTTTTTGCAAAATGGCGACAAGTATTAAAATTCAATCACTTATTACTCAGTAGTGTTCAATTTTGTCAAAAAGGTCTCTATACATGAAATGTTGAGAAGCCTAAAGCTCATCTAAGTAAAATATAAAAAATATATATTTTTGCTTGAAAACAAGCGATGTATCAGTTCGATCGTACCCCCATACTAGCCATTTTGAGACTTTCGGAAGAGTTAACGCTCTTAACTGCTTGGTTTCGAAGATTAAAATTTTAATTTTTAATATCGCATAGAACTAACGTGCAGCCCCTATACGTTATGTTTAAAAAAAATATATAAAATTTTTTTTCAAAATGGCGGCTATCGTAAAAATTCAAAGTGTCATAACTTTGCTAAATCAAATCCTACTGAAAAATGTCGTATGCAAAAAGTGTTTGGAATTTTATTTTGCATATAAAAGCAATTTTTAATTATTTTTTTTTTAATAAAAACCGAGTCTTACCATATATTGACCGAGACCTCGAACGAGCTTTTATGCGACTCTGCATACAGTTAACGCTCGTATGAAGCTTCTATTTAAGAAATTGACTTAAATTTTTTATACCAAATAGAGCTTTCAACTATACTTACGATACTATACAAAAAAATTTAAAATTAAAAAATAAAAGTATTTTTTTTTCAAAACACGTTTAGTGTGATGAGTCGATCGACCCACCATACATACGCTCATAAGATTTTCAATATAGTTAAGGTCAGTGTGAGCTTATTTATACATATTTGAATTTCAAAATTTTGTGACAGTATAGAATTCTTAAGCATCCTGTGTATGTTTGTTAGCAAAATCCATTTTGTCAATTTTTTGCAAAATGGCGACAAGTATTAAAATTCAATCACTTATTACTCAGTAGTGTTCAATTTTGTCAAAAAAGTCTCTATACATGAAATGTTGAGAAGCCTAAAGCTCATCTAAGTAAAATATAAAAAATATATATTTTTGCTTGAAAACAAGCGATGTATCAGTTCGATCGTACCCCCATACTAGCCATTTTGAGACTTTCGGAAGAGTTAACGCTCTTAACTGCTTGGTTTCGAAGATTAAAATTTTAATTTTTAATATCGCATAGAACTAACGTGCAGCCCCTATACGTTATGTTTAAAAAAAATATATAAAATTTTTTTTCAAAATGGCGGCTATCGTAAAAATTCAAAGTGTCATAACTTTGCTAAATCAAATCCTACTGAAAAATGTCGTATGCAAAAAGTGTTTGGAATTTTATTTTGCATATAAAAGCAATTTTTAATTATATTTTTTTTAATAAAAACCGAGTCTTACCATATATTGACCGAGACCTCGAACGAGCTTTTATGCGACTCTGCATACAGTTAACGCTCGTATGAAGCTTCTATTTAAGAAATTGACTTGAATTTTTTATACCAAATAGAGCTTTCAACTATACTTACGATACTATACAAAAAAATTAAAAATTAAAAAATAAAAGTATTTTTTTTTCAAAACACGTTTAGTGTGATGAGTCGATCGACCCACCATACATACGCTCATAAGATTTTCAATATAGTTAAGGTCAGTGTGAGCTTATTTATACATATTTGAATTTCAAAATTTTGTGACAGTATAGAATTCTTAAGCATCCTGTGTATGTTTGTTAGCAAAATCCATTTTGTCAATTTTTTGCAAAATGGCGACAAGTATTAAAATTCAATCACTTATTACTCAGTAGTGTTCAATTTTGTCAAAAAGGTCTCTATACATGAAATGTTGAGAAGCCTAAAGCTCATCTAAGTAAAATATAAAAAATATATATTTTTGCTTGAAAACAAGCGATGTATCAGTTCGATCGTACCCCCATACTAGCCATTTTGAGACTTTCGGAAGAGTTAACGCTCTTAACTGCTTGGTTTCGAAGATTAAAATTTTAATTTTTAATATCGCATAGAACTAACGTGCAGCCCCTATACGTTATGTTTAAAAAAAATATATAAAATTTTTTTTCAAAATGGCGGCTATCGTAAAAATTCAAAGTGTCATAACTTTGCTAAATCAAATCCTACTGAAAAATGTCGTATGCAAAAAGTGTTTGGAATTTTATTTTGCATATAAAAGCAATTTTTAATTATTTTTTTTTTAATAAAAACCGAGTCTTACCATATATTGACCGAGACCTCGAACGAGCTTTTATGCGACTCTGCATACAGTTAACGCTCGTATGAAGCTTCTATGTAAGAAATTGACTTGAATTTTTTATACCAAATAGAGCTTTCAACTATACTTACGATTCTATACAAAAAAATTAAAAATTAAAAAATAAAAGTATTTTTTTTTCAAAACACGTTTAGTGTGATGAGTCGATCGACCCACCATACATACGCTCATAAGATTTTCAATATAGTTAAGGTCAGTGTGAGCTTATTTATACATATTTATATTTCAAAATTTTGTAACAGTATAGAATTCTTAAGCATCCTGTGTATGTTTGTTAGCAAAATCCATTTTGTCAATTTTTTGCAAAATGGCGACAAGTATTAAAATTCAATCACTTATTACTCAGTAGTGTTCAATTTTGTCAAAAAGGTCTCTATACATGAAATGTTGAGAAGCCTAAAGCTCATCTAAGTAAAATATAAAAAATATATATTTTTGCTTGAAAACAAGCGATGTATCAGTTCGATCGTACCCCCATACTAGCCATTTTGAGACTTTCGGAAGAGTTAACGCTCTTAACTGCTTGGTTTCGAAGATTAAAATTTTAATTTTTAATATCGCATAGAACTAACTTGCAGCCCCTATACGTTATGTTTAAAAAAAATATATAAAATTTTTTTTTAAAATGGCGGCTATCGTAAAAATTCAAAGTGTCATAACTTTGCTAAATCAAATCCTACTGAAAAATGTCGTATGCAAAAAGTGTTTGGAATTTTATTTTGCATATAAAAGCAATTTTTAATTATTTTTTTTTTAATAAAAACCGAGTCTTACCATATATTGACCGAGACCTCGAACGAGCTTTTATGCGACTCTGCATACAGTTAACGCTCGTATGAAGCTTCTATTTAAGAAATTGACTTGAATTTTTTATACCAAATAGAGCTTTCAACTATACTTACGATACTATACAAAAAAATTAAAAATTAAAAAATAAAAGTATTTTTTTTTCAAAACACGTTTAGTGTGATGAGTCGATCGACCCACCATACATACGCTCATAAGATTTTCAATATAGTTAAGGTCAGTGTGAGCTTATTTATACATATTTGAATTTCAAAATTTTGTGACAGTATAGAATTCTTAAGCATCCTGTGTATGTTTGTTAGCAAAATCCATTTTGTCAATTTTTTGCAAAATGGCGACAAGTATTAAAATTCAATCACTTATTACTCAGTAGTGTTCAATTTTGTCAAAAAGGTCTCTATACATGAAATGTTGAGAAGCCTAAAGCTCATCTAAGTAAAATATAAAAAATATATATTTTTGCTTGAAAACAAGCGATGTATCAGTTCGATCGTACCCCCATACTAGCCATTTTGAGACTTTCGGAAGAGTTAACGCTCTTAACTGCTTGGTTTCGAAGATTAAAATTTTAATTTTTAATATCGCATAGAACTAACGTGCAGCCCCTATACGTTATGTTTAAAAAAAATATATAAAATTTTTTTTCAAAATGGCGGCTATCGTAAAAATTCAAAGTGTCATAACTTTGCTAAATCAAATCCTACTGAAAAATGTCGTATGCAAAAAGTGTTTGGAATTTTATTTTGCATATAAAAGCAATTTTTAATTATTTTTTTTTTAATAAAAACCGAGTCTTACCATATATTGACCGAGACCTCGAACGAGCTTTTATGCGACTCTGCATACAGTTAACGCTCGTATGAAGCTTCTATTTAAGAAATTGACTTGAATTTTTTATACCAAATAGAGCTTTCAACTATACTTACGATACTATACAAAAAAATTAAAAATTAAAAAATAAAAGTATTTTTTTTTCAAAACACGTTTAGTGTGATGAGTCGATCGACCCACCATACATACGCTCATAAGATTTTCAATATAGTTAAGGTCAGTGTGAGCTTATTTATACATATTTGAATTTCAAAATTTTGTGACAGTATAGAATTCTTAAGCATCCTGTGTATGTTTGTTAGCAAAATCCATTTTGTCAATTTTTTGCAAAATGGCGACAAGTATTAAAATTCAATCACTTATTACTCAGTAGTGTTCAATTTTGTCAAAAAGGTTTCTATACATGAAATGTTGAGAAGCCTAAAGCTCATCTAAGTAAAATATAAAAAATATATATTTTTGCTTGAAAACAAGCGATGTATCAGTTCGATCGTACCCCCATACTAGCCATTTTGAGACTTTCGGAAGAGTTAACGCTCTTAACTGCTTGGTTTCGAAGATTAAAATTTTAATTTTTAATATCGCATAGAACTAACGTGCAGCCCCTATACGTTATGTTTAAAAAAAATATATAAATTTTTTTTTCAAAATAGCGGCTATCGTAAAAATTCAAAGTGTCATAACTTTGCTAAATCAAATCCTACTGAAAAATGTCGTATGCAAAAAGTGTTTGGAATTTTATTTTGCATATAAAAGCAATTTTTAATTATTTTTTTTTTAATAAAAACCGAGTCTTACCATATATTGACCGAGACCTCGAACGAGCTTTTATGCGACTCTGCATACAGTTAACGCTCGTATGAAGCTTCTATTTAAGAAATTGACTTGAATTTTTTATACCAAATAGAGCTTTCAACTATACTTACGATACTATACAAAAAAATTAAAAATTAAAAAATAAAAGTATTTTTTTTTCAAAACACGTTTAGTGTGATGAGTCGATCGACCCACCATACATACGCTCATAAGATTTTCAATATAGTTAAGGTCAGTGTGAGCTTATTTATACATATTTGAATTTCAAAATTTTGTAACAGTATAGAATTCTTAAGCATTCTGTGTATGTTTGTTAGCAAAATCCTTTTGTCAATTTTTTGCAAAATGGCGACAAGTATTAAAATTCAATCACTTATTACTCAGTAGTGTTCAATTTTGTCAAAAAGGTCTCTATACATGAAATGTTGAGAAGCCTAAAGCTCATCTAAGTAAAATATAAAAAATATATATTTTTGCTTGAAAACAAGCGATGTATCAGTTCGATCGTACCCCCATACTAGCCATTTTGAGACTTTCGGAAGAGTTAACGCTCTTAACTGCTTGGTTTCGAAGATTAAAATTTTAATTTTTAATATCGCATAGAACTAACGTGCAGCCCCTATACGTTATGTTTAAAAAAAATATATAAAAATTTTTTTCAAAATGGCGGCTATCGTAAAAATTCAAAGTGTCATAACTTTGCTAAATCAAATCCTACTGAAAAATGTCGTATGCAAAAAGTGTTTGGAATTTTATTTTGCATATAAAAGCAATTTTTAATTATTTTTTTTTTAATAAAAACCGAGTCTTACCATATATTGACCGAGACCTCGAACGAGCTTTTATGCGACTCTGCACACAGTTAACGCTCGTATGAAGCTTCTATTAAGGAAATTGACTTAAATTTTTTATACCAAATAGAGCTTTCAACTATACTTACGATACTATACAAAAAAATTAAAAATTAAAAAATAAAAGTATTTTTTTTTCAAAACACGTTTAGTGTGATGAGTCGATCGACCCACCATACATACGCTCATAAGATTTTCAATATAGTTAAGGTCAGTGTGAGCTTATTTATACATATTTGAATTTCAAAATTTTGTGACAGTATAGAATTCTTAAGCATCCTGTGTATGTTTGTTAGCAAAATCCATTTTGTCAATTTTTTGCAAAATGGCGACAAGTATTAAAATTCAATCACTTATTACTCAGTAGTGTTCAATTTTGTCAAAAAGGTCTCTATACATAAAATGTTGAGAAGCCTAAAGCTCATCTAAGTAAAATATAAAAAATATATATTTTTGCTTGAAAACAAGCGATGTATCAGTTCGATCGTACCCCCATACTAGCCATTTTGAGACTTTCGGAAGAGTTAACGCTCTTAACTGCTTGGTTTCGAAGATTAAAATTTTAATTTTTTATATCGCATAAAACTAACGTGCAGCCCCTATACGTTATGTTTAAAAAAAATATATAAATTTTTTTTTCAAAATGGCGGCTATCGTAAAAATTCAAAGTGTAATAACTTTGCTAAATCAAATCCTACTGAAAAATGTCGTATGGAAAAAGTGTTTGGAATTTTATTTTGCATATAAAAGCAATTTTTAATTATTTTTTTTTTAATAAAAACCGAGTCTTACCATATATTGACCGAGACCTCGAACGAGCTTTTATGCGACTCTGCATACAGTTAACGCTCGTATGAAGCTTCTATTTAAGAAATTGACTTGAATTTTTTATACCAAATAGAGCTTTCAACTATACTTACGATACTATACAAAAAAATTAAAAATTAAAAAATAAAAGTATTTTTTTTTCAAAACACGTTTAGTGTGATGAGTCGATCGACCCACCATACATACGCTCATAAGATTTTCAATATAGTTAAGGTCAGTGTGAGCTTATTTATACATATTTGAATTTCAAAATTTTGTGACAGTATAGAATTCTTAAGCATCCTGTGTATGTTTTTTAGCAAAATCCATTTTGTCAATTTTTTGCAAAATGGCGACAAGTATTAAAATTCAATCACTTATTACTCAGTAGTGTTCAATTTTGTGAAAAAGGTCTCTATACATGAAATGTTGAGAAGCCTAAAGCTCATCTAAGTAAAATATAAAAAATATATATTTTTGCTTGAAAACAAGCGATGTATCAGTTCGATCGTACCCCCATACTAGCCATTTTGAGACTTTCGGAAGAGTTAACGCTCTTAACTGCTTGGTTTCGAAGATTAAAATTTTAATTTTTAATATCGCATAGAACTAACGTGCAGCCCCTATACGTTATGTTTAAAAAAAATATATAAAATTTTTTTTCAAAATTGCGGCTATCGTAAAAATTCAAAGTGTCATAACTTTGCTAAATCAAATCCTACTGAAAAATGTCGTATGCAAAAAGTGTTTGGAATTTTATTTTGCATATAAAAGCAATTTTTAATTATTTTTTTTTTAATAAAAACCGAGTCTTACCATATATTGACCGAGACCTCGAACGAGCTTTTATGCGACTCTGCATACAGTTAACGCTCGTATGAAGCTTCTATTAAGGAAATTGACTTGAATTTTTTATACCAAATAGAGCTTTCAACTATACTTACGATACTATACAAAAAAATTAAAAATTAAAAAATAAAAGTATTTTTTTTTCAAAACACGTTTAGTGTGATGAGTCGATCGACCCACCATACATACGCTCATAAGATTTTCAATATAGTTAAGGTCAGTGTGAGCTTATTTATACATATTTGAATTTCAAAATTTTGTGACAGTATAGAATTCTTAAGCATCCTGTGTATGTTTGTTAGCAAAATCCATTTTGTCAATTTTTTGCAAAATGGCGACAAGTATTAAAATTCAATCACTTATTACTCAGTAGTGTTCAATTTTGTCAAAAAGGTCTCTATACATGAAATGTTGAGAAGCCTAAAGCTCATCTAAGTAAAATATAAAAAATATATATTTTTGCTTGAAAACAAGCGATGTATCAGTTCGATCGTACCCCCATACTAGCCATTTTGAGACTTTCGCAAGGGTTAACGCTCTTAACTGCTTGGTTTCGAAGATTAAAATTTTAATTTTTAATATCGCATAGAACTAACGTGCAGCCCCTATACGTTATGTTTAAAAAAAATATATAAAATTTTTTTTTAAAATGGCGGCTATCGTAAAAATTCAAAGTGTCATAACTTTGCTAAATCAAATCCTACTGAAAAATGTCGTATGCAAAAAGTGTTTGGAATTTTATTTTGCATATAAAAGCAATTTTTAATTATTTTTTTTTTAATAAAAACCGAGTCTTACCATATATTGACCGAGACCTCGAACGAGCTTTTATGCGACTCTGCATACAGTTAACGCTCGTATGAAGCTTCTATTTAAGAAATTGACTTGAATTTTTTATACCAAATAGAGCTTTCAACTATACTTACGATACTATACAAAAAAATTAAAAATTAAAAAATAAAAGTATTTTTTTTTCAAAACACGTTTAGTGTGATGAGTCGATCGACCCACCATACATACGCTCATAAGATTTTCAATATAGTTAAGGTCAGTGTGAGCTTATTTATACATATTTGAATTTCAAAATTTTGTGACAGTATAGAATTCTTAAGCATCCTGTGTATGTTTGTTAGCAAAATCCATTTTGTCAATTTTTTGCAAAATGGCGACAAGTATTAAAATTCAATCACTTATTACTCAGTAGTGTTCAATTTTGTCAAAAAGGTCTCTATACATGAAATGTTGAGAAGCCTAAAGCTCATCTAAGTAAAATATAAAAAATATATATTTTTGCTTGAAAACAAGCGATGTATCAGTTCGATCGTACCCCCATACTAGCCATTTTGAGACTTTCGGAAGAGTTAACGCTCTTAACTGCTTGGTTTCGAAGATTAAAATTTTAATTTTTAATATCGCATAGAACTAACGTGCAGCCCCTATACGTTATGTTTAAAAAAAATATATAAAATTTTTTTTCAAAATGGCGGCTATCGTAAAAATTTAAAGTGTCATAACTTTGCTAAATCAAATCCTACTGAAAAATGTCGTATGCAAAAAGTGTTTGGAATTTTATTTTGCATATAAAAGCAATTTTTAATTATTTTTTTTTTAATAAAAACCGAGTCTTACCATATATTGACCGAGACCTCGAACGAGCTTTTATGCGACTCTGCATACAGTTAACGCTCGTATGAAGCTTCTATTTAAGAAATTGACTTGAATTTTTTATACCAAATAGAGCTTTCAACTATACTTACGATACTGTACAAAAAAATTAAAAATTAAAAAATAAAAGTATTTTTTTTTCAAAACACGTTTAGTGTGATGAGTCGATCGACCCACCATACATACGCTCATAAGATTTTCAATATAGTTAAGGTCAGTGTGAGCTTATTTATACATATTTGAATTTCAAAATTTTGTGACAGTATAGAATTCTTAAGCATCCTGTGTATGTTTGTTAGCAAAATCCATTTTGTCAATTTTTTGCAAAATAGCGACAAGTATTAAAATTCAATCACTTATTACTCAGTAGTGTTCAATTTTGTCAAAAAGGTCTCTATACATGAAATGTTGAGAAGTCTAAAGCTCATCTAAGTAAAATATAAAAAATATATATTTTTGCTTGAAAACAAGCGATGTATCAGTTCGATCGTACCCCCATACTAGCCATTTTGAGACTTTCGGAAGAGTTAACGCTCTTAACTGCTTGGTTTCGAAGATTAAAATTTAAATTTTTAATATCGCATAGAACTAACGTGCAGCCCCTATACGTTATGTTTAAAAAAAATATATAAAATTTTTTTTTAAAAATGGCGGCTATCGTAAAAATTCAAAGTGTCATAACTTTGCTAAATCAAATCCTACTGAAAAATGTCGTATGCAAAAAGTGTTTGGAATTTTATTTTGCATATAAAAGCAATTTTTAATTATTTTTTTTTTAATAAAAACCGAGTCTTACCATATATTGACCGAGACCTCGAACGAGCTTTTATGCGACTCTGCATACAGTTAACGCTCGTATGAAGCTTCTATTTAAGAAATTGACTTGAATTTTTTATACCAAATAGAGCTTTCAACTATACTTACGATACTATACAAAAAAATTAAAAATTAAAAAATAAAAGTATTTTTTTTTCAAAACACGTTTAGTGTGATGAGTCGATCGACCCACCATACATACGCTCATAAGATTTTCAATATAGTTAAGGTCAGTGTGAGCTTATTTATACATATTTGAATTTCAAAATTTTGTGACAGTATAGAATTCTTAAGCATCCTGTGTATGTTTGTTAGCAAAATCCATTTTGTCAATTTTTTGCAAAATGGCGACAAGTATTAAAATTCAATCACTTATTACTCAGTAGTGTTCAATTTTGTCAAAAAGGTCTCTATACATGAAATGTTGAGAAGCCTAAAGCTCATCTAAGTAAAATATAAAAAATATATATTTTTGCTTGAAAACAAGCGATGTATCAGTTCGATCGTACCCCCATACTAGCCATTTTGAGACTTTCGGAAGAGTTAACGCTCTTAACTGCTTGGTTTCGAAGATTAAAATTTTAATTTTCAATATCGCATAGAACTAACGTGCAGCCCCTATACGTTATGTTTAAAAAAAATATATAAAATTTTTTTTTAAAAATGGCGGCTATCGTAAAAATTCAAAGTGTCATAACTTTGCTAAATCAAATCCTACTGAAAAATGTCGTATGCAAAAAGTGTTTGGAATTTTATTTTGCATATAATAGCAATTTTTAATTATTTTTTTTTTAATAAAAACCGAGTCTTACCATATATTGACCGAGACCTCGAACGAGCTTTTATGCGACTCTGCATACAGTTAACGCTCGTATGAAGCTTCTATTTAAGAAATTGACTTGAATTTTTTATACCAAATAGAGCTTTCAACTATACTTACGATACTATACAAAAAAATTAAAAATTAAAAAATAAAAGTATTTTTTTTTCAAAACACGTTTAGTGTGATGAGTCGATCGACCCACCATACATACGCTCATAAGATTTTCAATATAGTTAAGGTCAGTGTGAGCTTATTTATACATATTTGAATTTCAAAATTTTGTGACAGTATAGAATTCTTAAGCATCCTGTGTATGTTTGTTAGCAAAATCCATTTTGTCAATTTTTTGCAAAATGGCGACAAGTATTAAAATTCAATCACTTATTACTCAGTAGTGTTCAATTTTGTCAAAAAGGTCTCTATACATGAAATGTTGAGAAGCCTAAAGCTCATCTAAGTAAAATATAAAAAATATATATTTTTGCTTGAAAACAAGCGATGTATCAGTTCGATCGTACCCCCATACTAGCCATTTTGAGACTTTCGGAAGAGTTAACGCTCTTAACTGCTTGGTTTCGAAGATTAAAATTTTAATTTTTAATATCGCATAGAACTAACGTGCAGCCCCTATACGTTATGTTTAAAAAAAATATATAAATTTTTTTTAAAATGGCGGCTATCGTAAAAATTCAAAGTGTCATAACTTTGCTAAATCAAATCCTACTGAAAAATGTCGTATGCAAAAAGTGTTTGGAATTTTATTTTGCATATAAAAGCAATTTTTAATTATTTTTTTTTTAATAAAAACCGAGTCTTACCATATATTGACCGAGACCTCGAACGAGCTTTTATGCGACTCTGCATACAGTTAACGCTCGTATGAAGCTTCTATTTAAGAAATTGACTTGAATTTTTTATACCAAATAGAGCTTTCAACTATACTTACGATACTATACAAAAAAATTAAAAATTAAAAAATAAAAGTATTTTTTTTTCAAAACACGTTTAGTGTGATGAGTCGATCGACCCACCATACATACGCTCATAAGATTTTCAATATAGTTAAGGTCAGTGTGAGCTTATTTATACATATTTGAATTTCAAAATTTTGTGACAGTATAGAATTCTTAAGCATCCTGTGTATGTTTTTTAGCAAAATCCATTTTGTCAATTTTTTGCAAAATGGCGACAAGTATTAAAATTCAATCACTTATTACTCAGTAGTGTTCAATTTTGTCAAAAAGTTCTCTATACATGAAATGTTGAGAAGCCTAAAGCTCATCTAAGTAAAATATAAAAAATATATATTTTTGCTTGAAAACAAGCGATGTATCAGTTCGATCGTACCCCCATACTAGCCATTTTGAGACTTTCGGAAGAGTTAACGCTCTTAACTGCTTGGTTTCGAAGATTAAAATTTTAATTTTTAATATCGCATAGAACTAACGTGCAGCCCCTATACGTTATGTTTAAAAAAAATATATAAATTTTTTTTTCAAAATGGCGGCTATCGTAAAAATTCAAAGTGTCATAACTTTGCTAAATCAAATCCTACTGAAAAATGTCGTATGCAAAAAGTGTTTGGAATTTTATTTTGCATATAAAAGCAATTTTTAATTATTTTTTTTTTAATAAAAAGAGAGTCTTACCATATATTGACCGAGACCTCGAACGAGCTTTTATGCGACTCTGCATACAGTTAACGCTCGTATGAAGCTTCTATTTAAGAAATTGACTTGAATTTTTTATACCAAATAGAGCTTTCAACTATACTTACGATACTATACAAAAAAATTAAAAATGAAAAAATAAAAGTATTTTTTTTTCAAAACACGTTTAGTGTGATGAGTCGATCGACCCACCATACATACGCTCATAAGATTTTCAATATAGTTAAGGTCAGTGTGAGCTTATTTATACATATTTGAATTTCAAAATTTTGTGACAGTATAGAATTCTTAAGCATCCTGTGTATGTTTGTTAGCAAAATCCATTTTGTCAATTTTTTGCAAAATGGCGACAAGTATTAAAATTCAATCACTTATTACTCAGTAGTGTTCAATTTTGTCAAAAAGGTCTCTATACATGAAATGTTGAGAAGCCTAAAGCTCATCTAAGTAAAATATAAAAAATATATATTTTTGCTTGAAAACAAGCGATGTATCAATTCGATCGTACCCCCATACTAGCCATTTTGAGACTTTCGGAAGAGTTAACGCTCTTAACTGCTTGGTTTCGAAGATTAAAATTTTAATTTTTAATATCGCATAGAACTAACGTGCAGCCCCTATACGTTATGTTTAAAAAAAATATATAAAATTTTTTTTCAAAATGGCGGCTATCGTAAAAATTCAAAGTGTCATAACTTTGCTAAATCAAATCCTACTGAAAAATGTCGTATGCAAAAAGTGTTTGGAATTTTATTTTGCATATAAAAGCAATTTTTAATTATTTTTTTTTTAATAAAAACCGAGTCTTACCATATATTGACCGAGACCTCGAACGAGCTTTTATGCGACTCTGCATACAGTTAACGCTCGTATGAAGCTTCTATTTAAGAAATTGACTTGAATTTTTTATACCAAATAGAGCTTTCAACTATACTTACGATACTATACAAAAAAATTAAAAATTAAAAAATAAAAGTATTTTTTTTTCAAAACACGTTTAGTGTGATGAGTCGATCGACCCACCATACATACGCTCATAAGATTTTCAATATAGTTAAGGTCAGTGTGAGCTTATTTATACATATTTGAATTTCAAAATTTTGTGACAGTATAGAATTCTTAAGCATCCTGTGTATGTTTGTTAGCAAAATCCATTTTGTCAATTTTTTGCAAAATGGCGACAAGTATTAAAATTCAATCACTTATTACTCAGTAGTGTTCAATTTTGTCAAAAAGGTCTCTATACATGAAATGTTGAGAAGCCTAAAGCTCATCTAAGTAAAATATAAAAAATATATATTTTTGCTTGAAAACAAGCGATGTATCAGTTCGATCGTACCCCCATACTAGCCATTTTGAGACTTTCGGAAGAGTTAACGCTCTTAACTGCTTGGTTTCGAAGATTAAAATTTTAATTTTTAATATCGCATAGAACTAACGTGCAGCCCCTATACGTTATGTTTAAAAAAAATATATAAAATTTTTTTTCAAAATGGCGGCTATCGTAAAAATTCAAAGTGTCATAACTTTGCTAAATCAAATCCTACTGAAAAATGTCGTATGCAAAAAGTGTTTGGAATTTTATTTTGCATATAAAAGCAATTTTTAATTATTTTTTTTTTAATAAAAACCGAGTCTTACCATATATTGACCGAGACCTCGAACGAGCTTTTATGCGACTCTGCATACAGTTAACGCTCGTATAAAGCTTCTATTTAAGAAATTGACTTGAATTTTTTATACCAAATAGAGCTTTCAACTATACTTACGAAACTATACAAAAAAATTAAAAATTAAAAAATAAAAGTATTTTTTTTTCAAAACACGTTTAGTGTGATGAGTCGATCGACCCACCATACATACGCTCATAAGATTTTCAATATAGTTAAGGTCAGTGTGAGCTTATTTATACATATTTGAATTTCAAAATTTTGTGACAGTATAGAATTCTTAAGCATCCTGTGTATGTTTGTTAGCAAAATCCATTTTGTCAATTTTTTGCAAAATGGCGACAAGTATTAAAATTCAATCACTTATTACTCAGTAGTGTTCAATTTTGTCAAAAAGGTCTCCATACATGAAATGTTGAGAAGCCTAAAGCTCATCTAAGTAAAATATAAAAAATATATATTTTTGCTTGAAAACAAGCGATGTATCAGTTCGATCGTACCCCCATACTAGCCATTTTGAGACTTTCGGAAGAGTTAACGCTCTTAACTGCTTGGTTTCGAAGATTAAAATTTTAATTTTTAATATCGCATAGAACTAACGTGCAGCCCCTATACGTTATGTTTAAAAAAAATATATAAAATTTTTTTTCAAAATGGCGGCTATCGTAAAAATTCAAAGTGTCATAACTTTGCTAAATCAAATCCTACTGAAAAATGTCGTATGCAAAAAGTGTTTGGAATTTTATTTTACATATAAAAGCAATTTTTAATTATTTTTTTTTTAATAAAAACCGAGTCTTACCATATATTGACCGAGACCTCGAACGAGCTTTTATGCGACTCTGCATACAGTTAACGCTCGTATGAAGCTTCTATTTAAGAAATTGACTTGAATTTTTTTATACCAAATAGAGCTTTCAACTATACTTACGATACTATACAAAAAAATTAAAAATTAAAAAATAAAAGTATTTTTTTTTCAAAACACGTTTAGTGTGATGAGTCGATCGACCCACCATACATACGCTCATAAGATTTTCAATATAGTTAAGGTCAGTGTGAGCTTATTTATACATATTTGAATTTCAAAATTTTGTGACAGTATAGAATTCTTAAGCATCCTGTGTATGTTTGTTAGCAAAATCCATTTTGTCAATTTTTTGCAAAATGGCGACAAGTATTAAAATTCAATCACTTATTACTCAGTAGTGTTCAATTTTGTCAAAAAGGTCTCTATACATGAAATGTTGAGAAGCCTAAAGCTCATCTAAGTAAAATATAAAAAATATATATTTTTGCTTGAAAACAAGCGATGTATCAGTTCGATCGTACCCCCATACTAGCCATTTTGAGACTTTCGGAAGAGTTAACGCTCTTAACTGCTTGGTTTCGAAGATTAAAATTTTAATTTTTAATATCGCATAGAACTAACGTGCAGCCCCTATACGTTATGTTTAAAAAAAATATATAAAATTTTTTTTCAAAATGGCGGCTATCGTAAAAATTCAAAGTGTCATAACTTTGCTAAATCAAATCCTACTGAAAAATGTCGTATGCAAAAAGTGTTTGGAATTTTATTTTGCATATAAAAGCAATTTTTAATTATTTTTTTTTTAATAAAAACCGAGTCTTACCATATATTGACCGAGACCTCGAACGAGCTTTTATGCGACTCTGCATACAGTTAACGCTCGTATGAAGCTTCTATTTAAGAAATTGACTTGAATTTTTTATACCAAATAGAGCTTTCAACTATACTTACGATACTATACAAAAAAATTAAAAATTAAAAAATAAAAGTATTTTTTTTTCAAAACACGTTTAGTGTGATGAGTCGATCGACCCACCATACATACGCTCATAAGATTTTCAATATAGTTAAGGTCAGTGTGAGCTTATTTATACATATTTGAATTTCAAAATTTTGTGACAGTATAGAATTCTTAAGCATCCTGTGTATGTTTGTTAGCAAAATCCATTTTGTCAATTTTTTGCAAAATGGCGACAAGTATTAAAATTCAATCACTTATTACTCAGTAGTGTTCAATTTTGTCAAAAAGGTCTCTATACATGAAATGTTGAGAAGCCTAAAGCTCATCTAAGTAAAATATAAAAAATATATATTTTTGCTTGAAAACAAGCGATGTATCAGTTCGATCGTACCCCCATACTAGCCATTTTGAGACTTTCGGAAGAGTTAACGCTCTTAACTGCTTGGTTTCGAAGATTAAAATTTTAATTTTTAATATCGCATAGAACTAACGTGCAGCCCCTATACGTTATGTTTAAAAAAAATATATAAAATTTTTTTTTAAAAATGGCGGCTATCGTAAAAATTCAAAGTGTCATAACTTTGCTAAATCAAATCCTACTGAAAAATGTCGTATGCAAAAAGTGTTTGGAATTTTATTTTGCATATAAAAGCAATTTTTAATTATTTTTTTTTTAATAAAAACCGAGTCTTACCATATATTGACCGAGACCTCGAACGAGCTTTTATGCGACTCTGCATACAGTTAACGCTCGTATGAAGCTTCTATGTAAGAAATTGACTTGAATTTTTTATACCAAATAGAGCTTTCAACTATACTTACGATTCTATACAAAAAAATTAAAAATTAAAAAATAAAAGTATTTTTTTTTCAAAACACGTTTAGTGTGATGAGTCGATCGACCCACCATACATACGCTCATAAGATTTTCAATATAGTTAAGGTCAGTGTGAGCTTATTTATACATATTTGAATTTCAAAATTTTGTGACAGTATAGAATTCTTAAGCATCCTGTGTATGTTTGTTAGCAAAATCCATTTTGTCAATTTTTTGCAAAATGGCGACAAGTATTAAAATTCAATCACTTATTACTCAGTAGTGTTCAATTTTGTCAAAAAGGTCTCTATACATGAAATGTTGAGAAGCCTAAAGCTCATCTAAGTAAAATATAAAAAATATATATTTTTGCTTGAAAACAAGCGATGTATCAGTTCGATCGTACCCCCATACTAGCCATTTTGAGACTTTCGGAAGAGTTAACGCTCTTAACTGCTTGGTTTCGAAGATTAAAATTTTAATTTTTAATATCGCATAGAACTAACGTGCAGCCCCTATACGTTATGTTTAAAAAAAATATATAAAATTTTTTTTTAAAAATGGCGGCTATCGTAAAAATTCAAAGTGTCATAACTTTGCTAAATCAAATCCTACTGAAAAATGTCGTATGCAAAAAGTGTTTGGAATTTTATTTTGCATATAAAAGCAATTTTTAATTATTTTTTTTTTAATAAAAACCGAGTCTTACCATATATTGACCGAGACCTCGAACGAGCTTTTATGCGACTCTGCATACAGTTAACGCTCGTATGAAGCTTCTATTTAAGAAATTGACTTGAATTTTTTATACCAAATAGAGCTTTCAACTATACTTACGATACTATACAAAAAAATTAAAAATTAAAAAATAAAAGTATTTTTTTTTCAAAACACGTTTAGTGTGATGAGTCGATCGACCCACCATACATACGCTCATAAGATTTTCAATATAGTTAAGGTCAGTGTGAGCTTATTTATACATATTTGAATTTCAAAATTTTGTGACAGTATAGAATTCTTAAGCATCCTGTGTATGTTTGTTAGCAAAATCCATTTTGTCAATTTTTTGCAAAATGGCGACAAGTATTAAAATTCAATCACTTATTACTCAGTAGTGTTCAATTTTGTCAAAAAGGTCTCTATACATGAAATGTTGAGAAGCCTAAAGCTCATCTAAGTAAAATATAAAAAATATATATTTTTGCTTGAAAACAAGCGATGTATCAGTTCGATCGTACCCCCATACTAGCCATTTTGAGACTTTCGGAAGAGTTAACGCTCTTAACTGCTTGGTTTCGAAGATTAAAATTTTAATTTTTAATATCGCATAGAACTAACGTGCAGCCCCTATACGTTATGTTTAAAAAAAATATATAAAATTTTTTTTCAAAATGGCGGCTATCGTAAAAATTCAAAGTGTCATAACTTTGCTAAATCAAATCCTACTGAAAAATGTCGTATGCAAAAAGTGTTTGGAATTTTATTTTGCATATAAAAGCAATTTTTAATTATTTTTTTTTTAATAAAAACCGAGTCTTACCATATATTGACCAAGACCTCGAACGAGCTTTTATGCGACTCTGCATACAGTTAACGCTCGTATGAAGCTTCTATTTAAGAAATTGACTTGAATTTTTTATACCAAATAGAGCTTTCAACTATACTTACGATACTATACAAAAAAATTAAAAATTAAAAAATAAAAGTATTTTTTTTTCAAAACACGTTTAGTGTGATGAGTCGATCGACCCACCATACATACGCTCATAAGATTTTCAATATAATTAAGGTCAGTGTGAGCTTATTTATACATATTTGAATTTCAAAATTTTGTGACAGTATAGAATTCTTAAGCATCCTGTGTATGTTTGTTAGCAAAATCCATTTTGTCAATTTTTTGCAAAATGGCGACAAGTATTAAAATTCAATCACTTATTACTCAGTAGTGTTCAATTTTGTCAAAAAGGTCTCTATACATGAAATGTTGAGAAGCCTAAAGCTCATCTAAGTAAAATATAAAAAATATATATTTTTGCTTGAAAACAAGCGATGTATCAGTTCGATCGTACCCCCATACTAGCCATTTTGAGACTTTCGGAAGAGTTAACGCTCTTAACTGCTTGGTTTCGAAGATTAAAATTTTAATTTTTAATATCGCATAGAACTAACGTGCAGCCCCTATACGTTATGTTTAAAAAAAATATATAAAATTTTTTTTCAAAATGGCGGCTATCGTAAAAATTCAAAGTGTCATAACTTTGCTAAATCAAATCCTACTGAAAAATGTCGTATGCAAAAAGTGTTTGGAATTTTATTTTGCATATAAAAGCAATTTTTAATTTTTTTTTTTTTAATAAAAACCGAGTCTTACCATATATTGACCGAGACCTCGAACGAGCTTTTATGCGACTCTGCATACAGTTAACGCTCGTATGAAGCTTCTATTTAAGAAATTGACTTGAATTTTTTATACCAAATAGAGCTTTCAACTATACTTACGATACTATACAAAAAAATTAAAAATTAAAAAATAAAAGTATTTTTTTTTCAAAACACGTTTAGTGTGATGAGTCGATCGACCCACCATACATACGCTCATAAGATTTTCAATATAGTTAAGGTCAGTGTGAGCTTATTTATACATATTTGAATTTCAAAATTTTGTGACAGTATAGAATTCTTAAGCATCCTGTGTATGTTTGTTAGCAAAATCCATTTTGTCAATTTTTTGCAAAATGGCGACAAGTATTAAAATTCAATCACTTATTACTCAGTAGTGTTCAATTTTGTCAAAAAGGTCTCTATACATGAAATGTTGAGAAGCCTAAAGCTCATCTAAGTAAAATATAAAAAATATATATTTTTGCTTGAAAACAAGCGATGTATCAGTTCGATCGTACCCCCATACTAGCCATTTTGAGACTTTCGGAAGAGTTAACGCTCTTAACTGCTTGGTTTCGAAGATTAAAATTTTAATTTTTAATATCGCATAGAACTAACGTGCAGCCCCTATACGTTATGTTTAAAAAAAATATATAAAATTTTTTTTCAAAATGGCGGCTATCGTAAAAATTCAAAGTGTCATAACTTTGCTAAATCAAATCCTACTGAAAAATGTCGTATGCAAAAAGTGTTTGGAATTTTATTTTGCATATAAAAGCAATTTTTAATTATTTTTTTTTTAATAAAAACCGAGTCTTGCCATATATTGACCGAGACCTCGAACGAGCTTTTATGCGACTCTGCATACAGTTAACGCTCGTATGAAGCTTCTATTTAAGAAATTGACTTGAATTTTTTATACCAAATAGAGCTTTCAACTATACTTACGATACTATACAAAAAAATTAAAAATTAAAAAATAAAAGTATTTTTTTTTCAAAACACGTTTAGTGTGATGAGTCGATCGACCCACCATACATACGCTCATAAGATTTTCAATATAGTTAAGGTCAGTGTGAGCTTATTTATACATATTTGAATTTCAAAATTTTGTGACAGTATAGAATTCTTAAGCATCCTGTGTATGTTTGTTAGCAAAATCCATTTTGTCAATTTTTTGCAAAATGGCGACAAGTATTAAAATTCAATCACTTATTACTCAGTAGTGTTCAATTTTGTCAAAAAGGTCTCTACACATGAAATGTTGAGAAGCCTAAAGCTCATCTAAGTAAAATATAAAAAATATATATTTTTGCTTGAAAACAAGCGATGTATCAGTTCGATCGTACCCCCATACTAGCCATTTTGAGACTTTCGGAAGAGTTAACGCTCTTAACTGCTTGGTTTCGAAGATTAAAATTTTAATTTTTAATATCGCATAGAACTAACGTGCAGCCCCTATACGTTATGTTTAAAAAAAATATATAAATTTTTTTTTCAAAATGGCGGCTATCGTAAAAATTCAAAGTGTCATAACTTTGCTAAATCAAATCCTACTGAAAAATGTCGTATGCAAAAAGTGTTTGGAATTTTATTTTGCATATAAAAGCAATTTTTAATTATTTTTTTTTTAATAAAAACCGAGTCTTACCATATATTGACCGAGACCTCGAACGAGCTTTTATGCGACTCTGCATACAGTTAACGCTCGTATGAAGCTTCTATTTAAGAAATTGACTTGAATTTTTTATACCAAATAGAGCTTTCAACTATACTTACGATACTATACAAAAAAATTAAAAATTAAAAAATAAAAGTATTTTTTTTTCAAAACACGTTTAGTGTGATGAGTCGATCGACCCACCATACATACGCTCATAAGATTTTCAATATAGTTAAGGTCAGTGTGAGCTTATTTATACATATTTGAATTTCAAAATTTTGTGACAGTATAGAATTCTTAAGCATCCTGTGTATGTTTGTTAGCAAAATCCATTTTGTCAATTTTTTGCAAAATGGCGACAAGTATTAAAATTCAATCACTTATTACTCAGTAGTGTTCAATTTTGTCAAAAAGGTCTCTATACATGAAATGTTGAGAAGCCTAAAGCTCATCTAAGTAAAATATAAAAAATATATATTTTTGCTTGAAAACAAGCGATGTATCAGTTCGATCGTACCCCCATACTAGCCATTTTGAGACTTTCGGAAGAGTTAACGCTCTTAACTGCTTGGTTTCGAAGATTAAAATTTTAATTTTTAATATCGCATAGAACTAACGTGCAGCCCCTATACGTTATGTTTAAAAAAAATATATAAATTTTTTTTTCAAAATGGCGGCTATCGTAAAAATTCAAAGTGTCATAACTTTGCTAAATCAAATCCTACTGAAAAATGTCGTATGCAAAAAGTGTTTGGAATTTTATTTTGCATATAAAAGCAATTTTTAATTATTTTTTTTTTAATAAAAACCGAGTCTTACCATATATTGACCGAGACCTCGAACGAGCTTTTATGCGACTCTGCATACAGTTAACGCTCGTATGAAGCTTCTATTTAAGAAATTGACTTGAATTTTTTATACCAAATAGAGCTTTCAACTATACTTACGATACTATACAAAAAAATTAAAAATTAAAAAATAAAAGTATTTTTTTTTCAAAATACGTTTAGTGTGATGAGTCGATCGACCCACCATACATACGCTCATAAGATTTTCAATATAGTTAAGGTCAGTGTGAGCTTATTTATACATATTTGAATTTCAAAATTTTGTGACAGTATAGAATTCTTAAGCATCCTGTGTATGTTTGTTAGCAAAATCCATTTTGTCAATTTTTTGCAAAATGGCGACAAGTATTAAAATTCAATCACTTATTACTCAGTAGTGTTCAATTTTGTCAAAAAGGTCTCTATACATGAAATGTTGAGAAGCCTAAAGCTCATCTAAGTAAAATATAAAAAATATATATTTTTGCTTGAAAACAAGCGATGTATCAGTTCGATCGTACCCCCATACTAGCCATTTTGAGACTTTCGGAAGAGTTAACGCTCTTAACTGCTTGGTTTCGAAGATTAAAATTTTAATTTTTAATATCGCATAGAACTAACGTGCAGCCCCTATACGTTATGTTTAAAAAAAATATATAAATTTTTTTTTCAAAATGGCGGCTATCGTAAAAATTCAAAGTGTCATAACTTTGCTAAATCAAATCCTACTGAAAAATGTCGTATGCAAAAAGTGTTTGGAATTTTATTTTGCATATAAAAGCAATTTTTAATTATTTTTTTTTTAATAAAAACCGAGTCTTACCATATATTGACCGAGACCTCGAACGAGCTTTTATGCGACTCTGCATACAGTTAACGCTCGTATGAAGCTTCTATTAAAGAAATTGACTTGAATTTTTTATACCAAATAGAGCTTTCAACTATACTTACGATACTATACAAAAAAATTATAAATTAAAAAATAAAAGTATTTTTTTTTCAAAACACGTTTAGTGTGATGAGTCGATCGACCCACCATACATACGCTCATAAGATTTTCAATATAGTTAAGGTCAGTGTGAGCTTATTTATACATATTTGAATTTCAAAATTTTGTGACAGTATAGAATTCTTAAGCATCCTGTGTATGTTTGTTAGCAAAATCCATTTTGTCAATTTTTTGCAAAATGGCGACAAGTATTAAAATTAAATCACTTATTACTCAGTAGTGTTCAATTTTGTCAAAAAGGTCTCTATACATGAAATGTTGAGAAGCCTAAAGCTCATCTAAGTAAAATATAAAAAATATATATTTTTGCTTGAAAACAAGCGATGTATCAGTTCGATCGTACCCCCATACTAGCCATTTTGAGACTTTCGGAAGAGTTAACGCTCTTAACTGCTTGGTTTCGAAGATTAAAATTTTAATTTTTAATATCGCATAGAACTAACGTGCAGCCCCTATACGTTATGTTTAAAAAAAATATATAAAATTTTTTTTCAAAATGGCGGCTATCGTAAAAATTCAAAGTGTCATAACTTTGCTAAATCAAATCCTACTAAATAATGTCGTATGCAAAAAGTGTTTGGAATTTTATTTTGCATATAAAAGCAATTTTTAATTATTTTTTTTTTAATAAAAACCGAGTCTTACCATATATTGACCGAGACCTCGAACGAGCTTTTATGCGACTCTGCATACAGTTAACGCTCGTATGAAGCTTCTATTTAAGAAATTGACTTGAATTTTTTGTACCAAATAGAGCTTTCAACTATACTTACGATACTATACAAAAAAATTAAAAATTAAAAAATAAAAGTATTTTTTTTTCAAAACACGTTTAGTGTGATGAGTCGATCGACCCACCATACATACGCTCATAAGATTTTCAATATAGTTAAGGTCAGTGTGAGCTTATTTATACATATTTGAATTTCAAAATTTTGTGACAGTATAGAATTCTTAAGCATCCTGTGTATGTTTGTTAGCAAAATCCATTTTGTCAATTTTTTGCAAAATGGCGACAAGTATTAAAATTCAATCACTTATTACTCAGTAGTGTTCAATTTTGTCAAAAAGGTCTCTACACATGAAATGTTGAGAAGCCTAAAGCTCATCTAAGTAAAATATAAAAAATATATATTTTTGCTTGAAAACAAGCGATGTATCAGTTCGATCGTACCCCCATACTAGCCATTTTGAGACTTTCGGAAGAGTTAACGCTCTTAACTGCTTGGTTTCGAAGATTAAAATTTTAATTTTGAATTTCGCATAGAACTAACGTGCAGCCCCTATACGTTATGTTTAAAAAAAATATATAAAATTTTTTTTCAAAATGGCGGCTATCGTAAAAATTCAAAGTGTCATAACTTTGCTAAATCAAATCCTACTAAAAAATGTCCTATGCAAAAAGTGTTTGGAATTTTATTTTGCATATAAAAGCAATTTTTAATTATTTTTTTTTTAATAAAAACCGAGTCTTACCATATATTGACCGAGACCTCGAACGAGCTTTTATGCGACTCTGCATACAGTTAACGCTCGTATGAAGCTTCTATTTAAGAAATTGACTTGAATTTTTTATACCAAATAGAGCTTTCAACTATACTTACGATACTATACAAAAAAATTAAAAATTAAAAAATAAAAGTATTTTTTTTTCAAAACACGTTTAGTGTGATGAGTCGATCGACCCACCATACATACGCTCATAAGATTTTCAATATAGTTAAGGTCAGTGTGAGCTTATTTATACATATTTGAATTTCAAAATTTTGTGACAGTATAGAATTCTTAAGCATCCTGTGTATGTTTGTTAGCAAAATCCATTTTGTCAATTTTTTGCAAAATGGCGACAAGTATTAAAATTCAATCACTTATTACTCAGTAGTGTTCAATTTTGTCAAAAAGGTCTCTATACATGAAATGTTGAGAAGCCTAAAGCTCATCTAAGTAAAATATAAAAAATATATATTTTTGCTTGAAAACAAGCGATGTATCAGTTCGATCGTACCCCCATACTAGCCATTTTGAGACTTTCGGAAGAGTTAACGCTCTTAACTGCTTGGTTTCAAAGATTAAAATTTCAATTTTTAATATCGCATAGAACTAACGTGCAGCCCCTATACGTTATGTTTAAAAAAAATATATAAAATTTTTTTTCAAAATGGCGGCTATCGTAAAAATTCAAAGTGTCATAACTTTGCTAAATCAAATCTTACTAAAAAATGTCGTATGCAAAAAGTGTTTGGAATTTTATTTTGCATATAAAAGCAATTTTTAATTATTTTTTTTTTAATAAAAACCGAGTCTTACCATATATTGACCGAGACCTCGAACGAGCTTTTATGCGACTCTGCATACAGTTAACGCTCGTATGAAGCTTCTATTTAAGAAATTGACTTGAATTTTTTATACCAAATAGAGCTTTCAACTATACTTACGATACTATACAAAAAAATTAAAAATTAAAAAATAAAAGTATTTTTTTTTCAAAACACGTTTAGTGTGATGAGTCGATCGACCCACCATACATACGCTCATAAGATTTTCAATATAGTTAAGGTCAGTGTGAGCTTATTTATACATATTTGAATTTCAAAATTTTGTGACAGTATAGAATTCTTAAGCATCCTGTGTATGTTTGTTAGCAAAATCCATTTTGTCAATTTTTTGCAAAATGGCGACAAGTATTAAAATTCAATCACTTATTACTCAGTAGTGTTCAATTTTGTCAAAAAGGTCTCTACACATGAAATGTTGAGAAGCCTAAAGCTCATCTAAGTAAAATATAAAAAATATATATTTTTGCTTGAAAACAAGCGATGTATCAGTTCGATCGTACCCCCATACTAGCCATTTTGAGACTTTCGGAAGAGTTAACGCTCTTAACTGCTTGGTTTCGAAGATTAAAATTTTAATTTTGAATTTCGCATAGAACTAACGTGCAGCCCCTATACGTTATGTTTAAAAAAAATATATAAAATTTTTTTTCAAAATGACGGCTATCGTAAAAATTCAAAGTGTCATAACTTTGCTAAATCAAATCCTACTAAAAAATGTCCTATGCAAAAAGTGTTTGGAATTTTATTTTGCATATAAAAGCAATTTTTAATTATTTTTTTTTTAATAAAAACCGAGTCTTACCATATATTGACCGAGACCTCGAACGAGCTTTTATGCGACTCTGCATACAGTTAACGCTCGTATGAAGCTTCTATTTAAGAAATTGACTTGAATTTTTTATACCAAATAGAGCTTTCAACTATACTTACGATACTATACAAAAAAATTAAAAATTAAAAAATAAAAGTATTTTTTTTTCAAAACACGTTTAGTGTGATGAGTCGATCGACCCACCATACATACGCTCATAAGATTTTCAATATAGTTAAGGTCAGTGTGAGCTTATTTATACATATTTGAATTTCAAAATTTTGTGACAGTATAGAATTCTTAAGCATCCTGTGTATGTTTGTTAGCAAAATCCATTTTGTCAATTTTTTGCAAAATGGCGACAAGTATTAAAATTCAATCACTTATTACTCAGTAGTGTTCAATTTTGTCAAAAAGGTCTCTATACATGAAATGTTGAGAAGCCTAAAGCTCATCTAAGTAAAATATAAAAAATATATATTTTTGCTTGAAAACAAGCGATGTATCAGTTCGATCGTACCCCCATACTAGCCATTTTGAGACTTTCGGAAGAGTTAACGCTCTTAACTGCTTGGTTTCAAAGATTAAAATTTCAATTTTTAATATCGCATAGAACTAACGTGCAGCCCCTATACGTTATGTTTAAAAAAAATATATAAAATTTTTTTTCAAAATGGCGGCTATCGTAAAAATTCAAAGTGTCATAACTTTGCTAAATCAAATCTTACTAAAAAATGTCGTATGCAAAAAGTGTTTGGAATTTTATTTTGCATATAAAAGCAATTTTTAATTATTTTTTTTTTAATAAAAACCGAGTCTTACCATATATTGACCGAGACCTCGAACGAGCTTTTATGCGACTCTGCATACAGTTAACGCTCGTATGAAGCTTCTATTTAAGAAATTGACTTGAATTTTTTATACCAAATAGAGCTTTCAACTATACTTACGATACTATACAAAAAAATTAAAAATTAAAAAATAAAAGTATTTTTTTTTCAAAACACGTTTAGTGTGATGAGTCGATCGACCCACCATACATACGCTCATAAGATTTTCAATATAGTTAAGGTCAGTGTGAGCTTATTTATACATATTTGAATTTCAAAATTTTGTGACAGTATAGAATTCTTAAGCATCCTGTGTATGTTTGTTAGCAAAATCCATTTTGTCAATTTTTTGCAAAATGGCGACAAGTATTAAAATTCAATCACTTATTACTCAGTAGTGTTCAATTTTGTCAAAAAGGTCTCTATACATGAAATGTTGAGAAGCCTAAAGCTCATCTAAGTAAAATATAAAAAATATATATTTTTGCTTGAAAACAAGCGATGTATCAGTTCGATCGTACCCCCATACTAGCCATTTTGAGACTTTCGGAAGAGTTAACGCTCTTAACTGCTTGGTTTCGAAGATTAAAATTTTAATTTTTAATATCGCATAGAACTAACGTGCAGCCCCTATACGTTATGTTTAAAAAAAATATATAAATTTTTTTTTCAAAATGGCGGCTATCGTAAAAATTCAAAGTGTCATAACTTTGCTAAATCAAATCCTACTGAAAAATGTCGTATGCAAAAAGTGTTTGGAATTTTATTTTGCATATAAAAGAAATTTTTAATTATTTTTTTTTTAATAAAAACCGAGTCTTACCATATATTGACCGAGACCTCGAACGAGCTTTTATGCGACTCTGCATACAGTTAACGCTCGTATGAAGCTTCTATTTAAGAAATTGACTTGAATTTTTTATACCAAATAGAGCTTTCAACTATACTTACGATACTATACAAAAAAATTAAAAATTAAAAAATAAAAGTATTTTTTTTTCAAAACACGTTTAGTGTGATGAGTCGATCGACCCACCATACATACGCTCATAAGATTTTTAATATAATTAAGGTCAGTGTGAGCTTATTTATACATATTTGAATTTCAAAATTTTGTGACAGTATAGAATTCTTAAGCATCCTGTGTATGTTTGTTAGCAAAATCCATTTTGTCAATTTTTTGCAAAATGGCGACAAGTATTAAAATTCAATCACTTATTACTCAGTAGTGTTCAATTTTGTCAAAAAGGTCTCTATACATGAAATGTTGAGAAGCCTAAAGCTCATCTAAGTAAAATATAAAAAATATATATTTTTGCTTGAAAACAAGCGACGTATCAGTTCGATCGTACCCCCATACTAGCCATTTTGAGACTTTCGGAAGAGTTAACGCTCTTAACTGCTTGGTTTCGAAGATTAAAATTTTAATTTTTAATATCGCATAGAACTAACGTGCAGCCCCTATACGTTATGTTTAAAAAAAATATATAAATTTTTTTTTCAAAATGGCGGCTATCGTAAAAATTCAAAGTGTCATAACTTTGCTAAATCAAATCCTACTGAAAAATGTCGTATGCAAAAAGTGTTTGGAATTTTATTTTGCATATAAAAGCAATTTTTAATTATTTTTTTTTTAATAAAAACCGAGTCTTACCATATATTGACCGAGACCTCGAACGAGCTTTTATGCGACTCTGCATACAGTTAACGCTCGTATGAAGCTTCTATTTAAGAAATTGACTTGAATTTTTTATACCAAATAGAGCTTTCAACTATACTTACGATACTATACAAAAAAATTAAAAATTAAAAAATAAAAGTATTTTTTTTTCAAAACACGTTTAGTGTGATGAGTCGATCGACCCACCATACATACGCTCATAAGATTTTCAATATAGTTAAGGTCAGTGTGAGCTTATTTATACATATTTGAATTTCAAAATTTTGTGACAGTATAGAATTCTTAAGCATCCTGTGTATGTTTGTTAGCAAAATCCATTTTGTCAATTTTTTGCAAAATGGCGACAAGTATTAAAATTCAATCACTTATTACTCAGTAGTGTTCAATTTTGTCAAAAAGGTCTCTATACATGAAATGTTGAGAAGCCTAAAGCTCATCTAAGTAAAATATAAAAAATATATATTTTTGCTTGAAAACAAGCGATGTATCAGTTCGATCGTACCCCCATACTAGCCATTTTGAGACTTTCGGAAGAGTTAACGCTCTTAACTGCTTGGTTTCGAAGATTAAAATTTTAATTTTTAATATCGCATAGAACTAACGTGCAGCCCCTATACGTTATGTTTAAAAAAAATATATAAATTTTTTTTTCAAAATGGCGGCTATCGTAAAAATTCAAAGTGTCATAACTTTGCTAAATCAAATCCTACTGAAAAATGTCGTATGCAAAAAGTGTTTGGAATTTTATTTTGCATATAAAAGAAATTTTTAATTATTTTTTTTTTAATAAAAACCGAGTCTTACCATATATTGACCGAGACCTCGAACGAGCTTTTATGCGACTCTGCATACAGTTAACGCTCGTATGAAGCTTCTATTTAAGAAATTGACTTGAATTTTTTATACCAAATAGAGCTTTCAACTATACTTACGATACTATACAAAAAAATTAAAAATTAAAAAATAAAAGTATTTTTTTTTCAAAACACGTTTAGTGTGATGAGTCGATCGACCCACCATACATACGCTCATAAGATTTTCAATATAGTTAAGGTCAGTGTGAGCTTATTTATACATATTTGAATTTCAAAATTTTGTGACAGTATAGAATTCTTAAGCATCCTGTGTATGTTTGTTAGCAAAATCCATTTTGTCAATTTTTTGCAAAATGGCGACAAGTATTAAAATTCAATCACTTATTACTCAGTAGTGTTCAATTTTGTCAAAAAGGTCTCTATACATGAAATGTTGAGAAGCCTAAAGCTCATCTAAGTAAAATATAAAAAATATATATTTTTGCTTGAAAACAAGCGATGTATCAGTTCGATCGTACCCCCATACTAGCCATTTTGAGACTTTCGGAAGAGTTAACGCTCTTAACTGCTTGGTTTCGAAGATTAAAATTTTAATTTTTAATATCGCATAGAACTAACGTGCAGCCCCTATACGTTATGTTTAAAAAAAATATATAAATTTTTTTTTCAAAATTGCGGCTATCGTAAAAATTCAAAGTGTCATAACTTTGCTAAATCAAATCCTACTGAAAAATGTCGTATGCAAAAAGTGTTTGGAATTTTATTTTGCATATAAAAGCAATTTTTAATTATTTTTTTTTTAATAAAAACCGAGTCTTACCATATATTGACCGAGACCTCGAACGAGCTTTTATGCGACTCTGCATACAGTTAACGCTCGTATGAAGCTTCTATTTAAGAAATTGACTTGAATTTTTTATACCAAATAGAGCTTTCAACTATACTTACGATACTATACAAAAAAATTAAAAATTAAAAAATAAAAGTATTTTTTTTTCAAAACACGTTTAGTGTGATGAGTCGATCGACCCACCATACATACGCTCATAAGATTTTCAATATAGTTAAGGTCAGTGTGAGCTTATTTATACATATTTGAATTTCAAAATTTTGTGACAGTATAGAATTCTTAAGCATCCTGTGTATGTTTGTTAGCAAAATCCATTTTGTCAATTTTTTGCAAAATGGCGACAAGTATTAAAATTCAATCACTTATTACTCAGTAGTGTTCAATTTTGTCAAAAAGGTCTCTATACATGAAATGTTGAGAAGCCTAAAGCTCATCTAAGTAAAATATAAAAAATATATATTTTTGCTTGAAAACAAGCGATGTATCAGTTCGATCGTACCCCCATACTAGCCATTTTGAGACTTTCGGAAGAGTTAACGCTCTTAACTGCTTGGTTTCGAAGATTAAAATTTTAATTTTTAATATCGCATAGAACTAACGTGCAGCCCCTATACGTTATGTTTAAAAAAAATATATAAAATTTTTTTTCAAAATGGCGGCTATCGTAAAAATTCAAAGTGTCATAACTTTGCTAAATCAAATCCTACTGAAAAATGTCGTATGCAAAAAGTGTTTGGAATTTTATTTTGCATATAAAAGCAATTTTTAATTATTTTTTTTTTAATAAAAACCGAGTCTTACCATATATTGACCGAGACCTCGAACGAGCTTTTATGCGACTCTGCATACAGTTAACGCTCGTATGAAGCTTCTATTAAAGAAATTGACTTGAATTTTTTATACCAAATAGAGCTTTCAACTATACTTACGATACTATACAAAAAAATTAAAAATTAAAAAATAAAAGTATTTTTTTTTCAAAACACGTTTAGTGTGATGAGTCGATCGACCCACCATACATACGCTCATAAGATTTTCAATATAGTTAAGGTCAGTGTGAGCTTATTTATACATATTTGAATTTCAAAATTTTGTGACAGTATAGAATTCTTAAGCATCCTGTGTATGTTTGTTAGCAAAATCCATTTTGTCAATTTTTTGCAAAATGGCGACAAGTATTAAAATTCAATCACTTATTACTCAGTAGTGTTCAATTTTGTCAAAAAGGTCTCTATACATTAAATGTTGAGAAGCCTAAAGCTCATCTAAGTAAAATATAAAAAATATATATTTTTGCTTGAAAACAAGCGATGTATCAGTTCGATCGTACCCCCATACTAGCCATTTTGAGACTTTCGGAAGAGTTAACGCTCTTAACTGCTTGGTTTCGAAGATTAAAATTTTAATTTTTAATATCGCATAGAACTAACGTGCAGCCCCTATACGTTATGTTTAAAAAAAATATATAAAATTTTTTTTCAAAATGGCGGCTATCGTAAAAATTCAAAGTGTCATAACTTTGCTAAATCAAATCCTACTAAAAAATGTCGTATGCAAAAAGTGTTTGGAATTTTATTTTGCATATAAAAGCAATTTTTAATTATTTTTTTTTTAATAAAAACCGAGTCTTACCATATATTGACCGAGACCTCGAACGAGCTTTTATGCGACTCTGCATACAGTTAACGCTCGTATGAAGCTTCTATTTAAGAAATTGACTTGAATTTTTTATACCAAATAGAGCTTTCAACTATACTTACGATACTATACAAAAAAATTTAAAATTAAAAAATAAAAGTATTTTTTTTTCAAAACACGTTTAGTGTGATGAGTCGATCGACCCACCATACATACGCTCATAAGATTTTCAATATAATTAAGGTCAGTGTGAGCTTATTTATACATATTTGAATTTCAAAATTTTGTGACAGTATAGAATTCTTAAGCATCCTGTGTATGTTTGTTAGCAAAATTCATTTTGTCAATTTTTTGCAAAATGGCGACAAGTATTAAAATTCAATCACTTATTACTCAGTAGTGTTCAATTTTGTCAAAAAGGTCTCTATACATGAAATGTTGAGAAGCCTAAAGCTCATCTAAGTAAAATATAAAAAATATATATTTTTGCTTGAAAACAAGCGATGTATCAGTTCGATCGTACCCCCATACTAGCCATTTTGAGACTTTCGGAAGAGTTAACGCTCTTAACTGCTTGGTTTCGAAGATTAAAATTTTAATTTTTAATATCGCATAGAACTAACGTGCAGCCCCTATACGTTATGTTTAAAAAAAATATATAAATTTTTTTTTTCAAAATGGCGGCTATCGTAAAAATTCAAAGTGTCATAACTTTGCTAAATCAAATCCTACTGAAAAATGTCGTATGCAAAAAGTGTTTAGAATTTTATTTTGCATATAAAAGCAATTTTTAATTATTTTTTTTTTAATAAAAACCGAGTCTTACCATATATTGACCGAGACCTCGAACGAGCTTTTATGCGACTCTGCATACAGTTAACGCTCGTATGAAGCTTCTATTTAAGAAATTGACTTGAATTTTTTATACCAAATAGAGCTTTCAACTATACTTACGATACTGTACAAAAAAATTAAAAATTAAAAAATAAAAGTATTTTTTTTTCAAAACACGTTTAGTGTGATGAGTCGATCGACCCACCATACATACGCTCATAAGATTTTCAATATAGTTAAGGTCAGTGTGAGCTTATTTATACATATTTGAATTTCAAAATTTTGTGACAGTATAGAATTCTTAAGCATCCTGTGTATGTTTGTTAGCAAAATCCATTTTGTCAATTTTTTGCAAAATGGCGACAAGTATTAAAATTCAATCACTTATTACTCAGTAGTGTTCAATTTTGTCAAAAAGGTCTCTATACATGAAATGTTAAAAAGCCTAAAGCTCATCTAAGTAAAATATAAAAAATATATATTTTTGCTTGAAAACAAGCGATGTATCAGTTCGATCGTACCCCCATACTAGCCATTTTGAGACTTTCGGAAGAGTTAACGCTCTTAACTGCTTGGTTTCGAAGATTAAAATTTTAATTTTTAATATCGCATAGAACTAACGTGCAGCCCCTATACGTTATATTTAAAAAAAATATATAAAATTTTTTTTCAAAATGGCGGCTATCGTAAAAATTCAAAGTGTCATAACTTTGCTAAATCAAATCCTACTGAAAAATGTCGTATGCAAAAAGTGTTTGGAATTTTATTTTGCATATAAAAGCAATTTTTAATTATTTTTTTTTTAATAAAAACCGAGTCTTACCATATATTGACCGAGACCTCGAACGAGCTTTTATGCGACTCTGCATACAGTTAACGCTCGTATGAAGCTTCTATTTAAGAAATTGACTTAAATTTTTTATACCAAATAGAGCTTTCAACTATACTTACGATACTATACAAAAAAATTAAAAATTAAAAAATAAAAGTATTTTTTTTTCAAAACACGTTTAGTGTGATGAGTCGATCGACCCACCATACATACGCTCATAAGATTTTCAATATAATTAAGGTCAGTGTGAGCTTATTTATACATATTTGAATTTCAAAATTTTGTGACAGTATAGAATTCTTAAGCATCCTGTGTATGTTTGTTAGCAAAATCCATTTTGTCAATTTTTTGCAAAATGGCGACAAGTATTAAAATTCAATCACTTATTACTCAGTAGTGTTCAATTTTGTCAAAAAGGTCTCTATACATGAAATGTTGAGAAGCCTAAAGCTCATCTAAGTAAAATATAAAAAATATATATTTTTGCTTGAAAACAAGCGATGTATCAGTTCGATCGTACCCCCATACTAGCCATTTTGAGACTTTCGGAAGAGTTAACGCTCTTAACTGCTTGGTTTCGAAGATTAAAATTTTAATTTTTAATATCGCATAGAACTAACGTGCAGCCCCTATACGTTATGTTTAAAAAAAATATATAAAATTTTTTTTCAAAATGGCGGCTATCGTAAAAATTCAAAGTGTCATAACTTTGCTAAATCAAATCCTACTGAAAAATGTCGTATGCAAAAAGTGTTTGGAATTTTATTTTGCATATAAAAGCAATTTTTAATTTTTTTTTTTTTAATAAAAACCGAGTCTTACCATATATTGACCGAGACCTCGAACGAGCTTTTATGCGACTCTGCATACAGTTAACGCTCGTATGAAGCTTCTATTTAAGAAATTGACTTGAATTTTTTATACCAAATAGAGCTTTCAACTATACTTACGATACTATACAAAAAAATTAAAAATTAAAAAATAAAAGTATTTTTTTTTCAAAACACGTTTAGTGTGATGAGTCGATCGACCCACCATACATACGCTCATAAGATTTTCAATATAGTTAAGGTCAGTGTGAGCTTATTTATACATATTTGAATTTCAAAATTTTGTGACAGTATAGAATTCTTAAGCATCCTGTGTATGTTTGTTAGCAAAATCCATTTTGTCAATTTTTTGCAAAATGGCGACAAGTATTAAAATTCAATCACTTATTACTCAGTAGTGTTCAATTTTGTCAAAAAGGTCTCTATACATGAAATGTTGAGAAGCCTAAAGCTCATCTAAGTAAAATATAAAAAATATATATTTTTGCTTGAAAACAAGCGATGTATCAGTTCGATCGTACCCCCATACTAGCCATTTTGAGACTTTCGGAAGAGTTAACGCTCTTAACTGCTTGGTTTCGAAGATTAAAATTTTAATTTTTAATATCGCATAGAACTAACGTGCAGCCCCTATACGTTATGTTTAAAAAAAATATATAATTTTTTTTTTCAAAATGGCGGCTATCGTAAAAATTCAAAGTGTCATAACTTTGCTAAATCAAATCCTACTGAAAAATGTCGTATGCGAAAAGTGTTTGGAATTTTATTTTGCATATAAAAGCAATTTTTAATTATTTTTTTTTTAATAAAAACCGAGTCTTACCATATATTGACCGAGACCTCGAACGAGCTTTTATGCGACTCTGCATACAGTTAACGCTCGTATGAAGCTTCTATTTAAGAAATTGACTTGAGTTAACGAAGAGTTAAGAAGAGTTAAGAAGTTAAGAAGAGTTAACGCTCTTAACTGCTTGGTTTCGAAGATTAAAATTTTAATTTTTAATATCGCATAGAACTAACGTGCAGCCCCTATACGTTATGTTTAAAAAAAATATATAATTTTTTTTTTCAAAATGGCGGCTATCGTAAAAATTCAAAGTGTCATAACTTTGCTAAATCAAATCTTACTGAAAAATGTCGTATGCGAAAAGTGTTTGGAATTTTATTTTGCATATAAAAGCAATTTTTAATTATTTTTTTTTTAATAAAAACCGAGTCTTACCATATATTGACCGAGACCTCGAACGAGCTTTTATGCGACTCTGCATACAGTTAACGCTCGTATGAAGCTTCTATTTAAGAAATTGACTTGAATTTTTTATACCAAATAGAGCTTTCAACTATACTTACGATACTATACAAAAAAATTAAAAATTAAAAAATAAAAGTATTTTTTTTTCAAAACACGTTTAGTGTGATGAGTCGATCGACCCACCATACATACGCTCATAAGATTTTCAATATAGTTAAGGTCAGTGTGAGCTTATTTATACATATTTGAATTTCAAAATTTTGTGACAGTATAGAATTCTTAAGCATCCTGTGTATGTTTGTTAGCAAAATCCATTTTGTCAATTTTTTGCAAAATGGCGACAAGTATTAAAATTCAATCACTTATTACTCAGTAGTGTTCAATTTTGTCAAAAAGGTCTCTACACATGAAATGTTGAGAAGCCTAAAGCTCATCTAAGTAAAATATAAAAAATATATATTTTTGCTTGAAAACAAGCGATGTATCAGTTCGATCGTACCCCCATACTAGCCATTTTGAGACTTTCGGAAGAGTTAACGCTCTTAACTGCTTGGTTTCGAAGATTAAAATTTTAATTTTTAATATCGCATAGAACTAACGTGCAGCCCCTATACGTTATGTTTAAAAAAAATATATAAAATTTTTTTTCAAAATGGCGGCTATCGTAAAAATTCAAAGTGTCATAACTTTGCTAAATCAAATCCTACTGAAAAATGTCGTATGCAAAAAGTGTTTGGAATTTTATTTTGCATATAAAAGCAATTTTTAATTATTTTTTTTTTAATAAAAACCGAGTCTTACCATATATTGACCGAGACCTCGAACGAGCTTTTATGCGACTCTGCATACAGTTAACGCTCGTATGAAGCTTCTATTTAAGAAATTGACTTGAATTTTTTATACCAAATAGAGCTTTCAACTATACTTACGATACTATACAAAAAAATTAAAAATTAAAAAATAAAAGTATTTTTTTTTCAAAACACGTTTAGTGTGATGAGTCGATCGACCCACCATACATACGCTCATAAGATTTTCAATATAATTAAGGTCAGTGTGAGCTTATTTATACATATTTGAATTTCAAAATTTTGTGACAGTATAGAATTCTTAAGCATCCTGTGTATGTTTGTTAGCAAAATCCATTTTGTCAATTTTTTGCAAAATGGCGACAAGTATTAAAATTCAATCACTTATTACTCAGTAGTGTTCAATTTTGTCAAAAAGGTCTCTATACATGAAATGTTGAGAAGCCTAAAGCTCATCTAAGTAAAATATAAAAAATATATATTTTTGCTTGAAAACAAGCGATGTATCAGTTCGATCGTACCCCCATACTAGCCATTTTGAGACTTTCGGAAGAGTTAACGCTCTTAACTGCTTGGTTTCGAAGATTAAAATTTTAATTTTTAATATCGCATAGAACTAACGTGCAGCCCCTATACGTTATGTTTAAAAAAAATATATAAAATTTTTTTTCAAAATGGCGGCTATCGTAAAAATTCAAAGTGTCATAACTTTGCTAAATCAAATCCTACTGAAAAATGTCGTATGCAAAAAGTGTTTGGAATTTTATTTTGCATATAAAAGCAATTTTTAATTATTTTTTTTTTAATAAAAACCGAGTCTTACCATATATTGACCGAGACCTCGAACGAGCTTTTATGCGACTCTGCATACAGTTAACGCTCGTATGAAGCTTCTATTTAAGAAATTGACTTGAGTTAACGAAGAGTTAAGAAGAGTTAAGAAGTTAAGAAGAGTTAACGCTCTTAACTGCTTGGTTTCGAAGATTAAAATTTTAATTTTTAATATCGCATAGAACTAACGTGCAGCCCCTATACGTTATGTTTAAAAAAAATATATAATTTTTTTTTTCAAAATGGCGGCTATCGTAAAAATTCAAAGTGTCATAACTTTGCTAAATCAAATCTTACTGAAAAATGTCGTATGCGAAAAGTGTTTGGAATTTTATTTTGCATATAAAAGCAATTTTTAATTATTTTTTTTTTAATAAAAACCGAGTCTTACCATATATTGACCGAGATCTCGAACGAGCTTTTATGCGACTCTGCATACAGTTAACGCTCGTATGAAGCTTCTATTTAAGAAATTGACTTGAATTTTTTATACCAAATAGAGCTTTCAACTATACTTACGATACTATACAAAAAAATTAAAAATTAAAAAATAAAAGTATTTTTTTTTCAAAACACGTTTAGTGTGATGAGTCGATCGACCCACCATACATACGCTCATAAGATTTTCAATATAGTTAAGGTCAGTGTGAGCTTATTTATACATATTTGAATTTCAAAATTTTGTGACAGTATAGAATTCTTAAGCATCCTGTGTATGTTTGTTAGCAAAATCCATTTTGTCAATTTTTTGCAAAATGGCGACAAGTATTAAAATTCAATCACTTATTACTCAGTAGTGTTCAATTTTGTCAAAAAGGTCTCTACACATGAAATGTTGAGAAGCCTAAAGCTCATCTAAGTAAAATATAAAAAATATATATTTTTGCTTGAAAACAAGCGATGTATCAGTTCGATCGTACCCCCATACTAGCCATTTTGAGACTTTCGGAAGAGTTAACGCTCTTAACTGCTTGGTTTCGAAGATTAAAATTTTAATTTTTAATATCGCATAGAACTAACGTGCAGCCCCTATACGTTATGTTTAAAAAAAATATATAAAATTTTTTTTCAAAATGGCGGCTATCGTAAAAATTCAAAGTGTCATAACTTTGCTAAATCAAATCCTACTGAAAAATGTCGTATGCAAAAAGTGTTTGGAATTTTATTTTGCATATAAAAGCAATTTTTAATTATTTTTTTTTTAATAAAAACCGAGTCTTACCATATATTGACCGAGACCTCGAACGAGCTTTTATGCGACTCTGCATACAGTTAACGCTCGTATGAAGCTTCTATTTAAGAAATTGACTTGAATTTTTTATACCAAATAGAGCTTTCAACTATACTTACGATACTATACAAAAAAATTAAAAATTAAAAAATAAAAGTATTTTTTTTTCAAAACACGTTTAGTGTGATGAGTCGATCGACCCACCATACATACGCTCATAAGATTTTCAATATAATTAAGGTCAGTGTGAGCTTATTTATACATATTTGAATTTCAAAATTTTGTGACAGTATAGAATTCTTAAGCATCCTGTGTATGTTTGTTAGCAAAATCCATTTTGTCAATTTTTTGCAAAATGGCGACAAGTATTAAAATTCAATCACTTATTACTCAGTAGTGTTCAATTTTGTCAAAAAGGTCTCTATACATGAAATGTTGAGAAGCCTAAAGCTCATCTAAGTAAAATATAAAAAATATATATTTTTGCTTGAAAACAAGCGATGTATCAGTTCGATCGTACCCCCATACTAGCCATTTTGAGACTTTCGGAAGAGTTAACGCTCTTAACTGCTTGGTTTCGAAGATTAAAATTTTAATTTTTAATATCGCATAGAACTAACGTGCAGCCCCTATACGTTATGTTTAAAAAAAATATATAAAATTTTTTTTCAAAATGGCGGCTATCGTAAAAATTCAAAGTGTCATAACTTTGCTAAATCAAATCCTACTGAAAAATGTCGTATGCAAAAAGTGTTTGGAATTTTATTTTGCATATAAAAGCAATTTTTAATTATTTTTTTTTTAATAAAAACCGAGTCTTACCATATATTGACCGAGACCTCGAACGAGCTTTTATGCGACTCTGCATACAGTTAACGCTCGTATGAAGCTTCTATTTAAGAAATTGACTTAAATTTTTTATACCAAATAGAGCTTTCAACTATACTTACGATACTATACAAAAAAATTAAAAATTAAAAAATAAAAGTATTTTTTTTTCAAAACACGTTTAGTGTGATGAGTCGATCGACCCACCATACATACGCTCATAAGATTTTCAATATAATTAAGGTCAGTGTGAGCTTATTTATACATATTTGAATTTCAAAATTTTGTGACAGTATAGAATTCTTAAGCATCCTGTGTATGTTTGTTAGCAAAATCCATTTTGTCAATTTTTTGCAAAATGGCGACAAGTATTAAAATTCAATCACTTATTACTCAGTAGTGTTCAATTTTGTCAAAAAGGTCTCTACACATGAAATGTTGAGAAGCCTAAAGCTCATCTAAGTAAAATATAAAAAATATATATTTTTGCTTGAAAACAAGCGATGTATCAGTTCGATCGTACCCCCATACTAGCCATTTTGAGACTTTCGGAAGAGTTAACGCTCTTAACTGCTTGGTTTCGAAGATTAAAATTTTAATTTTTAATATCGCATAGAACTAACGTGCAGCCCCTATACGTTATGTTTAAAAAAAATATATAAAATTTTTTTTCAAAATGGCGGCTATCGTAAAAATTCAAAGTGTCATAACTTTGCTAAATCAAATCCTACTGAAAAATGTCGTATGCAAAAAGTGTTTGGAATTTTATTTTGCATATAAAAGCAATTTTTAATTATTTTTTTTTTAATAAAAACCGAGTCTTACCATATATTGACCGAGACCTCGAACGAGCTTTTATGCGACTCTGCATACAGTTAACGCTCGTATGAAGCTTCTATTTAAGAAATTGACTTGAATTTTTTATACCAAATAGAGCTTTCAACTATACTTACGATACTGTACAAAAAAATTAAAAATTAAAAAATAAAAGTATTTTTTTTTCAAAACACGTTTAGTGTGATGAGTCGATCGACCCACCATACATACGCTCATAAGATTTTCAATATAGTTAAGGTCAGTGTGAGCTTATTTATACATATTTGAATTTCAAAATTTTGTGACAGTATAGAATTCTTAAGCATCCTGTGTATGTTTGTTAGCAAAATCCATTTTGTCAATTTTTTGCAAAATGGCGACAAGTATTAAAATTCAATCACTTATTACTCAGTAGTGTTCAATTTTGTCAAAAAGGTCTCTATACATGAAATGTTGAAAAGCCTAAAGCTCATCTAAGTAAAATATAAAAAATATATATTTTTGCTTGAAAACAAGCGATGTATCAGTTCGATCGTACCCCCATACTAGCCATTTTGAGACTTTCGGAAGAGTTAACGCTCTTAACTGCTTGGTTTCGAAGATTAAAATTTTAATTTTTAATATCGCATAGAACTAACGTGCAGCCCCTATACGTTATGTTTAAAAAAAATATATAAAATTTTTTTTCAAAATGGCGGCTATCGTAAAAATTCAAAGTGTCATAACTTTGCTAAATCGAATCCTACTGAAAAATGTCGTATGAAAAAGTGTTTGGAATTTTATTTTGCATATAAAAGCAATTTTTAATTATTTTTTTTTTAATAAAAACCGAGTCTTACCATATATTGACCGAGACCTCGAACGAGCTTTTATGCGACTCTGCATACAGTTAACGCTCGTATGAAGCTTCTATTTAAGAAATTGACTTGAATTTTTTATACCAAATAGAGCTTTCAACTATACTTACGATACTGTACAAAAAAATTAAAAATTAAAAAATAAAAGTATTTTTTTTTCAAAACACGTTTAGTGTGATGAGTCGATCGACCCACCATACATACGCTCATAAGATTTTCAATATAGTTAAGGTCAGTGTGAGCTTATTTATACATATTTGAATTTCAAAATTTTGTGACAGTATAGAATTCTTAAGCATCCTGTGTATGTTTGTTAGCAAAATCCATTTTGTCAATTTTTTGCAAAATGGCGACAAGTATTAAAATTCAATCACTTATTACTCAGTAGTGTTCAATTTTGTCAAAAAGGTCTCTATACATGAAATGTTGAAAAGCCTAAAGCTCATCTAAGTAAAATATAAAAAATATATATTTTTGCTTGAAAACAAGCGATGTATCAGTTCGATCGTACCCCCATACTAGCCATTTTGAGACTTTCGGAAGAGTTAACGCTCTTAACTGCTTGGTTTCGAAGATTAAAATTTTAATTTTTAATATCGCATAGAACTAACGTGCAGCCCCTATACGTTATGTTTAAAAAAAATATATAAAATTTTTTTTCAAAATGGCGGCTATCGTAAAAATTCAAAGTGTCATAACTTTGCTAAATCGAATCTTACTGAAAAATGTCGTATGCAAAAAGTGTTTGGAATTTTATTTTGCATATAAAAGCAATTTTTAATTATTTTTTTTTTAATAAAAACCGAGTCTTACCATATATTGACCGAGACCTCGAACGAGCTTTTATGCGACTCTGCATACAGTTAACGCTCGTATGAAGCTTCTATTTAAGAAATTGACTTGAATTTTTTATACCAAATAGAGCTTTCAACTATACTTACGATACTATACAAAAAAATTAAAAATTAAAAAATAAAAGTATTTTTTTTTCAAAACACGTTTAGTGTGATGAGTCGATCGACCCACCATACATACGCTCATAAGATTTTCAATATAATTAAGGTCAGTGTGAGCTTATTTATACATATTTGAATTTCAAAATTTTGTGACAGTATAGAATTCTTAAGCATCCTGTGTATGTTTGTTAGCAAAATCCATTTTGTCAATTTTTTGCAAAATGGCGACAAGTATTAAAATTCAATCACTTATTACTCAGTAGTGTTCAATTTTGTCAAAAAGGTCTCTATACATGAAATGTTGAGAAGCCTAAAGCTCATCTAAGTAAAATATAAAAAATATATATTTTTGCTTGAAAACAAGCGATGTATCAGTTCGATCGTACCCCCATACTAGCCATTTTGAGACTTTCGGAAGAGTTAACGCTCTTAACTGCTTGGTTTCGAAGATTAAAATTTTAATTTTTAATATCGCATAGAACTAACGTGCAGCCCCTATACGTTATGTTTAAAAAAAATATATAAAATTTTTTTTCAAAATGGCGGCTATCGTAAAAATTCAAAGTGTCATAACTTTGCTAAATCAAATCCTACTGAAAAATGTCGTATGCAAAAAGTGTTTGGAATTTTATTTTGCATATAAAAGCAATTTTTAATTATTTTTTTTTTAATAAAAACCGAGTCTTACCATATATTGACCGAGACCTCGAACGAGCTTTTATGCGACTCTGCATACAGTTAACGCTCGTATGAAGCTTCTATTTAAGAAATTGACTTGAATTTTTTATACCAAATAGAGCTTTCAACTATACTTACGATACTATACAAAAAAATTAAAAATTAAAAAATAAAAGTATTTTTTTTTCAAAACACGTTTAGTGTGATGAGTCGATCGACCCACCATACATACGCTCATAAGATTTTCAATATAGTTAAGGTCAGTGTGAGCTTATTTATACATATTTGAATTTCAAAATTTTGTGACAGTATAGAATTCTTAAGCATCCTGTGTATGTTTGTTAGCAAAATCCATTTTGTCAATTTTTTGCAAAATGGCGACAAGTATTAAAATTCAATCACTTATTACTCAGTAGTGTTCAATTTTGTCAAAAAGGTCTCTATACATGAAATGTTGAGAAGCCTAAAGCTCATCTAAGTAAAATATAAAAAATATATATTTTTGCTTGAAAACAAGCGATGTATCAGTTCGATCGTACCCCCATACTAGCCATTTTGAGACTTTCGGAAGAGTTAACGCTCTTAACTGCTTGGTGTCGAAGATTAAAATTTTAATTTTTAATATCGCATAGAACTAACGTGCAGCCCCTATACGTTATGTTTAAAAAAAATATATAAAATTTTTTTTCAAAATGGCGGCTATCGTAAAAATTCAAAGTGTCATAACTTTGCTAAATCAAATCCTACTGAAAAATGTCGTATGCAAAAAGTGTTTGGAATTTTATTTTGCATATAAAAGCAATTTTTAATTATTTTTTTTTTAATAAAAACCGAGTCTTACCATATATTGACCGAGACCTCGAACGAGCTTTTATGCGACTCTGCATACAGTTAACGCTCGTATAAAGCTTCTATTTAAGAAATTGACTTGAATTTTTTATACCAAATAGAGCTTTCAACTATACTTACGATACTATACAAAAAAATTAAAAATTAAAAAATAAAAGTATTTTTTTTTCAAAACACGTTTAGTGTGATGAGTCGATCGACCCACCATACATACGCTCATAAGATTTTCAATATAGTTAAGGTCAGTGTGAGCTTATTTATACATATTTGAATTTCAAAATTTTGTGACAGTATAGAATTCTTAAGCATCCTGTGTATGTTTGTTAGCAAAATCCATTTTGTCAATTTTTTGCAAAATGGCGACAAGTATTAAAATTCAATCACTTATTACTCAGTAGTGTTCAATTTTGTCAAAAAGGTCTCTATACATGAAATGTTGAGAAGCCTAAAGCTCATCTAAGTAAAATATAAAAAATATATATTTTTGCTTGAAAACAAGCGATGTATCAGTTCGATCGTACCCCCATACTAGCCATTTTGAGACTTTCGGAAGAGTTAACGCTCTTAACTGCTTGGTTTCGAAGATTAAAATTTTAATTTTTAATATCGCATAGAACTAACGTGCAGCCCCTATACGTTATGTTTAAAAAAAATATATAAAATTTTTTTTCAAAATGGCGGCTATCGTAAAAATTCAAAGTGTCATAACTTTGCTAAATCAAATCCTACTGAAAAATGTCGTATGCAAAAAGTGTTTGGAATTTTATTTTGCATATAAAAGCAATTTTTAATTATTTTTTTTTTAATAAAAACCGAGTCTTACCATATATTGACCGAGACCTCGAACGAGCTTTTATGCGACTCTGCATACAGTTAACGCTCGTATGAAGCTTCTATTTAAGAAATTGACTTGAATTTTTTATACCAAATAGAGCTTTCAACTATACTTACGATACTGTACAAAAAAATTAAAAATTAAAAAATAAAAGTATTTTTTTTTCAAAACACGTTTAGTGTGATGAGTCGATCGACCCACCATACATACGCTCATAAGATTTTCAATATAGTTAAGGTCAGTGTGAGCTTATTTATACATATTTGAATTTCAAAATTTTGTGACAGTATAGAATTCTTAAGCATCCTGTGTATGTTTGTTAGCAAAATCCATTTTGTCAATTTTTTGCAAAATGGCGACAAGTATTAAAATTCAATCACTTATTACTCAGTAGTGTTCAATTTTGTCAAAAAGGTCTCTATACATGAAATGTTGAAAAGCCTAAAGCTCATCTAAGTAAAATATAAAAAATATATATTTTTGCTTGAAAACAAGCGATGTATCAGTTCGATCGTACCCCCATACTAGCCATTTTGAGACTTTCGGAAGAGTTAACGCTCTTAACTGCTTGGTTTCGAAGATTAAAATTTTAATTTTTAATATCGCATAGAACTAACGTGCAGCCCCTATACGTTATGTTTAAAAAAAATATATAAAATTTTTTTTCAAAATGGCGGCTATCGTAAAAATTCAAAGTGTCATAACTTTGCTAAATCAAATCCTACTGAAAAATGTCGTATGCAAAAAGTGTTTGGAATTTTATTTTGCATATAAAAGCAATTTTTAATTATTTTTTTTTTAATAAAAACCGAGTCTTACCATATATTGACCGAGACCTCGAACGAGCTTTTATGCGACTCTGCATACAGTTAACGCTCGTATGAAGCTTCTATTTAAGAAATTGACTTGAATTTTTTATACCAAATAGAGCTTTCAACTATACTTACGATACTGTACAAAAAAATTAAAAATTAAAAAATAAAAGTATTTTTTTTTCAAAACACGTTTAGTGTGATGAGTCGATCGACCCACCATACATACGCTCATAAGATTTTCAATATAGTTAAGGTCAGTGTGAGCTTATTTATACATATTTGAATTTCAAAATTTTGTGACAGTATAGAATTCTTAAGCATCCTGTGTATGTTTGTTAGCAAAATCCATTTTGTCAATTTTTTGCAAAATGGCGACAAGTATTAAAATTCAATCACTTATTACTCAGTAGTGTTCAATTTTGTCAAAAAAGTCTCTATACATGAAATGTTGAGAAGCCTAAAGCTCATCTAAGTAAAATATAAAAATATATATTTTTGCTTGAAAACAAGCGATGTATCAGTTCGATCGTACCCCCATACTAGCCATTTTGAGACTTTCGGAAGAGTTAACGCTCTTAACTGCTTGGTTTCGAAGATTAAAATTTTAATTTTTAATATCGCATAGAACTAACGTGCAGCCCCTATACGTTATGTTTAAAAAAAATATATAAAATTTTTTTTCAAAATGGCGGCTATCGTAAAAATTCAAAGTGTCATAACTTTGCTAAATCGAATCCTACTGAAAAATGTCGTATGCAAAAAGTGTTTGGAATTTTATTTTGCATATAAAAGCAATTTTTAATTATTTTTTTTTTAATAAAAACCGAGTCTTACCATATATTGACCGAGACCTCGAACGAGCTTTTATGCGACTCTGCATACAGTTAACGCTCGTATGAAGCTTCTATTTAAGAAATTGACTTGAATTTTTTATACCAAATAGAGCTTTCAACTATACTTACGATACTGTACAAAAAAATTAAAAATTAAAAAATAAAAGTATTTTTTTTTCAAAACACGTTTAGTGTGATGAGTCGATCGACCCACCATACATACGCTCATAAGATTTTCAATATAGTTAAGGTCAGTGTGAGCTTATTTATACATATTTGAATTTCAAAATTTTGTGACAGTATAGAATTCTTAAGCATCCTGTGTATGTTTGTTAGCAAAATCCATTTTGTCAATTTTTTGCAAAATGGCGACAAGTATTAAAATTCAATCACTTATTACTCAGTAGTGTTCAATTTTGTCAAAAAGGTCTCTATACATGAAATGTTGAGAAGCCTAAAGCTCATCTAAGTAAAATATAAAAAATATATATTTTTGCTTGAAAACAAGCGATGTATCAGTTCGATCGTACCCCCATACTAGCCATTTTGAGACTTTCGGAAGAGTTAACGCTCTTAACTGCTTGGTTTCGAAGATTAAAATTTTAATTTTTAATATCGCATAGAACTAACGTGCAGCCCCTATACGTTATGTTTAAAAAAAATATATAAAATTTTTTTTCAAAATGGCGGCTATCGTAAAAATTCAAAGTGTCATAACTTTGCTAAATCAAATCCTACTGAAAAATGTCGTATGCAAAAAGTGTTTGGAATTTTATTTTGCATATAAAAGCAATTTTTAATTATTTTTTTTTTAATAAAAACCGAGTCTTACCATATATTGACCGAGACCTCGAACGAGCTTTTATGCGACTCTGCATACAGTTAACGCTCGTATGAAGCTTCTATTTAAGAAATTGACTTGAATTTTTTATACCAAATAGAGCTTTCAACTATACTTACGATACTATACAAAAAAATTAAAAATTAAAAAATAAAAGTATTTTTTTTTCAAAACACGTTTAGTGTGATGAGTCGATCGACCCACCATACATACGCTCATAAGATTTTCAATATAGTTAAGGTCAGTGTGAGCTTATTTATACATATTTGAATTTCAAAATTTTGTGACAGTATAGAATTCTTAAGCATCCTGTGTATGTTTGTTAGCAAAATCCATTTTGTCAATCTTTTGCAAAATGGCGACAAGTATTAAAATTCAATCACTTATTACTCAGTAGTGTTCAATTTTGTCAAAAAGGTCTCTATACATGAAATGTTGAGAAGCCTAAAGCTCATCTAAGTAAAATATAAAAAATATATATTTTTGCTTGAAAACAAGCGATGTATCAGTTCGATCGTACCCCCATACTAGCCATTTTGAGACTTTCGGAAGAGTTAACGCTCTTAACTGCTTGGTTTCGAAGATTAAAATTTTAATTTTTAATATCGCATAGAACTAACGTGCAGCCCCTATACGTTATGTTTAAAAAAAATATATAAATTTTTTTTTCAAAATGGCGGCTATCGTAAAAATTCAAAGTGTCATAACTTTGCTAAATCAAATCCTACTGAAAAATGTCGTATGCAAAAAGTGTTTGGAATTTTATTTTGCATATAAAAGCAATTTTTAATTATTTTTTTTTTAATAAAAACCGAGTCTTACCATATATTGACCGAGACCTCGAACGAGCTTTTATGCGACTCTGCATACAGTTAACGCTCGTATGAAGCTTCTATTTAAGAAATTGACTTGAATTTTTTATACCAAATAGAGCTTTCAACTATACTTACGATACTATACAAAAAAATTAAAAATTAAAAAATAAAAGTATTTTTTTTTCAAAACACGTTTAGTGTGATGAGTCGATCGACCCACCATACATACGCTCATAAGATTTTCAATATAGTTAAGGTCAGTGTGAGCTTATTTATACATATTTGAATTTCAAAATTTTGTGACAGTATAGAATTCTTAAGCATCCTGTGTATGTTTGTTAGCAAAATCCATTTTGTCAATTTTTTGCAAAATGGCGACAAGTATTAAAATTCAATCACTTATTACTCAGTAGTGTTCAATTTTGTCAAAAAGGTCTCTATACATGAAATGTTGAGAAGCCTAAAGCTCATCTAAGTAAAATATAAAAAATATATATTTTTGCTTGAAAACAAGCGATGTATCAGTTCGATCGTACCCCCATACTAGCCATTTTGAGACTTTCGGAAGAGTTAACGCTCTTAACTGCTTGGTTTCGAAGATTAAAATTTTAATTTTTAATATCGCATAGAACTAACGTGCAGCCCCTATACGTTATGTTTAAAAAAAATATATAAAATTTTTTTTCAAAATGGCGGCTATCGTAAAAATTGAAAGTGTCATAACTTTGCTAAATCAAATCCTACTGAAAAATGTCGTATGCAAAAAGTGTTTGGAATTTTATTTTGCATATAAAAGCAATTTTTAATTATTTTTTTTTTAATAAAAACCGAGTCTTACCATATATTGACCGAGACCTCGAACGAGCTTTTATGCGACTCTGCATACAGTTAACGCTCGTATGAAGCTTCTATTTAAGAAATTGACTTGAATTTTTTATACCAAATAGAGCTTTCAACTATACTTACGATACTATACAAAAAAATTAAAAATTAAAAAATAAAAGTATTTTTTTTTCAAAACACGTTTAGTGTGATGAGTCGATCGACCCACCATACATACGCTCATAAGATTTTCAATATAGTTAAGGTCAGTGTGAGCTTATTTATACATATTTGAATTTCAAAATTTTGTGACAGTATAGAATTCTTAAGCATCCTGTGTATGTTTGTTAGCAAAATCCATTTTGTCAATTTTTTGCAAAATGGCGACAAGTATTAAAATTCAATCACTTATTACTCAGTAGTGTTCAATTTTGTCAAAAAGGTCTCTATACATGAAATGTTGAGAAGCCTAAAGCTCATCTAAGTAAAATATAAAAAATATATATTTTTGCTTGAAAACAAGCGATGTATCAGTTCGATCGTACCCCCATACTAGCCATTTTGAGACTTTCGGAAGAGTTAACGCTCTTAACTGCTTGGTTTCGAAGATTAAAATTTTAATTTTTAATATCGCATAGAACTAACGTGCAGCCCCTATACGTTATGTTTAAAAAAAATATATAAAATTTTTTTTCAAAATGGCGGCTATCGTAAAAATTTAAAGTGTCATAACTTTGCTAAATCAAATCCTACTGAAAAATGTCGTATGCAAAAAGTGTTTGGAATTTTATTTTGCATATAAAAGCAATTTTTAATTATTTTTTTTTTAATAAAAACCGAGTCTTACCATATATTGACCGAGACCTCGAACGAGCTTTTATGCGACTCTGCATACAGTTAACGCTCGTATGAAGCTTCTATTTAAGAAATTGACTTGAATTTTTTATACCAAATAGAGCTTTCAACTATACTTACGATACTGTACAAAAAAATTAAAAATTAAAAAATAAAAGTATTTTTTTTTCAAAACACGTTTAGTGTGATGAGTCGATCGACCCACCATACATACGCTCATAAGATTTTCAATATAGTTAAGGTCAGTGTGAGCTTATTTATACATATTTGAATTTCAAAATTTTGTGACAGTATAGAATTCTTAAGCATCCTGTGTATGTTTGTTAGCAAAATCCATTTTGTCAATTTTTTGCAAAATGGCGACAAGTATTAAAATTCAATCACTTATTACTCAGTAGTGTTCAATTTTGTCAAAAAGGTCTCTATACATGAAATGTTGAGAAGCCTAAAGCTCATCTAAGTAAAATATAAAAAATATATATTTTTGCTTGAAAACAAGCGATGTATCAGTTCGATCGTACCCCCATACTAGCCATTTTGAGACTTTCGGAAGAGTTAACGCTCTTAACTGCTTGGTTTCGAAGATTAAAATTTTAATTTTTAATATCGCATAGAACTAACGTGCAGCCCCTATACGTTATGTTTAAAAAAAATATATAAAATTTTTTTTCAAAATGGCGGCTATCGTAAAAATTCAAAGTGTCATAACTTTGCTAAATCAAATCCTACTGAAAAATGTCGTATGCAAAAAGTGTTTGGAATTTTATTTTGCATATAAAAGCAATTTTTAATTATTTTTTTTTTAATAAAAACCGAGTCTTACCATATATTGACCGAGACCTCGAACGAGCTTTTATGCGACTCTGCATACAGTTAACGCTCGTATGAAGCTTCTATTTAAGAAATTGACTTGAATTTTTTATACCAAATAGAGCTTTCAACTATACTTACGATACTATACAAAAAAATTAAAAATTAAAAAATAAAAGTATTTTTTTTTCAAAACACGTTTAGTGTGATGAGTCGATCGACCCACCATACATACGCTCATAAGATTTTCAATATAGTTAAGGTCAGTGTGAGCTTATTTATACATATTTGAATTTCAAAATTTTGTGACAGTATAGAATTCTTAAGCATCCTGTGTATGTTTGTTAGCAAAATCCATTTTGTCAATCTTTTGCAAAATGGCGACAAGTATTAAAATTCAATCACTTATTACTCAGTAGTGTTCAATTTTGTCAAAAAGGTCTCTATACATGAAATGTTGAGAAGCCTAAAGCTCATCTAAGTAAAATATAAAAAATATATATTTTTGCTTGAAAACAAGCGATGTATCAGTTCGATCGTACCCCCATACTAGCCATTTTGAGACTTTCGGAAGAGTTAACGCTCTTAACTGCTTGGTTTCGAAGATTAAAATTTTAATTTTTAATATCGCATAGAACTAACGTGCAGCCCCTATACGTTATGTTTAAAAAAAATATATAAATTTTTTTTTCAAAATGGCGGCTATCGTAAAAATTCAAAGTGTCATAACTTTGCTAAATCAAATCCTACTGAAAAATGTCGTATGCAAAAAGTGTTTGGAATTTTATTTTGCATATAAAAGCAATTTTTAATTATTTTTTTTTTAATAAAAACCGAGTCTTACCATATATTGACCGAGACCTCGAACGAGCTTTTATGCGACTCTGCATACAGTTAACGCTCGTATGAAGCTTCTATTTAAGAAATTGACTTGAATTTTTTATACCAAATAGAGCTTTCAACTATACTTACGATACTATACAAAAAAATTAAAAATTAAAAAATAAAAGTATTTTTTTTTCAAAACACGTTTAGTGTGATGAGTCGATCGACCCACCATACATACGCTCATAAGATTTTCAATATAGTTAAGGTCAGTGTGAGCTTATTTATACATATTTGAATTTCAAAATTTTGTGACAGTATAGAATTCTTAAGCATCCTGTGTATGTTTGTTAGCAAAATCCATTTTGTCAATTTTTTGCAAAATGGCGACAAGTATTAAAATTCAATCACTTATTACTCAGTAGTGTTCAATTTTGTCAAAAAGGTCTCTATACATGAAATGTTGAGAAGCCTAAAGCTCATCTAAGTAAAATATAAAAAATATATATTTTTGCTTGAAAACAAGCGATGTATCAGTTCGATCGTACCCCCATACTAGCCATTTTGAGACTTTCGGAAGAGTTAACGCTCTTAACTGCTTGGTTTCGAAGATTAAAATTTTAATTTTTAATATCGCATAGAACTAACGTGCAGCCCCTATACGTTATGTTTAAAAAAAATATATAAAATTTTTTTTCAAAATGGCGGCTATCGTAAAAATTGAAAGTGTCATAACTTTGCTAAATCAAATCCTACTGAAAAATGTCGTATGCAAAAAGTGTTTGGAATTTTATTTTGCATATAAAAGCAATTTTTAATTATTTTTTTTTTAATAAAAACCGAGTCTTACCATATATTGACCGAGACCTCGAACGAGCTTTTATGCGACTCTGCATACAGTTAACGCTCGTATGAAGCTTCTATTTAAGAAATTGACTTGAATTTTTTATACCAAATAGAGCTTTCAACTATACTTACGATACTATACAAAAAAATTAAAAATTAAAAAATAAAAGTATTTTTTTTTCAAAACACGTTTAGTGTGATGAGTCGATCGACCCACCATACATACGCTCATAAGATTTTCAATATAGTTAAGGTCAGTGTGAGCTTATTTATACATATTTGAATTTCAAAATTTTGTGACAGTATAGAATTCTTAAGCATCCTGTGTATGTTTGTTAGCAAAATCCATTTTGTCAATTTTTTGCAAAATGGCGACAAGTATTAAAATTCAATCACTTATTACTCAGTAGTGTTCAATTTTGTCAAAAAGGTCTCTATACATGAAATGTTGAGAAGCCTAAAGCTCATCTAAGTAAAATATAAAAAATATATATTTTTGCTTGAAAACAAGCGATGTATCAGTTCGATCGTACCCCCATACTAGCCATTTTGAGACTTTCGGAAGAGTTAACGCTCTTAACTGCTTGGTTTCGAAGATTAAAATTTTAATTTTTAATATCGCATAGAACTAACGTGCAGCCCCTATACGTTATGTTTAAAAAAAATATATAAAAATTTTTTTCAAAATGGCGGCTATCGTAAAAATTCAAAGTGTCATAACTTTGCTAAATCAAATCCTACTGAAAAATGTCGTATGCAAAAAGTGTTTGGAATTTTATTTTGCATATAAAAGCAATTTTTAATTATTTTTTTTTTAATAAAAACCGAGTCTTACCATATATTGACCGAGACCTCGAACGAGCTTTTATGCGACTCTGCATACAGTTAACGCTCGTATGAAGCTTCTATTTAAGAAATTGACTTGAATTTTTTATACCAAATAGAGCTTTCAACTATACTTACGATACTATACAAAAAAATTAAAAATTAAAAAATAAAAGTATTTTTTTTTCAAAACACGTTTAGTGTGATGAGTCGATCGACCCACCATACATACGCTCATAAGATTTTCAATATAGTTAAGGTCAGTGTGAGCTTATTTATACATATTTGAATTTCAAAATTTTGTATAGAATTGACAGTATGGAATTCTTAAGCATCCTGTGTATGTTTGTTAGCAAAATCCATTTTGTCAATTTTTTGCAAAATGGCGACAAGTATTAAAATTCAATCACTTATTACTCAGTAGTGTTCAATTTTGTCAAAAAGGTCTCTACACATGAAATGTTGAGAAGCCTAAAGCTCATCTAAGTAAAATATAAAAAATATATATTTTTGCTTGAAAACAAGCGATGTATCAGTTCGATCGTACCCCCATACTAGCCATTTTGAGACTTTCGGAAGAGTTAACGCTCTTAACTGCTTGGTTTCGAAGATTAAAATTTTAATTTTTAATTTCGCATAGAACTAACGTGCAGCCCCTATACGTTATGTTTAAAAAAAATATATAAAATTTTTTTTCAAAATGGCGGCTATCGTAAAAATTCAAAGTGTCATAACTTTGCTAAATCAAATCCTACTGAAAAATGTCGTATGCAAAAAGTGTTTGGAATTTTATTTTGCATATAAAAGCAATTTTTAATTATTTTTTTTTTAATAAAAACCGAGTCTTACCATATATTGACCGAGACCTCGAACGAGCTTTTATGCGACTCTGCATACAGTTAACGCTCGTATGAAGCTTCTATTTAAGAAATTGACTTGAATTTTTTATACCAAATAGAGCTTTCAACTATACTTACGATACTATACAAAAAAATTAAAAATTAAAAAATAAAAGTATTTTTTTTTCAAAACACGTTTAGTGTGATGAGTCGATCGACCCACCATACATACGCTCATAAGATTTTCAATATAGTTAAGGTCAGTGTGAGCTTATTTATACATATTTGAATTTCAAAATTTTGTGACAGTATAGAATTCTTAAGCATCCTGTGTATGTTTGTTAGCAAAATCCATTTTGTCAATTTTTTGCAAAATGGCGACAAGTATTAAAATTCAATCACTTATTACTCAGTAGTGTTCAATTTTGTCAAAAAGGTCTCTACACATGAAATGTTGAGAAGCCTAAAGCTCATCTAAGTAAAATATAAAAAATATATATTTTTGCTTGAAAACAAGCGATGTATCAGTTCGATCGTACCCCCATACTAGCCATTTTGAGACTTTCGGAAGAGTTAACGCTCTTAACTGCTTGGTTTCGAAGATTAAAATTTTAATTTTTAATTTCGCATAGAACTAACGTGCAGCCCCTATACGTTATGTTTAAAAAAAATATATAAAATTTTTTTTCAAAATGGCGGCTATCGTAAAAATTCAAAGTGTCATAACTTTGCTAAATCAAATCCTACTGAAAAATGTCGTATGCAAAAAGTGTTTGGAATTTTATTTTGCATATAAAAGCAATTTTTAATTATTTTTTTTTTAATAAAAACCGAGTCTTACCATATATTGACCGAGACCTCGAACGAGCTTTTATGCGACTCTGCATACAGTTAACGCTCGTATGAAGCTTCTATTTAAGAAATTGACTTGAATTTTTTATACCAAATAGAGCTTTCAACTATACTTACGATACTATACAAAAAAATTAAAAATTAAAAAATAAAAGTATTTTTTTTTCAAAACACGTTTAGTGTGATGAGTCGATCGACCCACCATACATACGCTCATAAGATTTTCAATATAGTTAAGGTCAGTGTGAGCTTATTTATACATATTTGAATTTCAAAATTTTGTGACAGTATAGAATTCTTAAGCATCCTGTGTATGTTTGTTAGCAAAATCCATTTTGTCAATTTTTTGCAAAATGGCGACAAGTATTAAAATTCAATCACTTATTACTCAGTAGTGTTCAATTTTGTCAAAAAGGTCTCTATACATGAAATGTTGAGAAGCCTAAAGCTCATCTAAGTAAAATATAAAAAATATATATTTTTGCTTGAAAACAAGCGATGTATCAGTTCGATCGTACCCCCATACTAGCCATTTTGAGACTTTCGGAAGAGTTAACGCTCTTAACTGCTTGGTTTCGAAGATTAAAATTTTAATTTTTAATATCGCATAGAACTAACGTGCAGCCCCTATACGTTATGTTTAAAAAAAATATATAAAATTTTTTTTCAAAATGGCGGCTATCGTAAAAATTCAAAGTGTCATAACTTTGCTAAATCAAATCCTACTGAAAAATGTCGTATGCAAAAAGTGTTTGGAATTTTATTTTGCATATAAAAGCAATTTTTAATTATTTTTTTTTTAATAAAAACCGAGTCTTACCATATATTGACCGAGACCTCGAACGAGCTTTTATGCGACTCTGCATACAGTTAACGCTCGTATGAAGCTTCTATTTAAGAAATTGACTTGAATTTTTTATACCAAATAGAGCTTTCAACTATACTTACGATACTATACAAAAAAATTAAAAATTAAAAAATAAAAGTATTTTTTTTTCAAAACATGTTTAGTGTGATGAGTCGATCGACCCACCATACATACGCTCATAAGATTTTCAATATAGTTAAGGTCAGTGTGAGCTTATTTATACATATTTGAATTTCAAAATTTTGTGACAGTATAGAATTCTTAAGCATCCTGTGTATGTTTGTTAGCAAAATCCATTTTGTCAATTTTTTGCAAAATGGCGACAAGTATTAAAATTCAATCACTTATTACTCAGTAGTGTTCAATTTTGTCAAAAAGGTCTCTATACATGAAATGTTGAGAAGCCTAAAGCTCATCTAAGTAAAATATAAAAAATATATATTTTTGCTTGAAAACAAGCGATGTATCAGTTCGATCGTACCCCCATACTAGCCATTTTGAGACTTTCGGAAGAGTTAACGCTCTTAACTGCTTGGTTTCGAAGATTAAAATTTTAATTTTTAATATCGCATAGAACTAACGTGCAGCACCTATACGTTATGTTTAAAAAAAATATATAAAATTTTTTTTCAAAATGGCGGCTATCGTAAAAATTCAAAGTGTCATAACTTTGCTAAATCAAATCCTACTGAAAAATGTCGTATGCAAAAAGTGTTTGGAATTTTATTTTGCATATAAAAGCAATTTTTAATTATTTTTTTTTTAATAAAAACCGAGTCTTACCATATATTGACCGAGACCTCGAACGAGCTTTTATGCGACTCTGCATACAGTTAACGCTCGTATGAAGCTTCTATTTAAGAAATTGACTTGAATTTTTTATACCAAATAGAGCTTTCAACTATACTTACGATACTATACAAAAAAATTAAAAATTAAAAAATAAAAGTATTTTTTTTTCAAAACACGTTTAGTGTGATGAGTCGATCGACCCACCATACATACGCTCATAAGATTTTCAATATAGTTAAGGTCAGTGTGAGCTTATTTATACATATTTGAATTTCAAAATTTTGTGACAGTATAGAATTCTTAAGCATCCTGTGTATGTTTGTTAGCAAAATCCATTTTGTCAATTTTTTGCAAATTGGCGACAAGTATTAAAATTCAATTACTTATTACTCAGTAGTGTTCAATTTTGTCAAAAAGGTCTCTATACATGAAATGTTGAGAAGCCTAAAGCTCATCTAAGTAAAATATAAAAAATATATATTTTTGCTTGAAAACAAGCGATGTATCAGTTCGATCGTACCCCCATACTAGCCATTTTGAGACTTTCGGAAGAGTTAACGCTCTTAACTGCTTGGTTTCGAAGATTAAAATTTTAATTTTTAATATCGCATAGAACTAACGTGCAGCCCCTATACGTTATGTTTAAAAAAAATATATAAAAATTTTTTTCAAAATGGCGGCTATCGTAAAAATTCAAAGTGTCATAACTTTGCTAAATCAAATCCTACTAAAAAATGTCGTATGCAAAAAGTGTTTGGAATTTTATTTTGCATATAAAAGCAATTTTTAATTATTTTTTTTTTAATAAAAACCGAGTCTTACCATATATTGACCGAGACCTCGAACGAGCTTTTATGCGACTCTGCATACAGTTAACGCTCGTATGAAGCTTCTATTTAAGAAATTGACTTGAATTTTTTATACCAAATAGAGCTTTCAACTATACTTACGATACTATACAAAAAAATTAAAAATTAAAAAATAAAAGTATTTTTTTTTCAAAACACGTTTAGTGTGATGAGTCGATCGACCCACCATACATACGCTCATAAGATTTTCAATATAGTTAAGGTCAGTGTGAGCTTATTTATACATATTTGAATTTCAAAATTTTGTATAGAATTGACAGTATAGAATTCTTAAGCATCCTGTGTATGTTTGTTAGCAAAATCCATTTTGTCAATTTTTTGCAAAATGGCGACAAGTATTAAAATTCAATCACTTATTACTCAGTAGTGTTCAATTTTGTCAAAAAGGTCTCTACACATGAAATGTTGAGAAGCCTAAAGCTCATCTAAGTAAAATATAAAAAATATATATTTTTGCTTGAAAACAAGCGATGTATCAGTTCGATCGTACCCCCATACTAGCCATTTTGAGACTTTCGGAAGAGTTAACGCTCTTAACTGCTTGGTTTCGAAGATTAAAATTTTAATTTTTAATTTCGCATAGAACTAACGTGCAGCCCCTATACGTTATGTTTAAAAAAAATATATAAAATTTTTTTTCAAAATGGCGGCTATCGTAAAAATTCAAAGTGTCATAACTTTGCTAAATCAAATCCTACTGAAAAATTTCGTATGCAAAAAGTGTTTGGAATTTTATTTTGCATATAAAAGCAATTTTTAATTATTTTTTTTTTAATAAAAACCGAGTCTTACCATATATTGACCGAGACCTCGAACGAGCTTTTATGCGACTCTGCATACAGTTAACGCTCGTATGAAGCTTCTATTTAAGAAATTGACTTGAATTTTTTATACCAAATAGAGCTTTCAACTATACTTACGATACTATACAAAAAAATTAAAAATTAAAAAATAAAAGTATTTTTTTTTCAAAACACGTTTAGTGTGATGAGTCGATCGACCCACCATACATACGCTCATAAGATTTTCAATATAGTTAAGGTCAGTGTGAGCTTATTTATACATATTTGAATTTCAAAATTTTGTGACAGTATAGAATTCTTAAGCATCCTGTGTATGTTTGTTAGCAAAATCCATTTTGTCAATTTTTTGCAAAATGGCGACAAGTATTAAAATTCAATCACTTATTACTCAGTAGTGTTCAATTTTGTCAAAAAGGTCTCTACACATGAAATGTTGAGAAGCCTAAAGCTCATCTAAGTAAAATATAAAAAATATATATTTTTGCTTGAAAACAAGCGATGTATCAGTTCGATCGTACCCCCATACTAGCCATTTTGAGACTTTCGGAAGAGTTAACGCTCTTAACTGCTTGGTTTCGAAGATTAAAATTTTAATTTTTAATTTCGCATAGAACTAACGTGCAGCCCCTATACGTTATGTTTAAAAAAAATATATAAAATTTTTTTTCAAAATGGCGGCTATCGTAAAAATTCAAAGTGTCATAACTTTGCTAAATCAAATCCTACTGAAAAATGTCGTATGCAAAAAGTGTTTGGAATTTTATTTTGCATATAAAAGCAATTTTTAATTATTTTTTTTTTAATAAAAACCGAGTCTTACCATATATTGACCGAGACCTCGAACGAGCTTTTATGCGACTCTGCATACAGTTAACGCTCGTATGAAGCTTCTATTTAAGAAATTGACTTGAATTTTTTATACCAAATAGAGCTTTCAACTATACTTACGATACTATACAAAAAAATTAAAAATTAAAAAATAAAAGTATTTTTTTTTCAAAACACGTTTAGTGTGATGAGTCGATCGACCCACCATACATACGCTCATAAGATTTTCAATATAGTTAAGGTCAGTGTGAGCTTATTTATACATATTTGAATTTCAAAATTTTGTGACAGTATAGAATTCTTAAGCATCCTGTGTATGTTTGTTAGCAAAATCCATTTTGTCAATTTTTTGCAAAATGGCGACAAGTATTAAAATTCAATCACTTATTACTCAGTAGTGTTCAATTTTGTCAAAAAGGTCTCTATACATGAAATGTTGAGAAGCCTAAAGCTCATCTAAGTAAAATATAAAAAATATATATTTTTGCTTGAAAACAAGCGATGTATCAGTTCGATCGTACCCCCATACTAGCCATTTTGAGACTTTCGGAAGAGTTAACGCTCTTAACTGCTTGGTTTCGAAGATTAAAATTTTAATTTTTAATATCGCATAGAACTAACGTGCAGCCCCTATACGTTATGTTTAAAAAAAATATATAAAATTTTTTTTCAAAATGGCGGCTATCGTAAAAATTCAAAGTGTCATAACTTTGCTAAATCAAATCCTACTGAAAAATGTCGTATGCAAAAAGTGTTTGGAATTTTATTTTGCATATAAAAGCAATTTTTAATTATTTTTTTTTTAATAAAAACCGAGTCTTACCATATATTGACCGAGACCTCGAACGAGCTTTTATGCGACTCTGCATACAGTTAACGCTCGTATGAAGCTTTTATTTAAGAAATTGACTTGAATTTTTTATACCAAATAGAGCTTTCAACTATACTTACGATACTATACAAAAAAATTAAAAATTAAAAAATAAAAGTATTTTTTTTTCAAAACACGTTTAGTGTGATGAGTCGATCGACCCACCATACATACGCTCATAAGATTTTCAATATAGTTAAGGTCAGTGTGAGCTTATTTATACATATTTGAATTTCAAAATTTTGTATAGAATTGACAGTATAGAATTCTTAAGCATCCTGTGTATGTTTGTTAGCAAAATCCATTTTGTCAATTTTTTGCAAAATGGCGACAAGTAATAAAATTCAATCACTTATTACTCAGTAGTGTTCAATTTTGTCAAAAAGGTCTCTATACATGAAATGTTGAGAAGCCTAAAGCTCATCTAAGTAAAATATAAAAAATATATATTTTTGCTTGAAAACAAGCGATGTATCAGTTCGATCGTACCCCCATACTAGCCATTTTGAGACTTTCGGAAGAGTTAACGCTCTTAACTGCTTGGTTTCGAAGATTAAAATTTTAATTTTTAATATCGCATAGAACTAACGTGCAGCCCCTATACGTTATGTTTAAAAAAAATATATAAATTTTTTTTTCAAAATGGCGGCTATCGTAAAAATTCAAAGTGTCATAACTTTGCTAAATCAAATCCTACTGAAAAATGTCGTATGCAAAAAGTGTTTGGAATTTTATTTTGCATATAAAAGCAATTTTTAATTTTTTTTTTTTTAATAAAAACCGAGTCTTACCATATATTGACCGAGACCTCGAACGAGCTTTTATGCGACTCTGCATACAGTTAACGCTCGTATGAAGCTTCTATTTAAGAAATTGACTTGAATTTTTTATACCAAATAGAGCTTTCAACTATACTTACGATACTATACAAAAAAATTAAAAATTAAAAAATAAAAGTATTTTTTTTTCAAAACACGTTTAGTGTGATGAGTCGATCGACCCACCATACATACGCTCATAAGATTTTCAATATAGTTAAGGTCAGTGTGAGCTTATTTATACATATTTGAATTTCAAAATTTTGTGACAGTATAGAATTCTTAAGCATCCTGTGTATGTTTGTTAGCAAAATCCATTTTGTCAATTTTTTGCAAAATGGCGACAAGTATTAAAATTCAATCACTTATTACTCAGTAGTGTTCAATTTTGTCAAAAAGGTCTCTATACATGAAATGTTGAGAAGCCTAAAGCTCATCTAAGTAAAATATAAAAAATATATATTTTTGCTTGAAAACAAGCGATGTATCAGTTCGATCGTACCCCCATACTAGCCATTTTGAGACTTTCGGAAGAGTTAACGCTCTTAACTGCTTGGTTTCGAAGATTAAAATTTTAATTTTTAATATCGCATAGAACTAACGTGCAGCCCCTATACGTTATGTTTAAAAAAAATATATAAAATTTTTTTTCAAAATGGCGGCTATCGTAAAAATTCAAAGTGTCATAACTTTGCTAAATCAAATCCTACTGAAAAATGTCGTATGCAAAAAGTGTTTGGAATTTTATTTTGCATATAAAAGCAATTTTTAATTATTTTTTTTTTAATAAAAACCGAGTCTTACCATATATTGACCGAGACCTCGAACGAGCTTTTATGCGACTCTGCATACAGTTAACGCTCGTATGAAGCTTCTATTTAAGAAATTGACTTGAATTTTTTATACCAAATAGAGCTTTCAACTATACTTACGATACTATACAAAAAAATTAAAAATTAAAAAATAAAAGTATTTTTTTTTCAAAACACGTTTAGTGTGATGAGTCGATCGACCCACCATACATACGCTCATAAGATTTTCAATATAGTTAAGGTCAGTGTGAGCTTATTTATACATATTTGAATTTCAAAATTTTGTGACAGTATAGAATTCTTAAGCATCCTGTGTATGTTTGTTAGCAAAATCCATTTTGTCAATTTTTTGCAAATTGGCGACAAGTATTAAAATTCAATTACTTATTACTCAGTAGTGTTCAATTTTGTCAAAAAGGTCTCTTTACATGAAATGTTGAGAAGCCTAAAGCTCATCTAAGTAAAATATAAAAAATATATATTTTTGCTTGAAAACAAGCGATGTATCAGTTCGATCGTACCCCCATACTAGCCATTTTGAGACTTTCGGAAGAGTTAACGCTCTTAACTGCTTGGTTTCAAAGATTAAAATTTTAATTTTTAATATCGCAAAGAACTAACGTGCAGCCCCTATACGTTATGTTTAAAAAAAATATATAAAATTTTTTTTCAAAATGGCGGCTATCGTAAAAATTCAAAGTGTCATAACTTTGCTAAATCAAATCCTACTGAAAAATGTCGTATGCAAAAAGTGTTTGGAATTTTATTTTGCATATAAAAGCAATTTTTAATTATTTTTTTTTTAATAAAAACCGAGTCTTACTATATATTGACCGAGACCTCGAACGAGCTTTTATGCGACTCTGCATACAGTTAACGCTCGTATGAAGCTTCTATTTAAGAAATTGACTTGAATTTTTTATACCAAATAGAGCTTTCAACTATACTTACGATACTATACAAAAAAATTAAAAATTAAAAAATAAAAGTATTTTTTTTTCAAAACACGTTTAGTGTGATGAGTCGATCGACCCACCATACATACGCTCATAAGATTTTCAATATAGTTAAGGTCAGTGTGAGCTTATTTATACATATTTGAATTTCAAAATTTTGTGACAGTATAGAATTCTTAAGCATCCTGTGTATGTTTGTTAGCAAAATCCATTTTGTCAATTTTTTGCAAAATGGCGACAAGTATTAAAATTCAATCACTTATTACTCAGTAGTGTTCAATTTTGTCAAAAAGGTCTCTATACATGAAATGTTGAGAAGCCTAAAGCTCATCTGAGTAAAATATAAAAAATATATATTTTTGCTTGAAAACAAGCGATGTATCAGTTCGATCGTACCCCCATACTAGCCATTTTGAGACTTTCGGAAGAGTTAACGCTCTTAACTGCTTGGTTTCGAAGATTAAAATTTTAATTTTTATTATCGCATAGAACTAACGTGCAGCCCCTATACGTTATGTTTAAAAAAAATATATAAATTTTTTTTTCAAAATGGCGGCTATCGTAAAAATTCAAAGTGTCATAACTTTGCTAAATCAAATCCTACTGAAAAATGTCGTATGCAAAAAGTGTTTGGAATTTTATTTTGCATATAAAAGCAATTTTTAATTATTTTTTTTTTAATAAAAACCGAGTCTTACCATATATTGACCGAGACCTCGAACGAGCTTTTATGCGACTCTGCATACAGTTAACGCTCGTATGAAGCTTCTATTTAAGAAATTGACTTGAATTTTTTATACCAAATAGAGCTTTCAACTATACTTACGATACTATACAAAAAAATTAAAAATTAAAAAATAAAAGTATTTTTTTTTCAAAACACGTTTAGTGTGATGAGTCGATCGACCCACCATACATACGCTCATAAGATTTTCAATATAGTTAAGGTCAGTGTGAGCTTATTTATACATATTTGAATTTCAAAATTTTGTGACAGTATAGAATTCTTAAGCATCCTGTGTATGTTTGTTAGCAAAATCCATTTTGTCAATTTTTTGCAAAATGGCGACAAGTATTAAAATTCAATCACTTATTACTCAGTAGTGTTCAATTTTGTCAAAAAGGTCTCTATACATGAAATGTTGAGAAGCCTTAAGCTCATCTAAGTAAAATATAAAAAATATATATTTTTGCTTGAAAACAAGCGATGTATCAGTTCGATCGTACCCCCATACTAGCCATTTTGAGACTTTCGGAAGAGTTAACGCTCTTAACTGCTTGGTTTCGAAGATTAAAATTTTAATTTTTAATATCGCATAGAACTAACGTGCAGCCCCTATACGTTATGTTTAAAAAAAATATATAAAATTTTTTTTCAAAATGGCGGCTATCGTAAAAATTCAAAGTGTCATAACTTTGCTAAATCAAATCCTACTGAAAAATGTCGTATGCAAAAAGTGTTTGGAATTTTATTTTGCATATAAAAGCAATTTTTAATTATTTTTTTTTTAATAAAAACCGAGTCTTACCATATATTGACCGAGACCTCGAACGAGCTTTTATGCGACTCTGCATACAGTTAACGCTCGTATGAAGCTTCTATTTAAGAAATTGACTTGAATTTTTTATACCAAATAGAGCTTTCAACTATACTTACGATACTATACAAAAAAATTAAAAATTACAAAATAAAAGTATTTTTTTTTCAAAACACGTTTAGTGTGATGAGTCGATCGACCCACCATACATACGCTCATAAGATTTTCAATATAGTTAAGGTCAGTGTGAGCTTATTTATACATATTTGAATTTCAAAATTTTGTGACAGTATAGAATTTTTAAGCATCCTGTGTATGTTTGTTAGCAAAATCCATTTTGTCAATTTTTTGCAAAATGGCGACAAGTATTAAAATTCAATCACTTATTACTCAGTAGTGTTCAATTTTGTCAAAAAGGTCTCTATACATGAAATGTTGAGAAGCCTAAAGCTCATCTAAGTAAAATATAAAAAATATATATTTTTGCTTGAAAACAAGCGATGTATCAGTTCGATCGTACCCCCATACTAGCCATTTTGAGACTTTCGGAAGAGTTAACGCTCTTAACTGCTTGGTTTCGAAGATTAAAATTTTAATTTTTAATATCGCATAGAACTAACGTGCAGCCCCTATACGTTATGTTTAAAAAAAATATATAAAATTTTTTTTCAAAATGGCGGCTATCGTAAAAATTCAAAGTGTCATAACTTTGCTAAATCAAATCCTACTGAAAAATGTCGTATGCAAAAAGTGTTTGGAATTTTATTTTGCATATAAAAGCAATTTTTAATTATTTTTTTTTTAATAAAAACCGAGTCTTACCATATATTGACCGAGACCTCGAACGAGCTTTTATGCGACTCTGCATACAGTTAACGCTCGTATGAAGCTTCTATTTAAGAAATTGACTTGAATTTTTTATACCAAATAGAGCTTTCAACTATACTTACGATACTATACAAAAAAATTAAAAATTAAAAAATAAAAGTATTTTTTTTTCAAAACACGTTTAGTGTGATGAGTCGATCGACCCACCATACATACGCTCATAAGATTTTCAATATAGTTAAGGTCAGTGTGAGCTTATTTATACATATTTGAATTTCAAAATTTTGTGACAGTATAGAATTCTTAAGCATCCTGTGTATGTTTGTTAGCAAAATCCATTTTGTCAATTTTTTGCAAAATGGCGACAAGTATTAAAATTCAATCACTTATTACTCAGTAGTGTTCAATTTTGTCAAAAAGGTCTCTATACATGAAATGTTGAGAAGCCTAAAGCTCATCTGAGTAAAATATAAAAAATATATATTTTTGCTTGAAAACAAGCGATGTATCAGTTCGATCGTACCCCCATACTAGCCATTTTGAGACTTTCGGAAGAGTTAACGCTCTTAACTGCTTGGTTTCGAAGATTAAAATTTTAATTTTTAATATCGCATAGAACTAACGTGCAGTCCCTATACGTTATGTTTAAAAAAAATATATAAAATTTTTTTTCAAAATGGCGGCTATCGTAAAAATTCAAAGTGTCATAACTTTGCTAAATCAAATCCTACTGAAAAATGTCGTATGCAAAAAGTGTTTGGAATTTTATTTTGCATATAAAAGCAATTTTTAATTATTTTTTTTTAAATAAAAACCGAGTCTTACCATATATTGACCGAGACCTCGAACGAGCTTTTATGCGACTCTGCATACAGTTAACGCTCGTATGAAGCTTCTATTTAAGAAATTGACTTGAATTTTTTATACCAAATAGAGCTTTCAACTATACTTACGATACTATACAAAAAAATTAAAAATTAAAAAATAAAAGTATTTTTTTTTCAAAACACGTTTAGTGTGATGAGTCGATCGACCCACCATACATACGCTCATAAGATTTTCAATATAGTTAAGGTCAGTGTGAGCTTATTTATACATATTTGAATTTCAATTTTTGTGACAGTATAGAATTCTTAAGCATCCTGTGTATGTTTGTTAGCAAAATCCATTTTGTCAATTTTTTGCAAAATGGCGACAAGTATTAAAATTCAATCACTTATTACTCAGTAGTGTTCAATTTTGTCAAAAAGGTCTCTACACATGAAATGTTGAGAAGCCTAAAGCTCATCTAAGTAAAATATAAAAAATATATATTTTTGCTTGAAAACAAGCGATGTATCAGTTCGATCGTACCCCCATACTAGCCATTTTGAGACTTTCGGAAGAGTTAACGCTCTTAACTGCTTGGTTTCGAAGATTAAAATTTTAATTTTTAATATCGCATAGAACTAACGTGCAGCCCCTATACGTTATGTTTAAAAAAAATATATAAAATTTTTTTTCAAAATGGCGGCTATCGTAAAAATTCAAAGTGTCATAACTTTGCTAAATCAAATCCTACTGAAAAATGTCGTATGCAAAAAGTGTTTGGAATTTTATTTTGCATATAAAAGCAATTTTTAATAATTTTTTTTTTAATAAAAACCGAGTCTTACCATTTATTGACCGAGACCTCGAACGAGCTTTTATGCGACTCTGCATACAGTTAACGCTCGTATGAAGCTTCTATTTAAGAAATTGACTTGAATTTTTTATACCAAATAGAGCTTTCAACTATACTTACGATACTATACAAAAAAATTAAAAATTAAAAAATAAAAGTATTTTTTTTTCAAAACACGTTTAGTGTGATGAGTCGATCGACCCACCATACATACGCTCATAAGATTTTCAATATAGTTAAGGTCAGTGTGAGCTTATTTATACATATTTGAATTTCAAAATTTTGTGACAGTATAGAATTCTTAAGCATCCTGTGTATGTTTGTTAGCAAAATCCATTTTGTCAATTTTTTGCAAAATGGCGACAAGTATTAAAATTCAATCACTTATTACTCAGTAGTGTTCAATTTTGTCAAAAAGGTCTCTATACATGAAATGTTGAGAAGCCTAAAGCTCATCTAAGTAAAATATAAAAAATATATATTTTTGCTTGAAAACAAGCGATGTATCAGTTCGATCGTACCCCCATACTAGCCATTTTGAGACTTTCGGAAGAGTTAACGCTCTTAACTGCTTGGTTTCGAAGATTAAAATTTTAATTTTTAATATCGCATAGAACTAACGTGCAGCCCCTATACGTTATGTTTAAAAAAAATATATAAAATTTTTTTTCAAAATGGCGGCTATCGTAAAAATTCAAAGTGTCATAACTTTGCTAAATCAAATCCTACTGAAAAATGTCGTATGCAAAAAGTGTTTGGAATTTTATTTTGCATATAAAAGCAATTTTTAATTATTTTTTTTTTAATAAAAACCGAGTCTTACCATATATTGACCGAGACCTCGAACGAGCTTTTATGCGACTCTGCATACAGTTAACGCTCGTATGAAGCTTCTATTTAAGAAATTGACTTGAATTTTTCATACCAAATAGAGCTTTCAACTATACTTACGATACTATACAAAAAAATTAAAAATTAAAAAATAAAAGTATTTTTTTTTCAAAACACGTTTAGTGTGATGAGTCGATCGACCCACCATACATACGCTCATAAGATTTTCAATATAGTTAAGGTCAGTGTGAGCTTATTTATACATATTTGAATTTCAAAATTTTGTGACAGTATAGAATTCTTAAGCATCCTGTGTATGTTTGTTAGCAAAATCCATTTTGTCAATTTTTTGCAAAATGGCGACAAGTATTAAAATTCAATCACTTATTACTCAGTAGTGTTCAATTTTGTCAAAAAGGTCTCTATACATGAAATGTTGAGAAGCCTAAAGCTCATCTAAGTAAAATATAAAAAATATATATTTTTGCTTGAAAACAAGCGATGTATCAGTTCGATCGTACCCCCATACTAGCCATTTTGAGACTTTCGGAAGAGTTAACGCTCTTAACTGCTTGGTTTCGAAGATTAAAATTTTAATTTTTAATATCGCATAGAACTAACGTGCAGCCCCTATACGTTATGTTTAAAAAAAATATATAAAATTTTTTTTCAAAATGGCGGCTATCGTAAAAATTCAAAGTGTCATAACTTTGCTAAATCAAATCCTACTGAAAAATGTCGTATGCAAAAAGTGTTTGGAATTTTATTTTGCATATAAAAGCAATTTTTAATTATTTTTTTTTTAATAAAAACCGAGTCTTACCATATATTGACCGAGACCTCGAACGAGCTTTTATGCGACTCTGCATACAGTTAACGCTCGTATGAAGCTTCTATTTAAGAAATTGACTTGAATTTTTTATACCAAATAGAGCTTTCAACTATACTTACGATACTATACAAAAAAATTAAAAATTAAAAAATAAAAGTATTTTTTTTTCAAAACATGTTTAGTGTGATGAGTCGATCGACCCACCATACATACGCTCATAAGATTTTCAATATAGTTAAGGTCAGTGTGAGCTTATTTATACATATTTGAATTTCAAAATTTTGTGACAGTATAGAATTCTTAAGCATCCTGTGTATGTTTGTTAGCAAAATCCATTTTGTCAATTTTTTGCAAAATGGCGACAAGTATTAAAATTCAATCACTTATTACTCAGTAGTGTTCAATTTTGTCAAAAAGGTCTCTATACATGAAATGTTGAGAAGCCTAAAGCTCATCTGAGTAAAATATAAAAAATATATATTTTTGCTTGAAAACAAGCGATGTATCAGTTCGATCGTACCCCCATACTAGCCATTTTGAGACTTTCGGAAGAGTTAACGCTCTTAACTGCTTGGTTTCGAAGATTAAAATTTTAATTTTTAATATCGCATAGAACTAACGTGCAGCCCCTATACGTTATGTTTAAAAAAAATATATAAAATTTTTTTTCAAAATGGCGGCTATCGTAAAAATTCAAAGTGTCATAACTTTGCTAAATCAAATCCTACTGAAAAATGTCGTATGCAAAAAGTGTTTGGAATTTTATTTTGCATATAAAAGCAATTTTTAATTATTTTTTTTTTAATAAAAACCGAGTCTTACCATATATTGACCGAGACCTCGAACGAGCTTTTATGCGACTCTGCATACAGTTAACGCTCGTATGAAGCTTCTATTTAAGAAATTGACTTGAATTTTTTATACCAAATAGAGCTTTCAACTATACTTACGATACTATACAAAAAAATTAAAAATTAAAAAATAAAAGTATTTTTTTTTCAAAACACGTTTAGTGTGATGAGTCGATCGACCCACCATACATACGCTCATAAGATTTTCAATATAGTTAAGGTCAGTGTGAGCTTATTTATACATATTTGAATTTCAATTTTTGTGACAGTATAGAATTCTTAAGCATCCTGTGTATGTTTGTTAGCAAAATCCATTTTGTCAATTTTTTGCAAAATGGCGACAAGTATTAAAATTCAATCACTTATTACTCAGTAGTGTTCAATTTTGTCAAAAAGGTCTCTACACATGAAATGTTGAGAAGCCTAAAGCTCATCTAAGTAAAATATAAAAAATATATATTTTTGCTTGAAAACAAGCGATGTATCAGTTCGATCGTACCCCCATACTAGCCATTTTGAGACTTTCGGAAGAGTTAACGCTCTTAACTGCTTGGTTTCGAAGATTAAAATTTTAATTTTTAATATCGCATAGAACTAACGTGCAGCCCCTATACGTTATGTTTAAAAAAAATATATAAAATTTTTTTTCAAAATGGCGGCTATCGTAAAAATTCAAAGTGTCATAACTTTGCTAAATCAAATCCTACTGAAAAATGTCGTATGCAAAAAGTGTTTGGAATTTTATTTTGCATATAAAAGCAATTTTTAATAATTTTTTTTTTAATAAAAACCGAGTCTTACCATTTATTGACCGAGACCTCGAACGAGCTTTTATGCGACTCTGCATACAGTTAACGCTCGTATGAAGCTTCTATTTAAGAAATTGACTTGAATTTTTTATACCAAATAGAGCTTTCAACTATACTTACGATACTATACAAAAAAATTAAAAATTAAAAAATAAAAGTATTTTTTTTTCAAAACACGTTTAGTGTGATGAGTCGATCGACCCACCATACATACGCTCATAAGATTTTCAATATAGTTAAGGTCAGTGTGAGCTTATTTATACATATTTGAATTTCAAAATTTTGTGACAGTATAGAATTCTTAAGCATCCTGTGTATGTTTGTTAGCAAAATCCATTTTGTCAATTTTTTGCAAAATGGCGACAAGTATTAAAATTCAATCACTTATTACTCAGTAGTGTTCAATTTTGTCAAAAAGGTCTCTATACATGAAATGTTGAGAAGCCTAAAGCTCATCTAAGTAAAATATAAAAAATATATATTTTTGCTTGAAAACAAGCGATGTATCAGTTCGATCGTACCCCCATACTAGCCATTTTGAGACTTTCGGAAGAGTTAACGCTCTTAACTGCTTGGTTTCGAAGATTAAAATTTTAATTTTTAATATCGCATAGAACTAACGTGCAGCCCCTATACGTTATGTTTAAAAAAAATATATAAAATTTTTTTTCAAAATGGCGGCTATCGTAAAAATTCAAAGTGTCATAACTTTGCTAAATCAAATCCTACTGAAAAATGTCGTATGCAAAAAGTGTTTGGAATTTTATTTTGCATATAAAAGCAATTTTTAATTATTTTTTTTTTAATAAAAACCGAGTCTTACCATATATTGACCGAGACCTCGAACGAGCTTTTATGCGACTCTGCATACAGTTAACGCTCGTATGAAGCTTCTATTTAAGAAATTGACTTGAATTTTTTATACCAAATAGAGCTTTCAACTATACTTACGATACTATACAAAAAAATTAAAAATTAAAAAATAAAAGTATTTTTTTTTCAAAACACGTTTAGTGTGATGAGTCGATCGACCCACCATACATACGCTCATAAGATTTTCAATATAGTTAAGGTCAGTGTGAGCTTATTTATACATATTTGAATTTCAAAATTTTGTGACAGTATAGAATTCTTAAGCATCCTGTGTATGTTTGTTAGCAAAATCCATTTTGTCAATTTTTTGCAAAATGGCGACAAGTATTAAAATTCAATCACTTATTACTCAGTAGTGTTCAATTTTGTCAAAAAGGTCTCTATACATGAAATGTTGAGAAGCCTAAAGCTCATCTAAGTAAAATATAAAAAATATATATTTTTGCTTGAAAACAAGCGATGTATCAGTTCGATCGTACCCCCATACTAGCCATTTTGAGACTTTCGGAAGAGTTAACGCTCTTAACTGCTTGGTTTCGAAGATTAAAATTTTAATTTTTAATTTCGCATAGAACTAACGTGCAGCCCCTATACGTTATGTTTAAAAAAAATATATAAAATTTTTTTTCAAAATGGCGGCTATCGTAAAAATTCAAAGTGTCATAACTTTGCTAAATCAAATCCTACTGAAAAATGTCGTATGCAAAAAGTGTTTGGAATTTTATTTTGCATATAAAAGCAATTTTTAATTATTTTTTTTTTAATAAAAACCGAGTCTTACCATATATTGACCGAGACCTCGAACGAGCTTTTATGCGACTCTGCATACAGTTAACGCTCGTATGAAGCTTCTATTTAAGAAATTGACTTGAATTTTTTATACCAAATAGAGCTTTCAACTATACTTACGATACTATACAAAAAAATTAAAAATTAAAAAATAAAAGTATTTTTTTTTCAAAACACGTTTAGTGTGATGAGTCGATCGACCCACCATACATACGCTCATAAGATTTTCAATATAGTTAAGGTCAGTGTGAGCTTATTTATACATATTTGAATTTCAAAATTTTGTGACAGTATAGAATTCTTAAGCATCCTGTGTATGTTTGTTAGCAAAATCCATTTTGTCAATTTTTTGCAAAATGGCGACAAGTATTAAAATTCAATCACTTATTACTCAGTAGTGTTCAATTTTGTCAAAAAGGTCTCTATACATGAAATGTTGAGAAGCCTAAAGCTCATCTAAGTAAAATATAAAAAATATATATTTTTGCTTGAAAACAAGCGATGTATCAGTTCGATCGTACCCCCATACTAGCCATTTTGAGACTTTCGGAAGAGTTAACGCTCTTAACTGCTTGGTTTCGAAGATTAAAATTTTAATTTTTAATATCGCATAGAACTAACGTGCAGCCCCTATACGTTATGTTTAAAAAAAATATATAAAATTTTTTTTCAAAATGGCGGCTATCGTAAAAATTCAAAGTGTCATAACTTTGCTAAATCAAATCCTACTGAAAAATGTCGTATGCAAAAAGTGTTTGGAATTTTATTTTGCATATAAAAGCAATTTTTAATTATTTTTTTTTAATAAAAACCGAGTCTTACCATATATTGACCGAGACCTCGAACGAGCTTTTATGCGACTCTGCATACAGTTAACGCTCGTATGAAGCTTCTATTTAGGAAATTGACTTGAATTTTTTATACCAAATAGAGCTTTCAACTATACTTACGATACTATACAAAAAAATTAAAAATTAAAAAATAAAAGTATTTTTTTTTCAAAACACGTTTAGTGTGATGAGTCGATCGACCCACCATACATACGCTCATAAGATTTTCAATATAGTTAAGGTCAGTGTGAGCTTATTTATACATATTTGAATTTCAAAATTTTGTGACAGTATAGAATTCTTAAGCATCCTGTGTATGTTTGTTAGCAAAATCCATTTTGTCAATTTTTTGCAAAATGGCGACAAGTATTAAAATTCAATCACTTATTACTCAGTAGTGTTCAATTTTGTCAAAAAGGTCTCTATACATGAAATGTTGAGAAGCCTAAAGCTCATCTAAGTAAAATATAAAAAATATATATTTTTGCTTGAAAACAAGCGATGTATCAGTTCGATCGTACCCCCATACTAGCCATTTTGAGACTTTCGGAAGAGTTAACGCTCTTAACTGCTTGGTTTCGAAGATTAAAATTTTAATTTTTAATTTCGCATAGAACTAACGTGCAGCCCCTATACGTTATGTTTAAAAAAAATATATAAAATTTTTTTTCAAAATGGCGGCTATCGTAAAAATTCAAAGTGTCATAACTTTGCTAAATCAAATCCTACTGAAAAATGTCGTATGCAAAAAGTGTTTGGAATTTTATTTTGCATATAAAAGCAATTTTTAATTATTTTTTTTTTAATAAAAACCGAGTCTTACCATATATTGACCGAGACCTCGAACGAGCTTTTATGCGACTCTGCATACAGTTAACGCTCGTATGAAGCTTCTATTTAAGAAATTGACTTGAATTTTTTATACCAAATAGAGCTTTCAACTATACTTACGATACTATACAAAAAAATTAAAAATTAAAAAATAAAAGTATTTTTTTTTCAAAACACGTTTAGTGTGATGAGTCGATCGACCCACCATACATACGCTCATAAGATTTTCAATATAGTTAAGGTCAGTGTGAGCTTATTTATACATATTTGAATTTCAAAATTTTGTGACAGTATAGAATTCTTAAGCATCCTGTGTATGTTTGTTAGCAAAATCCATTTTGTCAATTTTTTGCAAAATGGCGACAAGTATTAAAATTCAATCACTTATTACTCAGTAGTGTTCAATTTTGTCAAAAAGGTCTCTATACATGAAATGTTGAGAAGCCTAAAGCTCATCTAAGTAAAATATAAAAAATATATATTTTTGCTTGAAAACAAGCGATGTATCAGTTCGATCGTACCCCCATACTAGCCATTTTGAGACTTTCGGAAGAGTTAACGCTCTTAACTGCTTGGTTTCGAAGATTAAAATTTTAATTTTTAATATCGCATAGAACTAACGTGCAGCCCCTATACGTTATGTTTAAAAAAAATATATAAATTTTTTTTTCAAAATGGCGGCTATCGTAAAAATTCAAAGTGTCATAACTTTGCTAAATCAAATCCTACTGAAAAATGTCGTATGCAAAAAGTGTTTGGAATTTTATTTTGCATATAAAAGCAATTTTTAATTATTTTTTTTTAATAAAAACCGAGTCTTACCATATATTGACCGAGACCTCGAACGAGCTTTTATGCGACTCTGCATACAGTTAACGCTCGTATGAAGCTTCTATTTAGGAAATTGACTTGAATTTTTTATACCAAATAGAGCTTTCAACTATACTTACGATACTATACAAAAAAATTAAAAATTAAAAAATAAAAGTATTTTTTTTTCAAAACACGTTTAGTGTGATGAGTCGATCGACCCACCATACATACGCTCATAAGATTTTCAATATAGTTAAGGTCAGTGTGAGCTTATTTATACATATTTGAATTTCAAAATTTTGTGACAGTATAGAATTCTTAAGCATCCTGTGTATGTTTGTTAGCAAAATCCATTTTGTCAATTTTTTGCAAAATGGCGACAAGTATTAAAATTCAATCACTTATTACTCAGTAGTGTTCAATTTTGTCAAAAAGGTCTCTATACATGAAATGTTGAGAAGCCTAAAGCTCATCTAAGTAAAATATAAAAAATATATATTTTTGCTTGAAAACAAGCGATGTATCAGTTCGATCGTACCCCCATACTAGCCATTTTGAGACTTTCGGAAGAGTTAACGCTCTTAACTGCTTGGTTTCGAAGATTAAAATTTTAATTTTTAATATCGCATAGAACTAACGTGCAGCCCCTATACGTTATGTTTAAAAAAAATATATAAAATTTTTTTTCAAAATGGCGGCTATCGTAAAAATTCAAAGTGTCATAACTTTGCTAAATCAAATCCTACTGAAAAATGTCGTATGCAAAAAGTGTTTGGAATTTTATTTTGCATATAAAAGCAATTTTTAATTATTTTTTTTTTAATAAAAACCGAGTCTTACCATATATTGACCGAGACCTCGAACGAGCTTTTATGCGACTCTGCATACAGTTAACGCTCGTATGAAGCTTCTATTTAAGAAATTGACTTGAATTTTTTATACCAAATAGAGCTTTCAACTATACTTACGATACTATACAAAAAAATTAAAAATTAAAAAATAAAAGTATTTTTTTTTCAAAACACGTTTAGTGTGATGAGTCGATCGACCCACCATACATACGCTCATAAGATTTTCAATATAGTTAAGGTCAGTGTGAGCTTATTTATACATATTTGAATTTCAAAATTTTGTGACAGTATAGAATTCTTAAGCATCCTGTGTATGTTTGTTAGCAAAATCCATTTTGTCAATTTTTTGCAAAATGGCGACAAGTATTAAAATTCAATCACTTATTACTCAGTAGTGTTCAATTTTGTCAAAAAGGTCTCTATACATGAAATGTTGAGAAGCCTAAAGCTCATCTAAGTAAAATATAAAAAATATATATTTTTGCTTGAAAACAAGCGATGTATCAGTTCGATCGTACCCCCATACTAGCCATTTTGAGACTTTCGGAAGAGTTAACGCTCTTAACTGCTTGGTTTCGAAGATTAAAATTTTAATTTTTAATATCGCATAGAACTAACGTGCAGCCCCTATACGTTATGTTTAAAAAAAATATATAAAATTTTTTTTCAAAATGGCGGCTATCGTAAAAATTCAAAGTGTCATAACTTTGCTAAATCAAATCCTACTGAAAAATGTCGTATGCAAAAAGTGTTTGGAATTTTATTTTGCATATAAAAGCAATTTTTAATTATTTTTTTTTTAATAAAAACCGAGTCTTACCATATATTGACCGAGACCTCGAACGAGCTTTTATGCGACTCTGCATACAGTTAACGCTCGTATGAAGCTTCTATTTAAGAAATTGACTTGAATTTTTTATACCAAATAGAGCTTTCAACTATACTTACGATACTATACAAAAAAATTAAAAATTAAAAAATAAAAGTATTTTTTTTTCAAAACACGTTTAGTGTGATGAGTCGATCGACCCACCATACATACGCTCATAAGATTTTCAATATAGTTAAGGTCAGTGTGAGCTTATTTATACATATTTGAATTTCAAAATTTTGTGACAGTATAGAATTCTTAAGCATCCTGTGTATGTTTGTTAGCAAAATCCATTTTGTCAATTTTTTGCAAAATGGCGACAAGTATTAAAATTCAATCACTTATTACTCAGTAGTGTTCAATTTTGTCAAAAAGGTCTCTATACATGAAATGTTGAGAAGCCTAAAGCTCATCTAAGTAAAATATAAAAAATATATATTTTTGCTTGAAAACAAGCGATGTATCAGTTCGATCGTACCCCCATACTAGCCATTTTGAGACTTTCGGAAGAGTTAACGCTCTTAACTGCTTGGTTTCGAAGATTAAAATTTTAATTTTTAATATCGCATAGAACTAACGTGCAGCCCCTATACGTTATGTTTAAAAAAAATATATAAAATTTTTTTTCAAAATGGCGGCTATCGTAAAAATTCAAAGTGTCATAACTTTGCTAAATCAAATCCTACTGAAAAATGTCGTATGCAAAAAGTGTTTGGAATTTTATTTTGCATATAAAAGCAATTTTTAATTATTTTTTTTTTAATAAAAACCGAGTCTTACCATATATTGACCGAGACCTCGAACGAGCTTTTATGCGACTCTGCATACAGTTAACGCTCGTATGAAGCTTTTATTTAAGAAATTGACTTGAATTTTTTATACCAAATAGAGCTTTCAACTATACTTACGATACTATACAAAAAAATTAAAAATTAAAAAATAAAAGTATTTTTTTTTCAAAACACGTTTAGTGTGATGAGTCGATCGACCCACCATACATACGCTCATAAGATTTTCAATATAGTTAAGGTCAGTGTGAGCTTATTTATACATATTTGAATTTCAAAATTTTGTGACAGTATAGAATTCTTAAGCATCCTGTGTATGTTTGTTAGCAAAATCCATTTTGTCAATTTTTTGCAAAATGGCGACAAGTATTAAAATTCAATCACTTATTACTCAGTAGTGTTCAATTTTGTCAAAAAGGTCTCTATACATGAAATGTTGAGAAGCCTAAAGCTCATCTAAGTAAAATATAAAAAATATATATTTTTGCTTGAAAACAAGCGATGTATCAGTTCGATCGTACCCCCATACTAGCCATTTTGAGACTTTCGGAAGAGTTAACGCTCTTAACTGCTTGGTTTCTAAGATTAAAATTTTAATTTTTAATATCGCATAGAACTAACGTGCAGCCCCTATACGTTATGTTTAAAAAAAATATATAAAATTTTTTTTCAAAATGGCGGCTATCGTAAAAATTCAAAGTGTCATAACTTTGCTAAATCAAATCCTACTGAAAAATGTCGTATGCAAAAAGTGTTTGGAATTTTATTTTGCATATAAAAGCAATTTTTAATTATTTTTTTTTTAATAAAAACCGAGTCTTACCATATATTGACCGAGACCTCGAACGAGCTTTTATGCGACTCTGCATACAGTTAACGCTCGTATGAAACTTCTATTTAAGAAATTGACTTGAATTTTTTATACCACATAGAGCTTTCAACTATACTTACGATACTATACAAAAAAATTAAAAATTAAAAAATAAAAGTATTTTTTTTTCAAAACACGTTTAGTGTGATGAGTCGATCGACCCACCATACATACGCTCATAAGATTTTCAATATAGTTAAGGTCAGTGTGAGCTTATTTATACATATTTGAATTTCAAAATTTTGTGACAGTATAGAATTCTTAAGCATCCTGTGTATGTTTGTTAGCAAAATCCATTTTGTCAATTTTTTGCAAAATGGCGACAAGTATTAAAATTCAATCACTTATTACTCAGTAGTGTTCAATTTTGTCAAAAAGGTCTCTATACATGAAATGTTGAGAAGCCTAAAGCTCATCTAAGTAAAATATAAAAAATATATATTTTTGCTTGAAAACAAGCGATGTATCAGTTCGATCGTACCCCCATACTAGCCATTTTGAGACTTTCGGAAGAGTTAACGCTCTTAACTGCTTGGTTTCGAAGATTAAAATTTTAATTTTTAATATCGCATAGAACTAACGTGCAGCCCCTATACGTTATGTTTAAAAAAAATATATAAAATTTTTTTTCAAAATGGCGGCTATCGTAAAAATTCAAAGTGTCATAACTTTGCTAAATCAAATCCTACTGAAAAATGTCGTATGCAAAAAGTGTTTGGAATTTTATTTTGCATATAAAAGCAATTTTTAATTATTTTTTTTTTAATAAAAACCGAGTCTTACCATATATTGACCGAGACCTCGAACGAGCTTTTATGCGACTCTGCATACAGTTAACGCTCGTATGAAGCTTCTATTTAAGAAATTGACTTGAATTTTTTATACCAAATAGAGCTTTCAACTATACTTACGATACTGTACAAAAAAATTAAAAATTAAAAAATAAAAGTATTTTTTTTTCAAAACACGTTTAGTGTGATGAGTCGATCGACCCACCATACATACGCTCATAAGATTTTCAATATAGTTAAGGTCAGTGTGAGCTTATTTATACATATTTGAATTTCAAAATTTTGTGACAGTATAGAATTCTTAAGCATCCTGTGTATGTTTGTTAGCAAAATCCATTTTGTCAATTTTTTGCAAAATGGCGACAAGTATTAAAATTCAATCACTTATTACTCAGTAGTGTTCAATTTTGTCAAAAAGGTCTCTATACATGAAATGTTGAGAAGCCTAAAGCTCATCTAAGTAAAATATAAAAAATATATATTTTTGCTTGAAAACAAGCGATGTATCAGTTCGATCGTACCCCCATACTAGCCATTTTGAGACTTTCGGAAGAGTTAACGCTCTTAACTGCTTGGTTTCGAAGATTAAAATTTTAATTTTTAATTTCGCATAGAACTAACGTGCAGCCCCTATACGTTATGTTTAAAAAAAATATATAAAATTTTTTTTCAAAATGGCGGCTATCGTAAAAATTCAAAGTGTCATAACTTTGCTAAATCAAATCCTACTGAAAAATGTCGTATGCAAAAAGTGTTTGGAATTTTATTTTGCATATAAAAGCAATTTTTAATTATTTTTTTTTTAATAAAAACCGAGTCTTACCATATATTGACCGAGACCTCGAACGAGCTTTTATGCGACTCTGCATACAGTTAACGCTCGTATGAAGCTTCTATTTAAGAAATTGACTTGAATTTTTTATACCAAATAGAGCTTTCAACTATACTTACGATACTATACAAAAAAATTAAAAATTAAAGAATAAAAGTATTTTTTTTTCAAAACACGTTTAGTGTGATGAGTCGATCGACCCACCATACATACGCTCATAAGATTTTCAATATAGTTAAGGTCAGTGTGAGCTTATTTATACATATTTGAATTTCAAAATTTTGTGACAGTATAGAATTCTTAAGCATCCTGTGTATGTTTGTTAGCAAAATCCATTTTGTCAATTTTTTGCAAAATGGCGACAAGTATTAAAATTCAATCACTTATTACTCAGTAGTGTTCAATTTTGTCAAAAAGGTCTCTATACATGAAATGTTGAGAAGCCTAAAGCTCATCTAAGTAAAATATAAAAAATATATATTTTTGCTTGAAAACAAGCGATGTATCAGTTCGATCGTACCCCCATACTAGCCATTTTGAGACTTTCGGAAGAGTTAACGCTCTTAACTGCTTGGTTTCGAAGATTAAAATTTTAATTTTTAATATCGCATAGAACTAACGTGCAGCCCCTATACGTTATGTTTAAAAAAAATATATAAAATTTTTTTTCAAAATGGCGGCTATCGTAAAAATTCAAAGTGTCATAACTTTGCTAAATCAAATCCTACTGAAAAATGTCGTATGCAAAAAGTGTTTGGAATTTTATTTTGCATATAAAAGCAATTTTTAATTATTTTTTTTTTAATAAAAACCGAGTCTTACCATATATTGACCGAGACCTCGAACGAGCTTTTATGCGACTCTGCATACAGTTAACGCTCGTATGAAGCTTCTATTTAAGAAATTGACTTGAATTTTTTATACCAAATAGAGCTTTCAACTATACTTACGATACTATACAAAAAAATTAAAAATTAAAAAATAAAAGTATTTTTTTTTCAAAACACGTTTAGTGTGATGAGTCGATCGACCCACCATACATACGCTCATAAGATTTTCAATATAGTTAAGGTCAGTGTGAGCTTATTTATACATATTTGAATTTCAAAATTTTGTGACAGTATAGAATTCTTAAGCATCCTGTGTATGTTTGTTAGCAAAATCCATTTTGTCAATTTTTTGCAAAATGGCGACAAGTATTAAAATTCAATCACTTATTACTCAGTAGTGTTCAATTTTGTCAAAAAGGTCTCTATACATGAAATGTTGAGAAGCCTAAAGCTCATCTAAGTAAAATATAAAAAATATATATTTTTGCTTGAAAACAAGCGATGTATCAGTTCGATCGTACCCCCATACTAGCCATTTTGAGACTTTCGGAAGAGTTAACGCTCTTAACTGCTTGGTTTCGAAGATTAAAATTTTAATTTTTAATATCGCATAGAACTAACGTGCAGCCCCTATACGTTATGTTTAAAAAAAATATATAAAATTTTTTTTCAAAATGGCGGCTATCGTAAAAATTCAAAGTGTCATAACTTTGCTAAATCAAATCCTACTGAAAAATGTCGTATGCAAAAAGTGTTTGGAATTTTATTTTGCATATAAAAGCAATTTTTAATTATTTTTTTTTTAATAAAAACCGAGTCTTACCATATATTGACCGAGACCTCGAACGAGCTTTTATGCGACTCTGCATACAGTTAACGCTCGTATGAAGCTTCTATTTAAGAAATTGACTTGAATTTTTTATACCAAATAGAGCTTTCAACTATACTTACGATACTATACAAAAAAATTAAAAATTAAAAAATAAAAGTATTTTTTTTTCAAAACACGTTTAGTGTGATGAGTCGATCGACCCACCATACATACGCTCATAAGATTTTCAATATAGTTAAGGTCAGTGTGAGCTTATTTATACATATTTGAATTTCAAAATTTTGTGACAGTATAGAATTCTTAAGCATCCTGTGTATGTTTGTTAGCAAAATCCATTTTGTCAATTTTTTGCAAAATGGCGACAAGTATTAAAATTCAATCACTTATTACTCAGTAGTGTTCAATTTTGTCAAAAAGGTCTCTATACATGAAATGTTGAGAAGCCTAAAGCTCATCTAAGTAAAATATAAAAAATATATATTTTTGCTTGAAAACAAGCGATGTATCAGTTCGATCGTACCCCCATACTAGCCATTTTGAGACTTTCGGAAGAGTTAACGCTCTTAACTGCTTGGTTTTGAAGATTAAAATTTTAATTTTTAATATCGCATAGAACTAACGTGCAGCCCCTATACGTTATGTTTAAAAAAAATATATAAAATTTTTTTTCAAAATAGCGGCTATCGTAAAAATTCAAAGTGTCATAACTTTGCTAAATCAAATCCTACTGAAAAATGTCGTATGCAAAAAGTGTTTGGAATTTTATTTTGCATATAAAAGCAATTTTTAATTATTTTTTTTTTAATAAAAACCGAGTCTTACCATATATTGACCGAGACCTCGAACGAGCTTTTATGCGACTCTGCATACAGTTAACGCTCGTATGAAACTTCTATTTAAGAAATTGACTTGAATTTTTTATACCAAATAGAGCTTTCAACTATACTTACGATACTATACAAAAAAATTAAAAATTAAAAAATAAAAGTATTTTTTTTTCAAAACACGTTTAGTGTGATGAGTCGATCGACCCACCATACATACGCTCATAAGATTTTCAATATAGTTAAGGTCAGTGTGAGCTTATTTATACATATTTGAATTTCAAAATTTTGTGACAGTATAGAATTCTTAAGCATCCTGTGTATGTTTGTTAGCAAAATCCATTTTGTCAATTTTTTGCAAAATGGCGACAAGTATTAAAATTCAATCACTTATTACTCAGTAGTGTTCAATTTTGTCAAAAAGGTCTCTATACATGAAATGTTGAGAAGCCTAAAGCTCATCTAAGTAAAATATAAAAAATATATATTTTTGCTTGAAAACAAGCGATGTATCAGTTCGATCGTACCCCCATACTAGCCATTTTGAGACTTTCGGAAGAGTTAACGCTCTTAACTGCTTGGTTTCGAAGATTAAAATTTTAATTTTTAATATCGCATAGAACTAACGTGCAGCCCCTATACGTTATGTTTAAAAAAAATATATAAAATTTTTTTTCAAAATGGCGGCTATCGTAAAAATTCAAAGTGTCATAACTTTGCTAAATCAAATCCTACTGAAAAATGTCGTATGCAAAAAGTGTTTGGAATTTTATTTTGCATATAAAAGCAATTTTTAATTATTTTTTTTTTAATAAAAACCGAGTCTTACCATATATTGACCGAGACCTCGAACGAGCTTTTATGCGACTCTGCATACAGTTAACGCTCGTATGAAGCTTCTATTTAAGAAATTGACTTGAATTTTTTATACCAAATAGAGCTTTCAACTATACTTACGATACTATACAAAAAAATTAAAAATTAAAAAATAAAAGTATTTTTTTTTCAAAACACGTTTAGTGTGATGAGTCGATCGACCCACCATACATACGCTCATAAGATTTTTAATATAGTTAAGGTCAGTGTGAGCTTATTTATACATATTTGAATTTCAAAATTTTGTGACAGTATAGAATTCTTAAGCATCCTGTGTATGTTTGTTAGCAAAATCCATTTTGTCAATTTTTTGCAAAATGGCGACAAGTATTAAAATTCAATCACTTATTACTCAGTAGTGTTCAATTTTGTCAAAAAGGTCTCTATACATGAAATGTTGAGAAGCCTAAAGCTCATCTAAGTAAAATATAAAAAATATATATTTTTGCTTGAAAACAAGCGATGTATCAGTTCGATCGTACCCCCATACTAGCCATTTTGAGACTTTCGGAAGAGTTAACGCTCTTAACTGCTTGGTTTCGAAGATTAAAATTTTAATTTTTAATATCGCATAGAACTAACGTGCAGCCCCTATACGTTATGTTTAAAAAAAATATATAAAATTTTTTTTTAAAATGGCGGCTATCGTAAAAATTCAAAGTGTCATAACTTTGCTAAATCAAATCCTACTGAAAAATGTCGTATGCAAAAAGTGTTTGGAATTTTATTTTGCATATAAAAGCAATTTTTAATTATTTTTTTTTTAATAAAAACCGAGTCTTACCATATATTGACCGAGACCTCGAACGAGCTATTATGCGACTCTGCATACAGTTAACGCTCGTATGAAGCTTCTATTTAAGAAATTGACTTGAATTTTTTATACCAAATAGAGCTTTCAACTATACTTACGATACTATACAAAAAAATTAAAAATTAAAAAATAAAAGTATTTTTTTTTCAAAACACGTTTAGTGTGATGAGTCGATCGACCCACCATACATACGCTCATAAGATTTTCAATATAGTTAAGGTCAGTGTGAGCTTATTTATACATATTTGAATTTCAAAATTTTGTGACAGTATAGAATTCTTAAGCATCCTGTGTATGTTTGTTAGCAAAATCCATTTTGTCAATTTTTTGCAAAATGGCGACAAGTATTAAAATTCAATCACTTATTACTCAGTAGTGTTCAATTTTGTCAAAAAGGTCTCTATACATGAAATGTTGAGAAGCCTAAAGCTCATCTAAGTAAAATATAAAAAATATATATTTTTGCTTGAAAACAAGCGATGTATCAGTTCGATCGTACCCCCATACTAGCCATTTTGAGACTTTCGGAAGAGTTAACGCTCTTAACTGCTTGGTTTCGAAGATTAAAATTTTAATTTTTAATATCGCATAGAACTAACGTGCAGCCCCTATACGTTATGTTTAAAAAAAATATATAAAATTTTTTTTCAAAATGGCGGCTATCGTAAAAATTCAAAGTGTCATAACTTTGCTAAATTAAATCCTACTGAAAAATGTCGTATGCAAAAAGTGTTTGGAATTTTATTTTGCATATAAAAGCAATTTTTAATTATTTTTTTTTTAATAAAAACCGAGTCTTACCATATATTGACCGAGACCTCGAACGAGCTTTTATGCGACTCTGCATACAGTTAACGCTCGTATGAAGCTTCTATTTAAGAAATTGACTTGAATTTTTTATACCAAATAGAGCTTTCAACTATACTTACGATACTATACAAAAAAATTAAAAATTAAAAAATAAAAGTATTTTTTTTTCAAAACACGTTTAGTGTGATGAGTCGATCGACCCACCATACATACGCTCATAAGATTTTCAATATAGTTAAGGTCAGTGTGAGCTTATTTATACATATTTAAATTCCAAAATTTTGTGACAGTATAGAATTCTTAAGCATCCTGTGTATGTTTGTTAGCAAAATCCATTTTGTCAATTTTTTGCAAAATGGCGACAAGTATTAAAATTCAATCACTTATTACTCAGTAGTGTTCAATTTTGTCAAAAAGGTCTCTATACATGAAATGTTGAGAAGCCTAAAGCTCATCTAAGTAAAATATAAAAAATATATATTTTTGCTTGAAAACAAGCGATGTATCAGTTCGATCGTACCCCCATACTAGCCATTTTGAGACTTTCGGAAGAGTTAACGCTCTTAACTGCTTGGTTTCGAAGATTAAAATTTTAATTTTTAATATCGCATAGAACTAACGTGCAGCCCCTATACGTTATGTTTAAAAAAAATATATAAAATTTTTTTTCAAAATGGCGGCTATCGTAAAAATTCAAAGTGTCATAACTTTGCTAAATCTAATCCTACTGAAAAATGTCGTATGCAAAAAGTGTTTGGAATTTTATTTTGCATATAAAAGCAATTTTTAATTTTTTTTTTTTTAATAAAAACCGAGTCTTACCATATATTGACCGAGACCTCGAACGAGCTTTTATGCGACTCTGCATACAGTTAACGCTCGTATGAAGCTTCTATTTAAGAAATTGACTTAAATTTTTTATACCAAATAGAGCTTTCAACTATACTTACGATACTATACAAAAAAATTAAAAATTAAAGAATAAAAGTATTTTTTTTTCAAAACACGTTTAGTGTGATGAGTCGATCGACCCACCATACATACGCTCATAAGATTTTCAATATAGTTAAGGTCAGTGTGAGCTTATTTATACATATTTGAATTTCAAAATTTTGTGACAGTATAGAATTCTTAAGCATCCTGTGTATGTTTGTTAGCAAAATCCATTTTGTCAATTTTTTGCAAAATGGCGACAAGTATTAAAATTCAATCACTTATTACTCAGTAGTGTTCAATTTTGTCAAAAAGGTCTCTATACATGAAATGTTGAGAAGCCTAAAGCTCATCTAAGTAAAATATAAAAAATATATATTTTTGCTTGAAAACAAGCGATGTATCAGTTCGATCGTACCCCCATACTAGCCATTTTGAGACTTTCGGAAGAGTTAACGCTCTTAACTGCTTGGTTTCGAAGATTAAAATTTTAATTTTTAATATCGCATAGAACTAACGTGCAGCCCCTATACGTTATGTTTAAAAAAAATATATAAAATTTTTTTTCAAAATGGCGGCTATCGTAAAAATTCAAAGTGTCATAACTTTGCTAAATCAAATCCTACTGAAAAATGTCGTAAGCAAAAAGTGTTTGGAATTTTATTTTGCATATAAAAGCAATTTTTAATTATTTTTTTTTAATAAAAACCGAGTCTTACCATATATTGACCGAGACCTCGAACGAGCTTTTATGCGACTCTGCATACAGTTAACGCTCGTATGAAGCTTCTATTTAAGAAATTGACTTGAATTTTTTATACCAAATAGAGCTTTCAACTATACTTACGATACTATACAAAAAAATTAAAAATTAAAAAATAAAAGTATTTTTTTTTCAAAACACGTTTAGTGTGATGAGTCGATCGACCCACCATACATACGCTCATAAGATTTTCAATATAGTTAAGGTCAGTGTGAGCTTATTTATACATATTTGAATTTCAAAATTTTGTGACAGTATAGAATTCTTAAGCATCCTGTGTATGTTTGTTAGCAAAATCCATTTTGTCAATTTTTTGCAAAATGGCGACAAGTATTAAAATTCAATCACTTATTACTCAGTAGTGTTCAATTTTGTCAAAAAGGTCTCTATACATGAAATGTTAAGAAGCCTAAAGCTCATCTAAGTAAAATATAAAAAATATATATTTTTGCTTGAAAACAAGCGATGTATCAGTTCGATCGTACCCCCATACTAGCCATTTTGAGACTTTCGGAAGAGTTAACGCTCTTAACTGCTTGGTTTCGAAGATTAAAATTTTAATTTTTAATATCGCATAGAACTAACGTGCAGCCCCTATACGTTATGTTTAAAAAAAATATATAAATTTTTTTTTCAAAATGGCGGCTATCGTAAAAATTCAAAGTGTCATAACTTTGCTAAATCAAATCCTACTGAAAAATGTCGTATGCAAAAAGTGTTTGGAATTTTATTTTGCATATAAAAGCAATTTTTAATTATTTTTTTTTTAATAAAAACCGAGTCTTACCATATATTGACCGAGACCTCGAACGAGCTTTTATGCGACTCTGCATACAGTTAACGCTCGTATGAAGCTTCTATTAAGGAAATTGACTTGAATTTTTTATACCAAATAGAGCTTTCAACTATACTTACGATACTATACAAAAAAATTAAAAATTAAAAAATAAAAGTATTTTTTTTTCAAAACACGTTTAGTGTGATGAGTCGATCGACCCACCATACATACGCTCATAAGATTTTCAATATAGTTAAGGTCAGTGTGAGCTTATTTATACATATTTGAATTTCAAAATTTTGTGACAGTATAGAATTCTTAAGCATCCTGTGTATGTTTGTTAGCAAAATCCATTTTGTCAATTTTTTGCAAAATGGCGACAAGTATTAAAATTCAATCACTTATTACTCAGTAGTGTTCAATTTTGTCAAAAAGGTCTCTATACATGAAATGTTAAGAAGCCTAAAGCTCATCTAAGTAAAATATAAAAAATATATATTTTTGCTTGAAAACAAGCGATGTATCAGTTCGATCGTACCCCCATACTAGCCATTTTGAGACTTTCGGAAGAGTTAACGCTCTTAACTGCTTGGTTTCGAAGATTAAAATTTTAATTTTTAATATCGCATAGAACTAACGTGCAGCCCCTATACGTTATGTTTAAAAAAAATATATAAAATTTTTTTTCAAAATGGCGGCTATCGTAAAAATTCAAAGTGTCATAACTTTGCTAAATCAAATCCTACTGAAAAATGTCGTATGCAAAAAGTGTTTGGAATTTTATTTTGCATATAAAAGCAATTTTTAATTATTTTTTTTTTATTAAAAACCGAGTCTTACCATATATTGACCGAGACCTCGAACGAGCTTTTATGCGACTCTGCATACAGTTAACGCTCGTATGAAGCTTCTATTTAAGAAATTGACTTAAATTTTTTATACCAAATAGAGCTTTCAACTATACTTACGATACTATACAAAAAAATTAAAAATTAAAAAATAAAAGTATTTTTTTTTCAAAACACGTTTAGTGTGATGAGTCGATCGACCCACCATACATACGCTCATAAGATTTTCAATATAGTTAAGGTCAGTGTGAGCTTATTTATACATATTTGAATTTCAAAATTTTGTGACAGTATAGAATTCTTAAGCATCCTGTGTATGTTTGTTAGCAAAATCCATTTTGTCAATTTTTTGCAAAATGGCGACAAGTATTAAAATTCAATCACTTATTACTCAGTAGTGTTCAATTTTGTCAAAAAGGTCTCTATACATGAAATGTTGAGAAGCCTAAAGCTCATCTAAGTAAAATATAAAAAATATATATTTTTGCTTGAAAACAAGCGATGTATCAGTTCGATCGTACCCCCATACTAGCCATTTTGAGACTTTCGGAAGAGTTAACGCTCTTAACTGCTTGTTTTCGAAGATTAAAATTTTAATTTTTAATATCGCATAGAACTAACGTGCAGCCCCTATACGTTATGTTTAAAAAAAATATATAAAATTTTTTTTCAAAATGGCGGCTATCGTAAAAATTCAAAGTGTCATAACTTTGCTAAATCAAATCCTACTGAAAAATGTCGTATGCAAAAAGTGTTTGGAATTTTATTTTGCATATAAAAGCAATTTTTAATTATTTTTTTTTTAATAAAAACCGAGTCTTACCATATATTGACCGAGACCTCGAACGAGCTTTTATGCGACTCTGCATACAGTTAACGCTCGTATGAAGCTTCTATTTAAGAAATTGACTTGAATTTTTTATACCAAATAGAGCTTTCAACTATACTTACGATACTATACAAAAAAATTAAAAATTAAAAAATAAAAGTATTTTTTTTTCAAAACACGTTTAGTGTGATGAGTCGATCGACCCACCATACATACGCTCATAAGATTTTCAATATAGTTAAGGTCAGTGTGAGCTTATTTATACATATTTGAATTTCAAAATTTTGTGACAGTATAGAATTCTTAAGCATCCTGTGTATGTTTGTTAGCAAAATCCATTTTGTCAATTTTTTGCAAAATGGCGACAAGTATTAAAATTCAATCACTTATTACTCAGTAGTGTTCAATTTTGTCAAAAAGGTCTCTATACATGAAATGTTGAGAAGCCTAAAGCTCATCTAAGTAAAATATAAAAAATATATATTTTTGCTTGAAAACAAGCGATGTATCAGTTCGATCGTACCCCCATACTAGCCATTTTGAGACTTTCGGAAGAGTTAACGCTCTTAACTGCTTGGTTTCGAAGATTTAAATTTTAATTTTTATTATCGCATAGAACTAACGTGCAGCCCCTATACGTTATGTTTAAAAAAAATATATAAAATTTTTTTTCAAAATGGCGGCTATCGTAAAAATTCAAAGTGTCATAACTTTGCTAAATCAAATCCTACTGAAAAATGTCGTATGCAAAAAGTGTTTGGAATTTTATTTTGCATATAAAAGCAATTTTTAATTATTTTTTTTTTAATAAAAACCGAGTCTTACCATATATTGACCGAGACCTCGAACGAGCTTTTATGCGACTCTGCATACAGTTAACGCTCGTATGAAGCTTCTATTTAAGAAATTGACTTGAATTTTTTATACCAAATAGAGCTTTCAACTATACTTACGATACTATACAAAAAAATTAAAAATTAAAAAATAAAAGTATTTTTTTTACAAAACACGTTTAGTGTGATGAGTCGATCGACCCACCATACATACGCTCATAAGATTTTCAATATAGTTAAGGTCAGTGTGAGCTTATTTATACATATTTGAATTTCAAAATTTTGTGACAGTATAGAATTCTTAAGCATCCTGTGTATGTTTGTTAGCAAAATCAATTTGTATATTTTTTGCAAAATGGCGACAAGTATTAAAATTCAATCACTTATTACTCAGTAGTGTTCAATTTTGTCAAAAAGGTCTCTTTACATGAAATGTTGAGAAGCCTAAAGCTCATCTAAGTAAAATATAAAAAATATATATTTTTGCTTGAAAACAAGCGATGTATCAGTTCGATCGTACCCCCATACTAGCCATTTTGAGACTTTCGGAAGAGTTAACGCTCTTAACTGCTTGGTTTCGAAGATTAAAATTTTAATTTTTAATATCGCATAGAACTAACGTGCAGCCCCTATACGTTATGTTTAAAAAAAATATATAAATTTTTTTTTTAAAATGGCGGCTATCGTAAAAATTCAAAGTGTCATAACTTTGCTAAATCAAATCCTACTGAAAAATGTCGTATGCAAAAAGTGTTTGGAATTTTATTTTGCATATAAAAGCAATTTTTAATTATTTTTTTTTTAATAAAAACCGAGTCTTACCATATATTGACCGAGACCTCGAACGAGCTTTTATGCGACTCTGCATACAGTTAACGCTCGTATGAAGCTTCTATTTAAGAAATTGACTTGAATTTTTTATACCAAATAGAGCTTTCAACTATACTTACGATACTATACAAAAAAATTAAAAATTAAAAAATAAAAGTATTTTTTTTTCAAAACACGTTTAGTGTGATGAGTCGATCGACCCACCATACATACGCTCATAAGATTTTCAATATAGTTAAGGTCAGTGTGAGCTTATTTATACATATTTGAATTTCAAAATTTTGTGACAGTATAGAATTCTTAAGCATCCTGTGTATGTTTGTTAGCAAAATCCATTTTGTCAATTTTTTGCAAAATGGCGACAAGTATTAAAATTCAATCACTTATTACTCAGTAGTGTTCAATTTTGTCAAAAAGGTCTCTATACATGAAATGTTGAGAAGCCTAAAGTTCATCTAAGTAAAATATAAAAAATATATATTTTTGCTTGAAAACAAGCGATGTATCAGTTCGATCGTACCCCCATACTAGCCATTTTGAGACTTTCGGAAGAGTTAACGCTCTTAACTGCTTGGTTTCCAAGATTAAAATTTTAATTTTTAATATCGCATAGAACTAACGTGCAGCCCCTATACGTTATGTTTAAAAAAAATATATAAAATTTTTTTTCAAAATGGCGGCTATCGTAAAAATTGAAAGTGTCATAACTTTGCTAAATCAAATCCTACTGAAAAATTTCGTATGCAAAAAGTGTTTGGAATTTTATTTTGCATATAAAAGCAATTTTTAATTATTTTTTTTTTAATAAAAACCGAGTCTTACCATATATTGACCGAGACCTCGAACGAGCTTTTATGCGACTCTGCATACAGTTAACGCTCGTATGAAGCTTCTATTTGAGAAATTGACTTGAATTTTTTATACCAAATAGAGCTTTCAACTATACTTACGATACTATACAAAAAAATTAAAAATTAAAAAATAAAAGTATTTTTTTTTCAAAACACGTTTAGTGTGATGAGTCGATCGACCCACCATACATACGCTCATAAGATTTTCAATATAGTTAAGGTCAGTGTGAGCTTATTTATACATATTTGAATTTCAAAATTTTGTGACAGTATAGAATTCTTAAGCATCCTGTGTATGTTTGTTAGCAAAATCCATTTTGTCAATTTTTTGCAAAATGGCGACAAGTATTAAAATTCAATCACTTATTACTCAGTAGTGTTCAATTTTGTCAAAAAGGTCTCTATACATGAAATGTTGAGAAGCCTAAAGCTCATCTAAGTAAAATATAAAAAATATATATTTTTGCTTGAAAACAAGCGATGTATCAGTTCGATCGTACCCCCATACTAGCCATTTTGAGACTTTCGGAAGAGTTAACGCTCTTAACTGCTTGGTTTCGAAGATTAAAATTTTAATTTTTAATATCGCATAGAACTAACGTGCAGCCCCTATACGTTATGTTTAAAAAAAATATATAAAATTTTTTTTCAAAATGGCGGCTATCGTAAAAATTGAAAGTGTCATAACTTTGCTAAATCAAATCCTACTGAAAAATGTCGTATTCAAAAAGTGTTTGGAATTTTATTTTGCATATAAAAGCAATTTTTAATTATTTTTTTTTTAATAAAAACCGAGTCTTACCATATATTGACCGAGACCTCGAACGAGCTTTTATGCGACTCTGCATACAGTTAACGCTCGTATGAAACTTCTATTTAAGAAATTGACTTGAATTTTTTATACCAAATAGAGCTTTCAACTATACTTACGATACTATACAAAAAAATTAAAAATTAAAAAATAAAAGTATTTTTTTTTCAAAACACGTTTAGTGTGATGAGTCGATCGACCCACCATACATACGCTCATAAGATTTTCAATATAGTTAAGGTCAGTGTGAGCTTATTTATACATATTTGAATTTCAAAATTTTGTGACAGTATAGAATTCTTAAGCATCCTGTGTATGTTTGTTAGCAAAATCCATTTTGTCAATTTTTTGCAAAATGGCGACAAGTATTAAAATTCAATCACTTATTACTCAGTAGTGTTCAATTTTGTCAAAAAGGTCTCTATACATGAAATGTTGAGAAGCCTAAAGCTCATCTAAGTAAAATATAAAAAATATATATTTTTGCTTGAAAACAAGCGATGTATCAGTTCGATCGTACCCCCATACTAGCCATTTTGAGACTTTCGGAAGAGTTAACGCTCTTAACTGCTTGGTTTCGAAGATTAAAATTTTAATTTTTAATATCGCATAGAACTAACGTGCAGCCCCTATACGTTATGTTTAAAAAAAATATATAAAATTTTTTTTCAAAATGGCGGCTATCGTAAAAATTCAAAGTGTCATAACTTTGCTAAATCAAATCCTACTGAAAAATGTCGTATGCAAAAAGTGTTTGGAATTTTATTTTGCATATAAAAGCAATTTTTAATTATTTTATTTTTAATAAAAACCGAGTCTTACCATATATTGACCGAGACCTCGAACGAGCTTTTATGCGACTCTGCATACAGTTAACGCTCGTATGAAGCTTCTATTTAAGAAATTGACTTGAATTTTTTATACCAAATAGAGCTTTCAACTATACTTACGATACTATACAAAAAAATTAAAAATTAAAAAATAAAAGTATTTTTTTTTCAAAACACGTTTAGTGTGATGAGTCGATCGACCCACCATACATACGCTCATAAGATTTTCAATATAGTTAAGGTCAGTGTGAGCTTATTTATACATATTTGAATTTCAAAATTTTGTGACAGTATAGAATTCTTAAGCATCCTGTGTATGTTTGTTAGCAAAATCCATTTTGTCAATTTTTTGCAAAATGGCGACAAGTATTAAAATTCAATCACTTATTACTCAGTAGTGTTCAATTTTGTCAAAAAGGTCTCTATACATGAAATGTTGAGAAGCCTAAAGCTCATCTAAGTAAAATATAAAAAATATATATTTTTGCTTGAAAACAAGCGATGTATCAGTTCGATCGTACCCCCATACTAGCCATTTTGAGACTTTCGGAAGAGTTAACGCTCTTAACTGCTTGGTTTCGAAGATTAAAATTTTAATTTTTAATATCGCATAGAACTAACGTGCAGCCCCTATACGTTATGTTTAAAAAAAATATATAAAATTTTTTTTCAAAATGGCGGCTATCGTAAAAATTCAAAGTGTCATAACTTTGCTAAATCAAATCCTACTGAAAAATGTCGTATGCAAAAAGTGTTTGGAATTTTATTTTGCATATAAAAGCAATTTTTAATTATTTTTTTTTAATAAAAACCGAGTCTTACCATATATTGACCGAGACCTCGAACGAGCTTTTATGCGACTCTGCATACAGTTAACGCTCGTATGAAGCTTCTATTTAAGAAATTGACTTGAATTTTTTATACCAAATAGAGCTTTCAACTATACTTACGATACTATACAAAAAAATTTAAAATTAAAAAATAAAAGTATTTTTTTTTCAAAACACGTTTAGTGTGATGAGTCGATCGACCCACCATACATACGCTCATAAGATTTTCAATATAGTTAAGGTCAGTGTGAGCTTATTTATACATATTTGAATTTCAAAATTTTGTGACAGTATAGAATTCTTAAGCATCCTGTGTATGTTTGTTAGCAAAATCCATTTTGTCAATTTTTTGCAAAATGGCGACAAGTATTAAAATTCAATCACTTATTACTCAGTAGTGTTCAATTTTGTCAAAAAGGTCTCTATACATGAAATGTTGAGAAGCCTAAAGCTCATCTAAGTAAAATATAAAAAATATATATTTTTGCTTGAAAACAAGCGATGTATCAGTTCGATCGTACCCCCATACTAGCCATTTTGAGACTTTCGGAAGAGTTAACGCTCTTAACTGCTTGGTTTCGAAGATTAAAATTTTAATTTTTAATATCGCATAGAACTAACGTGCAGCCCCTATACGTTATGTTTAAAAAAAATATATAAAATTTTTTTTCAAAATGGCGGCTATCGTAAAAATTCAAAGTGTCATAACTTTGCTAAATCAAATCCTACTGAAAAATGTCGTATGCAAAAAGTGTTTGGAATTTTATTTTGCATATAAAAGCAATTTTTAATTATTTTTTTTTTAATAAAAACCGAGTCTTACCATATATTGACCGAGACCTCGAACGAGCTTTTATGCGACTCTGCATACAGTTAACGCTCGTATGAAGCTTCTATTTAAGAAATTGACTTGAATTTTTTATACCAAATAGAGCTTTCAACTATACTTACGATAATATACAAAAAAATTAAAAATTAAAAAATAAAAGTATTTTTTTTTCAAAACACGTTTAGTGTGATGAGTCGATCGACCCACCATACATACGCTCATAAGATTTTCAATATAGTTAAGGTCAGTGTGAGCTTATTTATACATATTTGAATTTCAAAATTTTGTGACAGTATAGAATTCTTAAGCATCCTGTGTATGTTTGTTAGCAAAATCCATTTTGTCAATTTTTTGCAAAATGGCGACAAGTATTAAAATTCAATCACTTATTACTCAGTAGTGTTCAATTTTGTCAAAAAGGTCTCTATACATGAAATGTTGAGAAGCCTAAAGCTCATCTAAGTAAAATATAAAAAATATATATTTTTGCTTGAAAACAAGCGATGTATCAGTTCGATCGTACCCCCATACTAGCCATTTTGAGACTTTCAGAAGAGTTAACGCTCTTAACTGCTTGGTTTCGAAGATTAAAATTTTAATTTTTAATATCGCATAGAACTAACGTGCAGCCCCTATACGTTATGTTTAAAAAAAATATATAAAAATTTTTTTCAAAATGGCGGCTATCGTAAAAATTCAAAGTGTCATAACTTTGCTAAATCAAATCCTACTGAAAAATGTCGTATGCAAAAAGTGTTTGGAATTTTATTTTGCATATAAAAGCAATTTTTAATTATTTTTTTTTTAATAAAAACCGAGTCTTACCATATATTAACCGAGACCTCGAACGAGCTTTTATGCGACTCTGCATACAGTTAACGCTCGTATGAAGCTTCTATTTAAGAAATTGACTTTAATTTTTTATACTAAATAAAGCTTTCAACTATACTTACGATACTATACAAAAAAATTAAAAATTAAAAAATAAAAGTATTTTTTTTTCAAAACACGTTTAGTGTGATGAGTCGATCGACCCACCATACATACGCTCATAAGATTTTCAATATAGTTAAGGTCAGTGTGAGCTTATTTATACATATTTGAATTTCAAAATTTTGTGACAGTATAGAATTCTTAAGCATCCTGTGTATGTTTGTTAGCAAAATCCATTTTGTATATTTTTTGCAAAATGGCGACAAGTATTAAATTCAATCACTTATTACTCAGTAGTGTTCAATTTTGTCAAAAAGGTCTCTTTACATAATATGTTGAGAAGCCTAAAGCTCATCTAAGTAAAATATAAAAAATATATATTTTTGCTTGAAAACAAGCGATGTATCAGTTCGATCGTACCCCCATACTAGCCATTTTGAGACTTTCGGAAGAGTTAACGCTCTTAACTGCTTGGTTTCGAAGATTAAAATTTTAATTTTTAATATCGCATAGAACTAACGTGCAGCCCCTATACGTTATGTTTAAAAAAAATATATAAATTTTTTTTTCAAAATGGCGGCTATCGTAAAAATTCAAAGTGTCATAACTTTGCTAAATCAAATCCTACTGAAAAATGTCGTATGCAAAAAGTGTTTGGAATTTTATTTTGCATATAAAAGCAATTTTTAATTATTTTTTTTTTAATAAAAACCGAGTCTTACCATATATTGACCGAGACCTCGAACGAGCTTTTATGCGACTCTGCATACAGTTAACGCTCGTATGAAACTTCTATTTAAGAAATTGACTTGAATTTTTTATACCAAATAGAGCTTTCAACTATACTTACGATACTATACAAAAAAATTAAAAATTAAAAAATAAAAGTATTTTTTTTTCAAAACACGTTTAGTGTGATGAGTCGATCGACCCACCATACATACGCTCATAAGATTTTCAATATAGTTAAGGTCAGTGTGAGCTTATTTATACATATTTGAATTTCAAAATTTTGTGACAGTATAGAATTCTTAAGCATCCTGTGTATGTTTGTTAGCAAAATCCATTTTGTCAATTTTTTGCAAAATGGCGACAAGTATTAAAATTCAATCACTTATTACTCAGTAGTGTTCAATTTTGTCAAAAAGGTCTCTATACATGAAATGTTGAGAAGCCTAAAGCTCATCTAAGTAAAATATAAAAAATATATATTTTTGCTTGAAAACAAGCGATGTATCAGTTCGATCGTACCCCCATACTAGCCATTTTGAGACTTTCGGAAGAGTTAACGCTCTTAACTGCTTGGTTTCAAAGATTAAAATTTTAATTTTTAATATCGCATAGAACTAACGTGCAGCCCCTATACGTTATGTTTAAAAAAAATATATAAAATTTTTTTTCAAAATGGCGGCTATCGTAAAAATTCAAAGTGTCATAACTTTGCTAAATCAAATCCTACTGAAAAATGTCGTATGCAAAAAGTGTTTGGAATTTTATTTTGCATATAAAAGCAATTTTTAATTATTTTTTTTTTAATAAAAACCGAGTCTTACCATATATTGACCGAGACCTCGAACGAGCTTTTATGCGACTCTGCATACAGTTAACGCTCGTATGAAGCTTCTATTTAAGAAATTGACTTGAATTTTTTATACCAAATAGAGCTTTCAACTATACTTACGATACTATACAAAAAAATTAAAAATTAAAAAATAAAAGTATTTTTTTTTCAAAACACGTTTAGTGTGATGAGTCGATCGACCCACCATACATACGCTCATAAGATTTTCAATATAGTTAAGGTCAGTGTGAGCTTATTTATACATATTTGAATTTCAAAATTTTGTGACAGTATAGAATTCTTAAGCATCCTGTGTATGTTTGTTAGCAAAATCCATTTTGTCAATTTTTTGCAAAATGGCGACAAGTATTAAAATTCAATCACTTATTACTCAGTAGTGTTCAATTTTGTCAAAAAGGTCTCTATACATGAAATGTTGAGAAGCCTAAAGCTCATCTAAGTAAAATATAAAAAATATATATTTTTGCTTGAAAACAAGCGATGTATCAGTTCGATCGTACCCCCATACTAGCCATTTTGAGACTTTCGGAAGAGTTAACGCTCTTAACTGCTTGGTTTCGAAGATTAAAATTTTAATTTTTAATATCGCATAGAACTAACGTGCAGCCCCTATACGTTATGTTTAAAAAAAATATATAAAATTTTTTTTCAAAATGGCGGCTATCGTAAAAATTCAAAGTGTCATAACTTTGCTAAATCAAATCCTACTGAAAAATGTCGTATGCAAAAAGTGTTTGGAATTTTATTTTGCATATAAAAGCAATTTTTAATTATTTTTTTTTTAATAAAAACCGAGTCTTACTATATATTGACCGAGACCTCGAACGAGCTTTTATGCGACTCTGCATACAGTTAACGCTCGTATGAAGCTTCTATTTAAGAAATTGACTTGAATTTTTTATACCAAATAGAGCTTTCAACTATACTTACGATACTATACAAAAAAATTTAAAATTAAAAAATAAAAGTATTTTTTTTTCAAAACACGTTTAGTGTGATGAGTCGATCGACCCACCATACATACGCTCATAAGATTTTCAATATAGTTAAGGTCAGTGTGAGCTTATTTATACATATTTGAATTTCAAAATTTTGTGACAGTATAGAATTCTTAAGCATCCTGTGTATGTTTGTTAGCAAAATCCATTTTGTCAATTTTTTGCAAAATGGCGACAAGTATTAAAATTCAATCACTTATTACTCAGTAGTGTTCAATTTTGTCAAAAAGGTCTCTATACATGAAATGTTGAGAAGCCTAAAGCTCATCTAAGTAAAATATAAAAAATATATATTTTTGCTTGAAAACAAGCGATGTATCAGTTCGATCGTACCCCCATACTAGCCATTTTGAGACTTTCGGAAGAGTTAACGCTCTTAACTGCTTGGTTTCGAAGATTAAAATTTTAATTTTTAATATCGCATAGAACTAACGTGCAGCCCCTATACGTTATGTTTAAAAAAAATATATAAAATTTTTTTTCAAAATGGCGGCTATCGTAAAAATTGAAAGTGTCATAACTTTGCTAAATCAAATCCTACTGAAAAATGTCGTATGCAAAAAGTGTTTGGAATTTTATTTTGCATATAAAAGCAATTTTTAATTATTTTTTTTTTAATAAAAACCGAGTCTTACCATATATTGACCGAGACCTCGAACGAGCTTTTATGCGACTCTGCATACAGTTAACGCTCGTATGAAGCTTCTATTAAGGAAATTGACTTGAATTTTTTATACCAAATAGAGCTTTCAACTATACTTACGATACTATACAAAAAAATTAAAAATTAAAAAATAAAAGTATTTTTTTTTCAAAACACGTTTAGTGTGATGAGTCGATCGACCCACCATACATACGCTCATAAGATTTTCAATATAGTTAAGGTCAGTGTGAGCTTATTTATACATATTTGAATTTCAAAATTTTGTGACAGTATAGAATTCTTAAGCATCCTGTGTATGTTTGTTAGCAAAATCCATTTTGTCAATTTTTTGCAAAATGGCGACAAGTATTAAAATTCAATCACTTATTACTCAGTAGTGTTCAATTTTGTCAAAAAGGTCTCTATACATGAAATGTTAAGAAGCCTAAAGCTCATCTAAGTAAAATATAAAAAATATATATTTTTGCTTGAAAACAAGCGATGTATCAGTTCGATCGTACCCCCATACTAGCCATTTTGAGACTTTCGGAAGAGTTAACGCTCTTAACTGCTTGGTTTCGAAGATTAAAATTTTAATTTTTAATATCGCATAGAACTAACGTGCAGCCCCTATACGTTATGTTTAAAAAAAATATATAAAATTTTTTTTCAAAATGGCGGCTATCGTAAAAATTCAAAGTGTCATAACTTTGCTAAATCAAATCCTACTGAAAAATGTCGTATGCAAAAAGTGTTTGGAATTTTATTTTGCATATAAAAGCAATTTTTAATTATTTTTTTTTTAATAAAAACCGAGTCTTACCATATATTGACCGAGACCTCGAACGAGCTTTTATGCGACTCTGCATACAGTTAACGCTCGTATGAAGCTTCTATTTAAGAAATTGACTTGAATTTTTTATACCAAATAGAGCTTTCAACTATACTTACGATACTATACAAAAAAATTAAAAATTAAAAAATAAAAGTATTTTTTTTTCAAAACACGTTTAGTGTGATGAGTCGATCGACCCACCATACATACGCTCATAAGATTTTCAATATAGTTAAGGTCAGTGTGAGCTTATTTATACATATTTGAATTTCAAAATTTTGTGACAGTATAGAATTCTTAAGCATCCTGTGTATGTTTGTTAGCAAAATCCATTTTGTCAATTTTTTGCAAAATGGCGACAAGTATTAAAATTCAATCACTTATTACTCAGTAGTGTTCAATTTTGTCAAAAAGGTCTCTATACATGAAATGTTGAGAAGCCTAAAGCTCATCTAAGTAAAATATAAAAAATATATATTTTTGCTTGAAAACAAGCGATGTATCAGTTCGATCATACCCCCATACTAGCCATTTTGAGACTTTCGGAAGAGTTAACGCTCTTAACTGCTTGGTTTCGAAGATTAAAATTTTAATTTTTAATATCGCATAGAACTAACGTGCAGCCCCTATACGTTATGTTTAAAAAAAATATATAAAATTTTTTTTCAAAATGGCGGCTATCGTAAAAATTTAAAGTGTCATAACTTTGCTAAATCAAATCCTACTGAAAAATGTCGTATGCAAAAAGTGTTTGGAATTTTATTTTGCATATAAAAGCAATTTTTAATTATTTTTTTTTTAATAAAAACCGAGTCTTACCATATATTGACCGAGACCTCGAACGAGCTTTTATGCGACTCTGCATACAGTTAACGCTCGTATGAAGCTTCTATTTAAGAAATTGACTTGAATTTTTTATACCAAATAGAGCTTTCAACTATACTTACGATACTATACAAAAAAATTAAAAATTAAAAAATAAAAGTATTTTTTTTTCAAAACACGTTTAGTGTGATGAGTCGATCGACCCACCATACATACGCTCATAAGATTTTCAATATAGTTAAGGTCAGTGTGAGCTTATTTACACATATTTGAATTTCAAAATTTTGTGACAGTATAGAATTCTTAAGCATCCTGTGTATGTTTGTTAGCAAAATCCATTTTGTCAATTTTTTGCAAAATGGCGACAAGTATTAAAATTCAATCACTTATTACTCAGTAGTGTTCAATTTTGTCAAAAAGGTCTCTATACATGAAATGTTGAGAAGCCTAAAGCTCATCTAAGTAAAATATAAAAAATATATATTTTTGCTTGAAAACAAGCGATGTATCAGTTCGATCGTACCCCCATACTAGCCATTTTGAGACTTTCGGAAGAGTTAACGCTCTTAACTGCTTGGTTTCGAAGATTAAAATTTTAATTTTTAATATCGCATAGAACTAACGTGCAGCCCCTATACGTTATGTTTAAAAAAAATATATAAAATTTTTTTTCAAAATGGCGGCTATCGTAAAAATTCAAAGTGTCATAACTTTGCTAAATCAAATCCTACTGAAAAATGTCGTATGCAAAAAGTGTTTGGAATTTTATTTTGCATATAAAAGCGATTTTTAATTATTTTTTTTTTAATAAAAACCGAGTCTTACCATATATTGACCGAGACCTCGAACGAGCTTTTATGCGACTCTGCATACAGTTAACGCTCGTATGAAGCTTCTATTTAAGAAATTGACTTGAATTTTTTATACCAAATAGAGCTTTCAACTATACTTACGATACTATACAAAAAAATTAAAAATTAAAAAATAAAAGTATTTTTTTTTCAAAACACGTTTAGTGTGATGAGTCGATCGACCCACCATACATACGCTCATAAGATTTTCAATATAGTTAAGGTCAGTGTGAGCTTATTTATACATATTTGAATTTCAAAATTTTGTGACAGTATAGAATTCTTAAGCATCCTGTGTATGTTTGTTAGCAAAATCCATTTTGTCAATTTTTTGCAAAATGGCGACAAGTATTAAAATTCAATCACTTATTACTCAGTAGTGTTCAATTTTGTCAAAAAGGTCTCTATACATGAAATGTTGAGAAGCCTAAAGCTCATCTAAGTAAAATATAAAAAATATATATTTTTGCTTGAAAACAAGCGATGTATCAGTTCGATCGTACCCCCATACTAGCCATTTTGAGACTTTCGGAAGAGTTAACGCTCTTAACTGCTTGGTTTCGAAGATTAAAATTTTAATTTTTAATATCGCATAGAACTAACGTGCAGCCCCTATACGTTATGTTTAAAAAAAATATATAAAATTTTTTTTCAAAATGGCGGCTATCGTAAAAATTCAAAGTGTCATAACTTTGCTAAATCAAATCCTACTGAAAAATGTCGTATGCAAAAAGTGTTTGGAATTTTATTTTGCATATAAAAGCAATTTTTAATTATTTTTTTTTTAATAAAAACCGAGTCTTACCATATATTGACCGAGACCTCGAACGAGCTTTTATGCGACTCTGCATACAGTTAACGCTCGTATGAAGCTTCTATTTAAGAAATTGACTTGAATTTTTTATACCAAATAGAGCTTTCAACTATACTTACGATACTATACAAAAAAATTAAAAATTAAAAAATAAAAGTATTTTTTTTTCAAAACACGTTTAGTGTGATGAGTCGATCGACCCACCATACATACGCTCATAAGATTTTCAATATAGTTAAGGTCAGTGTGAGCTTATTTATACATATTTGAATTTCAAAATTTTGTGACAGTATAGAATTCTTAAGCATCCTGTGTATGTTTGTTAGCAAAATCCATTTTGTCAATTTTTTGCAAAATGGCGACAAGTATTAAAATTCAATCACTTATTACTCAGTAGTGTTCAATTTTGTCAAAAAGGTCTCTATACATGAAATGTTGAGAAGCCTAAAGCTCATCTAAGTAAAATATAAAAAATATATATTTTTGCTTGAAAACAAGCGATGTATCAGTTCGATCGTACCCCCATACTAGCCATTTTGAGACTTTCGGAAGAGTTAACGCTCTTAACTGCTTGGTTTCGAAGATTAAAATTTTAATTTTTAATATCGCATAGAACTAACGTGCAGCCCCTATACGTTATGTTTAAAAAAAATATATAAAATTTTTTTTCAAAATGGCGGCTATCGTAAAAATTCAAAGTGTCATAACTTTGCTAAATCAAATCCTACTGAAAAATGTCGTATGCAAAAAGTGTTTGGAATTTTATTTTGCATATAAAAGCAATTTTTAATTATTTTTTTTTTAATAAAAACCGAGTCTTACCATATATTGACCGAGACCTCGAACGAGCTTTTATGCGACTCTGCATACAGTTAACGCTCGTATGAAGCTTCTATTTAAGAAATTGACTTGAATTTTTTATACCAAATAGAGCTTTCAACTATACTTACGATACTATACAAAAAAATTAAAAATTAAAAAATAAAAGTATTTTTTTTTCAAAACACGTTTAGTGTGATGAGTCGATCGACCCACCATACATACGCTCATAAGATTTTCAATATAGTTAAGGTCAGTGTGAGCTTATTTATACATATTTGAATTTCAAAATTTTGTAACAGTATAGAATTCTTAAGCATCCTGTGTATGTTTGTTAGCAAAATCCATTTTGTCAATTTTTTGCAAAATGGCGACAAGTATTAAAATTCAATCACTTATTACTCAGTAGTGTTCAATTTTGTCAAAAAGGTCTCTATACATGAAATGTTGAGAAGCCTAAAGCTCATCTAAGTGAAATATAAAAAATATATATTTTTGCTTGAAAACAAGCGATGTATCAGTTCGATCGTACCCCCATACTAGCCATTTTGAGACTTTCGGAAGAGTTAACGCTCTTAACTGCTTGGTTTCGAAGATTAAAATTTTAATTTTTAATATCGCATAGAACTAACGTGCAGCCCCTATACGTTATGTTTAAAAAAAATATATAAATTTTTTTTTCAAAATGGCGGCTATCGTAAAAATTCAAAGTGTCATAACTTTGCTAAATCAAATCCTACTGAAAAATGTCGTATGCAAAAAGTGTTTGGAATTTTATTTTGCATATAAAAGCAATTTTTAATTATTTTTTTTTTAATAAAAACCGAGTCTTATCATATATTGACCGAGACCTCGAACGAGCTTTTATGCGACTCTGCATACAGTTAACGCTCGTATGAAGCTTCTATTTAAGAAATTGACTTGAATTTTTTATACCAAATAGAGCTTTCAACTATACTTACGATACTATACAAAAAAATTAAAAATTAAAAAATAAAAGTATTTTTTTTTCAAAACACGTTTAGTGTGATGAGTCGAGCGACCCACCATACATACGATAATAAGATTTTCAATATAGTTAAGGTCAGTGTGAGCTTATTTATACATATTTGAATTTCAAAATTTTGTGACAGTATAGAATTCTTAAGCATCCTGTGTATGTTTGTTAGCAAAATCCATTTTGTCAATTTTTTGCAAAATGGCGACAAGTATTAAAATTCAATCACTTATTACTCAGTAGTGTTCAATTTTGTCAAAAAGGTCTCTATACATGAAATGTTGAGAAGCCTAAAGCTCATCTAAGTAAAATATAAAAAATATATATTTTTGCTTGAAAACAAGCGATGTATCAGTTCGATCGTACCCCCATACTAGCCATTTTGAGACTTTCGGAAGAGTTAACGCTCTTAACTGCTTGGTTTCGAAGATTAAAATTTTAATTTTTAATATCGCATAGAACTAACGTGCAGCCCCTATACGTTATGTTTAAAAAAAATATATAAAATTTTTTTTCAAAATGGCGGCTATCGTAAAAATTCAAAGTGTCATAACTTTGCTAAATCAAATCCTACTGAAAAATGTCGTATGCAAAAAGTGTTTGGAATTTTATTTTGCATATAAAAGCAATTTTTAATTATTTTTTTTTTAATAAAAACCGAGTCTTACCATATATTGACCGAGACCTCGAACGAGCTTTTATGCGACTCTGCATACAGTTAACGCTCGTATGAAGCTTCTATTTAAGAAATTGACTTGAATTTTTTATACCAAATAGAGCTTTCAACTATACTTACGATACTATACAAAAAAATTAAAAATTAAAAAATAAAAGTATTTTTTTTTCAAAACACGTTTAGTGTGATGAGTCGATCGACCCACCATACATACGCTCATAAGATTTTCAATATAGTTAAGGTCAGTGTGAGCTTATTTATACATATTTGAATTTCAAAATTTTGTGACAGTATAGAATTCTTAAGCATCCTGTGTATGTTTGTTAGCAAAATCCATTTTGTCAATTTTTTGCAAAATGGCGACAAGTATTAAAATTCAATCACTTATTACTCAGTAGTGTTCAATTTTGTCAAAAAGGTCTCTATACATGAAATGTTGAGAAGCCTAAAGCTCATCTAAGTAAAATATAAAAAATATATATTTTTGCTTGAAAACAAGCGATGTATCAGTTCGATCGTACCCCCATACTAGCCATTTTGAGACTTTCGGAAGAGTTAACGCTCCAAACTGCTTGGTTTCGAAGATTAAAATTTTAATTTTTAATATCGCATAGAACTAACGTGCAGCCCCTATACGTTATGTTTAAAAAAAATATATAAAATTTTTTTTCAAAATGGCGGCTATCGTAAAAATTCAAAGTGTCATAACTTTGCTAAATCAAATCCTACTGAAAAATGTCGTATGCAAAAAGTGTTTGGAATTTTATTTTGCATATAAAAGCAATTTTTAATTATTTTTTTTTTAATAAAAACCGAGTCTTACCATATATTGACCGAGACCTCGAACGAGCTTTTATGCGACTCTGCATACAGTTAACGCTCGTATGAAGCTTCTATTTAAGAAATTGACTTGAATTTTTTATACCAAATAGAGCTTTCAACTATACTTACGATACTATACAAAAAAATTAAAAATTAAAAAATAAAAGTATTTTTTTTTCAAAACACGTTTAGTGTGATGAGTCGATCGACCCACCATACATACGCTCATAAGATTTTCAATATAGTTAAGGTCAGTGTGAGCTTATTTATACATATTTGAATTTCAAAATTTTGTGACAGTATAGAATTCTTAAGCATCCTGTGTATGTTTGTTAGCAAAATCCATTTTGTCAATTTTTTGCAAAATGGCGACAAGTATTAAAATTCAATCACTTATTACTCAGTAGTGTTCAATTTTGTCAAAAAGGTCTCTATACATGAAATGTTGAGAAGCCTAAAGCTCATCTAAGTAAAATATAAAAAATATATATTTTTGCTTGAAAACAAGCGATGTATCAGTTCGATCGTACCCCCATACTAGCCATTTTGAGACTTTCGGAAGAGTTAACGCTCTTAACTGCTTGGTTTCGAAGATTAAAATTTTAATTTTTAATATCGCATAGAACTAACGTGCAGCCCCTATACGTTATGTTTAAAAAAAATATATAAAATTTTTTTTCAAAATGGCGGCTATCGTAGAAATTCAAAGTGTCATAACTTTGCTAAATCAAATCCTACTGAAAAATGTCGTATGCAAAAAGTGTTTGGAATTTTATTTTGCATATAAAAGCAATTTTTAATTATTTTTTTTTTAATAAAAACCGAGTCTTACCATATATTGACCGAGACCTCGAACGAGCTTTTATGCGACTCTGCATACAGTTAACGCTCGTATGAAGCTTCTATTTAAGAAATTGACTTGAATTTTTTATACCAAATAGAGCTTTCAACTATACTTACGATACTATACAAAAAAATTAAAAATTAAAAAATAAAAGTATTTTTTTTTCAAAACACGTTTAGTGTGATGAGTCGATCGACCCACCATACATACGCTCATAAGATTTTCAATATAGTTAAGGTCAGTGTGAGCTTATTTATACATATTTGAATTTCAAAATTTTGTGACAGTATAGAATTCTTAAGCATCCTGTGTATGTTTGTTAGCAAAATCCATTTTGTCAATTTTTTGCAAAATGGCGACAAGTATTAAAATTCAATCACTTATTACTCAGTAGTGTTCAATTTTGTCAAAAAGGTCTCTATACATGAAATGTTGAGAAGCCTAAAGCTCATCTAAGTAAAATATAAAAAATATATATTTTTGCTTGAAAACAAGCGATGTATCAGTTCGATCGTACCCCCATACTAGCCATTTTGAGACTTTCGGAAGAGTTAACGCTCTTAACTGCTTGGTTTCGAAGATTAAATTTTAATTTTTAATATCGCATAGAACTAACGTGCAGCCCCTATACGTTATGTTTAAAAAAAATATATAAAATTTTTTTCAAAATGGCGGCTATCGTAAAAATTCAAAGTGTCATAACTTTGCTAAATCAAATCCTACTGAAAAATGTCGTATGCAAAAAGTGTTTGGAATTTTATTTTGCATATAAAAGCAATTTTTAATTATTTTTTTTTTAATAAAAACCGAGTCTTACCATATATTGACCGAGACCTCGAACGAGCTTTTATGCGACTCTGCATACAGTTAACGCTCGTATGAAGCTTCTATTTAAGAAATTGACTTGAATTTTTTATACCAAATAGAGCTTTCAACTATACTTACGATACTATACAAAAAAATTAAAAATTAAAAAATAAAAGTATTTTTTTTTCAAAACACGTTTAGTGTGATGAGTCGATCGACCCACCATACATACGCTCATAAGATTTTCAATATAGTTAAGGTCAGTGTGAGCTTATTTATACATATTTGAATTTCAAAATTTTGTGACAGTATAGAATTCTTAAGCATCCTGTGTATGTTTGTTAGCAAAATCCATTTTGTCAATTTTTTGCAAAATGGCGACAAGTATTAAAATTCAATCACTTATTACTCAGTAGTGTTCAATTTTGTCAAAAAGGTCTCTATACATGAAATGTTGAGAAGCCTAAAGCTCATCTAAGTAAAATATAAAAAATATATATTTTTGCTTGAAAACAAGCGATGTATCAGTTCGATCGTACCCCCATACTAGCCATTTTGAGACTTTCGGAAGAGTTAACGCTCTTAACTGCTTGGTTTCGAAGATTAAAATTTTAATTTTTAATATCGCATAGAACTAACGTGCAGCCCCTATACGTTATGTTTAAAAAAAATATATAAATTTTTTTTTCAAAATGGCGGCTATCGTAAAAATTCAAAGTGTCATAACTTTGCTAAATCAAATCCTACTGAAAAATGTTGTATGCAAAAAGTGTTTAGAATTTTATTTTGCATATAAAAGCAATTTTTAATTATTTTTTTTTTAATAAAAACCGAGTCTTACGACATATTGACCGAGACCTCGAACGAGCTTTTATGCGACTCTGCATACAGTTAACGCTCGTATGAAGCTTCTATTTAAGAAATTGACTTGAATTTTTTATACCAAATAGAGCTTTCAACTATACTTACGATACTATACAAAAAAATTAAAAATTAAAAAATAAAAGTATTTTTTTTTCAAAACACGTTTAGTGTGATGAGTCGATCGACCCACCATACATACGCTCATAAGATTTTCAATATAGTTAAGGTCAGTGTGAGCTTATTTATACATATTTGAATTTCAAAATTTTGTGACAGTATAGAATTCTTAAGCATCCTGTGTATGTTTGTTAGCAAAATCCATTTTGTCAATTTTTTGCAAAATGGCGACAAGTATTAAAATTCAATCACTTATTACTCAGTAGTGTTCAATTTTGTGAAAAAGGTCTCTATACATGAAATGTTGAGAAGCCTAAAGCTCATCTAAGTAAAATATAAAAAATATATATTTTTGCTTGAAAACAAGCGATGTATCAGTTCGATCGTACCCCCATACTAGCCATTTTGAGACTTTCGGAAGAGTTAACGCTCTTAACTGCTTGGTTTCGAAGATTAAAATTTTAATTTTTAATATCGCATAGAACTAACGTGCAGCCCCTATACGTTATGTTTAAAAAAAATATATAAAATTTTTTTTCAAAATGGCGGCTATCGTAAAAATTCAAAGTATCATAACTTTGCTAAATCAAATCCTACTGAAAAATGTCGTATGCAAAAAGTGTTTGGAATTTTATTTTGCATATAAAAGCAATTTTTAATTATTTTTTTTTTTAAAAAAACCGAGTCTTACCATATATTGACCGAGACCTCGAACGAGCTTTTATGCGACTCTGCATACAGTTAACGCTCGTATAAAGCTTCTATTAAAGAAATTGACTTGAATTTTTTATACCAAATAGAGCTTTCAACTATACTTACGATACTATACAAAAAAATTAAAAATTAAAAAATAAAAGTATTTTTTTTTCAAAACACGTTTAGTGTGATGAGTCGATCGACCCACCATACATACGCTCATAAGATTTTCAATATAGTTAAGGTCAGTGTGAGCTTATTTATACATATTTGAATTTCAAAATTTTGTGACAGTATAGAATTCTTAAGCATCCTGTGTATGTTTGTTAGCAAAATCCATTTTGTCAATTTTTTGCAAAATGGCGACAAGTATTAAAATTCAATCACTTATTACTCAGTAGTGTTCAATTTTGTCAAAAAGGTCTCTATACATGAAATGTTGAGAAGCCTAAAGCTCATCTAAGTAAAATATAAAAAATATATATTTTTGCTTGAAAACAAGCGATGTATCAGTTCGATCGTACCCCCATACTAGCCATTTTGAGACTTTCGGAAGAGTTAACGCTCTTAACTGCTTGGTTTCGAAGATTAAAATTTTAATTTTTAATATCGCATAGAACTAACGTGCAGCCCCTATACGTTATGTTTAAAAAAAATATATAAATTTTTTTTTCAAAATGGCGGCTATCGTAAAAATTCAAAGTGTCATAACTTTGCTAAATCAAATCCTACTGAAAAATGTCGTATGCAAAAAGTGTTTGGAATTTTATTTTGCATATAAAAGCAATTTTTAATTATTTTTTTTTTAATAAAAACCGAGTCTTACCATATATTGACCGAGACCTCGAACGAGCTTTTATGCGACTCTGCATACAGTTAACGCTCGTATGAAGCTTCTATTTAAGAAATTGACTTGAATTTTTTATACCAAATAGAGCTTTCAACTATACTTACGATACTATACAAAAAAATTAAAAATTAAAAAATAAAAGTATTTTTTTTTCAAAACACGTTTAGTGTGATGAGTCGATCGACCCACCATACATACGCTCATAAGATTTTCAATATAGTTAAGGTCAGTGTGAGCTTATTTATACATATTTGAATTTCAAAATTTTGTGACAGTATAGAATTCTTAAGCATCCTGTGTATGTTTGTTAGCAAAATCCATTTTGTCAATTTTTTGCAAAATGGCGACAAGTATTAAAATTCAATCACTTATTACTCAGTAGTGTTCAATTTTGTCAAAAAGGTCTCTATACATGAAATGTTGAGAAGCCTAAAGCTCATCTAAGTAAAATATAAAAAATATATATTTTTGCTTGAAAACAAGCGATGTATCAGTTCGATCGTACCCCCATACTAGCCATTTTGAGACTTTCGGAAGAGTTAACGCTCTTTACTGCTTGGTTTCGAAGATTAAAATTTTAATTTTTAATATCGCATAGAACTAACGTGCAGCCCCTATACGTTATGTTTAAAAAAAATATATAAAATTTTTTTTCAAAATGGCGGCTATCGTAAAAATTCAAAGTGTCATAACTTTGCTAAATCAAATCCTACTGAAAAATGTCGTATGAAAAAAGTGTTTGGAATTTTATTTTGCATATAAAAGCAATTTTTAATTATTTTTTTTTTAATAAAAACCGAGTCTTACCATATATTGACCGAGACCTCGAACGAGCTTTTATGCGACTCTGCATACAGTTAACGCTCGTATGAAGCTTCTATTTAAGAAATTGACTTGAATTTTTTATACCAAATAGAGCTTTCAACTATACTTACGATACTATACAAAAAAATTAAAAATTAAAAAATAAAAGTATTTTTTTTTCAAAACACGTTTAGTGTGATGAGTCGATCGACCCACCATACATACGCTCATAAGATTTTCAATATAGTTAAGGTCAGTGTGAGCTTATTTATACATATTTGAATTTCAAAATTTTGTGACAGTATAGAATTCTTAAGCATCCTGTGTATGTTTGTTAGCAAAATCCATTTTGTCAATTTTTTGCAAAATGGCGACAAGTATTAAAATTCAATCACTTATTACTCAGTAGTGTTCAATTTTGTCAAAAAGGTCTCTATACATGAAATGTTGAGAAGCCTAAAGCTCATCTAAGTAAAATATAAAAAATATATATTTTTGCTTGAAAACAAGCGATGTATCAGTTCGATCGTACCCCCATACTAGCCATTTTGAGACTTTCGGAAGAGTTAACGCTCTTTACTGCTTGGTTTCGAAGATTAAAATTTTAATTTTTAATATCGCATAGAACTAACGTGCAGCCCCTATACGTTATGTTTAAAAAAAATATATAAAATTTTTTTTCAAAATGGCGGCTATCGTAAAAATTCAAAGTGTCATAACTTTGCTAAATCAAATCCTACTGAAAAATGTCGTATGCAAAAAGTGTTTGGAATTTTATTTTGCATATAAAAGCAATTTTTAATTATTTTTTTTTTAATAAAAACCGAGTCTTACCATATATTGACCGAGACCTCGAACGAGCTTTTATGCGACTCTGCATACAGTTAACGCTCGTATGAAGCTTCTATTTAAGAAATTGACTTGAATTTTTTATACCAAATAGAGCTTTCAACTATACTTACGATACTATACAAAAAAATTAAAAATTAAAAAATAAAAGTATTTTTTTTTCAAAACACGTTTAGTGTGATGAGTCGATCGACCCACCATACATACGCTCATAAGATTTTCAATATAGTTAAGGTCAGTGTGAGCTTATTTATACATATTTGAATTTCAAAATTTTGTGACAGTATAGAATTCTTAAGCATCCTGTGTATGTTTGTTAGCAAAATCCATTTTGTCAATTTTTTGCAAAATGGCGACAAGTATTAAAATTCAATCACTTATTACTCAGTAGTGTTCAATTTTGTCAAAAAGTTCTCTATACATGAAATGTTGAGAAGCCTAAAGCTCATCTAAGTAAAATATAAAAAATATATATTTTTGCTTGAAAACAAGCGATGTATCAGTTCGATCGTACCCCCATACTAGCCATTTTGAGACTTTCGGAAGAGTTAACGCTCTTAACTGCTTGGTTTCGAAGATTAAAATTTTAATTTTTAATATCGCATAGAACTAACGTGCAGCCCCTATACGTTATGTTTAAAAAAAATATATAAAATTTTTTTTCAAAATGGCGGCTATCGTAAAAATTCAAAGTGTCATAACTTTGCTAAATCAAATCCTACTGAAAAATGTCGTATGCAAAAAGTGTTTGGAATTTTATTTTGCATATAAAAGCAATTTTTAATTATTTTTTTTTTAATAAAAACCGAGTCTTACCATATATTGACCGAGACCTCGAACGAGCTTTTATGCGACTCTGCATACAGTTAACGCTCGTATGAAGCTTCTATTTAAGAAATTGACTTGAATTTTTTATACCAAATAGAGCTTTCAACTATACTTACGATACTATACAAAAAAATTAAAAATTAAAAAATAAAAGTATTTTTTTTTCAAAACACGTTTAGTGTGATGAGTCGATCGACCCACCATACATACGCTCATAAGATTTTCAATATAGTTAAGGTCAGTGTGAGCTTATTTATACATATTTGAATTTCAAAATTTTGTGACAGTATAGAATTCTTAAGCAACCTGTGTATGTTTGTTAGCAAAATCCATTTTGTCAATTTTTTGCAAAATGGCGACAAGTATTAAAATTCAATCACTTATTACTCAGTAGTGTTCAATTTTGTCAAAAAGGTCTCTATACATGAAATGTTGAGAAGCCTAAAGCTCATCTAAGTAAAATATAAAAAATATATATTTTTGCTTGAAAACAAGCGATGTATCAGTTCGATCGTACCCCCATACTAGCCATTTTGAGACTTTCGGAAGAGTTAACGCTCTTTACTGCTTGGTTTCGAAGATTAAAATTTTAATTTTCAATATCGCATAGAACTAACGTGCAGCCCCTATACGTTATGTTTAAAAAAAATATATAAAATTTTTTTTCAAAATGGCGGCTATCGTAAAAATTCAAAGTGTCATAACTTTGCTAAATCAAATCCTACTGAAAAATGTCGTATGCAAAAAGTGTTTGGAATTTTATTTTGCATATAAAAGCAATTTTTAATTATTTTTTTTTTAATAAAAACCGAGTCTTACCATATATTGACCGAGACCTCGAACGAGCTTTTATGCGACTCTGCATACAGTTAACGCTCGTATGAAGCTTCTATTTAAGAAATTGACTTGAATTTTTTATACCAAATAGAGCTTTCAACTATACTTACGATACTATACAAAAAAATTAAAAATTAAAAAATAAAAGTATTTTTTTTTCAAAACACGTTTAGTGTGATGAGTCGATCGACCCACCATACATACGCTCATAAGATTTTCAATATAGTTAAGGTCAGTGTGAGCTTATTTATACATATTTGAATTTCAAAATTTTGTGACAGTATAGAATTCTTAAGCATCCTGTGTATGTTTGTTAGCAAAATCCATTTTGTCAATTTTTTGCAAAATGGCGACAAGTATTAAAATTCAATCACTTATTACTCAGTAGTGTTCAATTTTGTCAAAAAGGTCTCTATACATGAAATGTTGAGAAGCCTAAAGCTCATCTAAGTAAAATATAAAAAATATATATTTTTGCTTGAAAACAAGCGATGTATCAGTTCGATCGTACCCCCATACTAGCCATTTTGAGACTTTCGGAAGAGTTAACGCTCTTTACTGCTTGGTTTCGAAGATTAAAATTTTAATTTTTAATATCGCATAGAACTAACGTGCAGCCCCTATACGTTATGTTTAAAAAAAATATATAAAATTTTTTTTCAAAATGGCGGCTATCGTAAAAATTCAAAGTGTCATAACTTTGCTAAATCAAATCCTACTGAAAAATGTCGTATGCAAAAAGTGTTTGGAATTTTATTTTGCATATAAAAGCAATTTTTAATTATTTTTTTTTTAATAAAAACCGAGTCTTACCATATATTGACCGAGACCTCGAACGAGCTTTTATGCGACTCTGCATACAGTTAACGCTCGTATGAAGCTTCTATTTAAGAAATTGACTTGAATTTTTTATACCAAATAGAGCTTTCAACTATACTTACGATACTATACAAAAAAATTAAAAATTAAAAAATAAAAGTATTTTTTTTTCAAAACACGTTTAGTGTGATGAGTCGATCGACCCACCATACATACGCTCATAAGATTTTCAATATAGTTAAGGTCAGTGTGAGCTTATTTATACATATTTGAATTTCAAAATTTTGTGACAGTATAGAATTCTTAAGCATCCTGTGTATGTTTGTTAGCAAAATCCATTTTGTCAATTTTTTGCAAAATGGCGACAAGTATTAAAATTCAATCACTTATTACTCAGTAGTGTTCAATTTTGTCAAAAAGGTCTCTATACATGAAATGTTGAGAAGCCTAAAGCTCATCTAAGTAAAATATAAAAAATATATATTTTTGCTTGAAAACAAGCGATGTATCAGTTCGATCGTACCCCCATACTAGCCATTTTGAGACTTTCGGAAGAGTTAACGCTCTTAACTGCTTGGTTTCGAAGATTAAAATTTTAATTTTTAATATCGCATAGAACTAACGTGCAGCCCCTATACGTTATGTTTAAAAAAAATATATAAAATTTTTTTTTTAAATGGCGGCTATCGTAAAAATTCAAAGTGTCATAACTTTGCTAAATCAAATCCTACTGAAAAATGTCGTATGCAAAAAGTGTTTGGAATTTTATTTTGCATATAAAAGCAATTTTTAATTATTTTTTTTTTAATAAAAACCGAGTCTTACCATATATTGACCGAGACCTCGAACGAGCTTTTATGCGACTCTGCATACAGTTAACGCTCGTATGAAGCTTCTATTTAAGAAATTGACTTGAATTTTTTATACCAAATAGAGCTTTCAACTATACTTACGATACTATACAAAAAAATTAAAAATTAAAAAATAAAAGTATTTTTTTTTCAAAACACGTTTAGTGTGATGAGTCGATCGACCCACCATACATACGCTCATAAGATTTTCAATATAGTTAAGGTCAGTGTGAGCTTATTTATACATATTTGAATTTCAAAATTTTGTGACAGTATAGAATTCTTAAGCATCCTGTGTATGTTTGTTAGCAAAATCCATTTTGTCAATTTTTTGCAAAATGGCGACAAGTATTAAAATTCAATCACTTATTACTCAGTAGTGTTCAATTTTGTCAAAAAGGTCTCTATACATGAAATGTTGAGAAGCCTAAAGCTCATCTAAGTAAAATATAAAAAATATATATTTTTGCTTGAAAACAAGCGATGTATCAGTTCGATCGTACCCCCATACTAGCCATTTTGAGACTTTCGGAAGAGTTAACGCTCTTAACTGCTTGGTTTCGAAGATTACAATTTTAATTTTTAATATCGCATAGAACTAACGTGCAGCCCCTATACGTTATGTTTAAAAAAAATATATAAAATTTTTTTTCAAAATGGCGGCTATCGTAAAAATTCAAAGTGTCATAACTTTGCTAAATCAAATCCTACTGAAAAATGTCGTATGCAAAAAGTGTTTGGAATTTTATTTTGCATATAAAAGCAATTTTTAATTATTTTTTTTTTAATAAAAACCGAGTCTTACCATATATTGACCGAGACCTCGAACGAGCTTTTATGCGACTCTGCATACAGTTAACGCTCGTATGAAGCTTCTATTTAAGAAATTGACTTGAATTTTTTATACCAAATAGAGCTTTCAACTATACTTACGATACTATACAAAAAAATTAAAAATTAAAAAATAAAAGTATTTTTTTTTCAAAACACGTTTAGTGTGATGAGTCGATCGACCCACCATACATACGCTCATAAGATTTTCAATATAGTTAAGGTCAGTGTGAGCTTATTTATACATATTTGAATTTCAAAATTTTGTGACAGTATAGAATTCTTAAGCATCCTGTGTATGTTTGTTAGCAAAATCCATTTTGTCAATTTTTTGCAAAATGGCGACAAGTATTAAAATTCAATCACTTATTACTCAGTAGTGTTCAATTTTGTCAAAAAGGTCTCTATACATGAAATGTTGAGAAGCCTAAAGCTCATCTAAGTAAAATATAAAAAATATATATTTTTGCTTGAAAACAAGCGATGTATCAGTTCGATCGTACCCCCATACTAGCCATTTTGAGACTTTCGGAAGAGTTAACGCTCTTTACTGCTTGGTTTCGAAGATTAAAATTTTAATTTTTAATATCGCATAGAACTAACGTGCAGCCCCTATACGTTATGTTTAAAAAAAATATATAAAATTTTTTTTTAAAATGGCGGCTATCGTAAAAATTCAAAGTGTCATAACTTTGCTAAATCAAATCCTACTGAAAAATGTCGTATGCAAAAAGTGTTTGGAATTTTATTTTGCATATAAAAGCAATTTTTAATTATTTTTTTTTTAATAAAAACCGAGTCTTACCATATATTGACCGAGACCTCGAACGAGCTTTTATGCGACTCTGCATACAGTTAACGCTCGTATGAAGCTTCTATTTAAGAAATTGACTTGAATTTTTTATACCAAATAGAGCTTTCAACTATACTTACGATACTATACAAAAAAATTAAAAATTAAAAAATAAAAGTATTTTTTTTTCAAAACACGTTTAGTGTGATGAGTCGATCGACCCACCATACATACGCTCATAAGATTTTCAATATAGTTAAGGTCAGTGTGAGCTTATTTATACATATTTGAATTTCAAAATTTTGTGACAGTATAGAATTCTTAAGCATCCTGTGTATGTTTGTTAGCAAAATCCATTTTGTCAATTTTTTGCAAAATGGCGACAAGTATTAAAATTCAATCACTTATTACTCAGTAGTGTTCAATTTTGTCAAAAAGGTCTCTATACATGAAATGTTGAGAAGCCTAAAGCTCATCTAAGTAAAATATAAAAAATATATATTTTTGCTTGAAAACAAGCGATGTATCAGTTCGATCGTACCCCCATACTAGCCATTTTGAGACTTTCGGAAGAGTTAACGCTCTTAACTGCTTGGTTTCGAAGATTAAAATTTTAATTTTTAATATCGCATAGAACTAACGTGCAGCCCCTATACGTTATGTTTAAAAAAAATATATAAAATTTTTTTTCAAAATGGCGGCTATCGTAAAAATTCAAAGTGTCATAACTTTGCTAAATCAAATCCTACTGAAAAATGTCGTATGCAAAAAGTGTTTGGAATTTTATTTTGCATATAAAAGCAATTTTTAATTATTTTTTTTTTAATAAAAACCGAGTCTTACCATATATTGACCGAGACCTCGAACGAGCTTTTATGCGACTCTGCATACAGTTAACGCTCGTATGAAGCTTCTATTTAAGAAATTGACTTGAATTTTTTATACCAAATAGAGCTTTCAACTATACTTACGATACTATACAAAAAAATTAAAAATTAAAAAATAAAAGTATTTTTTTTTCAAAACACGTTTAGTGTGATGAGTCGATCGACCCACCATACATACGCTCATAAGATTTTCAATATAGTTAAGGTCAGTGTGAGCTTATTTATACATATTTGAATTTCAAAATTTTGTGACAGTATAGAATTCTTAAGCATCCTGTGTATGTTTGTTAGCAAAATCCATTTTGTCAATTTTTTGCAAAATGGCGACAAGTATTAAAATTCAATCACTTATTACTCAGTAGTGTTCAATTTTGTCAAAAAGGTCTCTATACATGAAATGTTGAGAAGCCTAAAGCTCATCTAAGTAAAATATAAAAAATATATATTTTTGCTTGAAAACAAGCGATGTATCAGTTCGATCGTACCCCCATACTAGCCATTTTGAGACTTTCGGAAGAGTTAACGCTCTTAACTGCTTGGTTTCGAAGATTAAAATTTTAATTTTTAATATCGCATAGAACTAACGTGCAGCCCCTATACGTTATGTTTAAAAAAAATATATAAAATTTTTTTTCAAAATGGCGGCTATCGTGAAAATTCAAAGTGTCATAACTTTGCTAAATCGAATCCTACTGAAAAATGTCGTATGCAAAAAGTGTTTGGAATTTTATTTTGCATATAAAAGCAATTTTTAATTATTTTTTTTTTAATAAAAACCGAGTCTTACCATATATTGACCGAGACCTCGAACGAGCTTTTATGCGACTCTGCATACAGTTAACGCTCGTATGAAGCTTCTATTTAAGAAATTGACTTGAATTTTTTATACCAAATAGAGCTTTCAACTATACTTACGATACTATACAAAAAAATTAAAAATTAAAAAATAAAAGTATTTTTTTTTCAAAACACGTTTAGTGTGATGAGTCGATCGACCCACCATACATACGCTCATAAGATTTTCAATATAGTTAAGGTCAGTGTGAGCTTATTTATACATATTTGAATTTCAAAATTTTGTGACAGTATAGAATTCTTAAGCATCCTGTGTATGTTTGTTAGCAAAATCCATTTTGTCAATTTTTTGCAAAATGGCGACAAGTATTAAAATTCAATCACTTATTACTCAGTAGTGTTCAATTTTGTCAAAAAGGTCTCTATACATGAAATGTTGAGAAGCCTAAAGCTCATCTAAGTAAAATATAAAAAATATATATTTTTGCTTGAAAACAAGCGATGTATCAGTTCGATCGTACCCCCATACTAGCCATTTTGAGACTTTCGGAAGAGTTAACGCTCTTAACTGCTTGGTTTCGAAGATTAAAATTTTAATTTTTAATATCGCATAGAACTAACGTGCAGCCCCTATACGTTATGTTTAAAAAAAATATATAAAATTTTTTTTCAAAATGGCGGCTATCGTAAAAATTCAAAGTGTCATAACTTTGCTAAATCAAATCCTACTGAAAAATGTCGTATGCAAAAAGTGTTTGGAATTTTATTTTGCATATAAAAGCAATTTTTAATTATTTTTTTTTTAATAAAAACCGAGTCTTACCATATATTGACCGAGACCTCGAACGAGCTTTTATGCGACTCTGCATACAGTTAACGCTCGTATGAAGCTTCTATTTAAGAAATTGACTTGAATTTTTTATACCAAATAGAGCTTTCAACTATACTTACGATACTATACAAAAAAATTAAAAATTAAAAAATAAAAGTATTTTTTTTTCAAAACACGTTTAGTGTGATGAGTCGATCGACCCACCATACATACGCTCATAAGATTTTCAATATAGTTAAGGTCAGTGTGAGCTTATTTATACATATTTGAATTTCAAAATTTTGTGACAGTATAGAATTCTTAAGCATCCTGTGTATGTTTGTTAGCAAAATCCATTTTGTCAATTTTTTGCAAAATGGCGACAAGTATTAAAATTCAATCACTTATTACTCAGTAGTGTTCAATTTTGTCAAAAAGGTCTCTATACATGAAATGTTGAGAAGCCTAAAGCTCATCTAAGTAAAATATAAAAAATATATATTTTTGCTTGAAAACAAGCGATGTATCAGTTCGATCGTACCCCCATACTAGCCATTTTGAGACTTTCGGAAGAGTTAACGCTCTTAACTGCTTGGTTTCGAAGATTAAAATTTTAATTTTTAATATCGCATAGAACTAACGTGCAGCCCCTATACGTTATGTTTAAAAAAAATATATAAAATTTTTTTTCAAAATGGCGGCTATCGTAAAAATTCAAAGTGTCATAACTTTGCTAAATCAAATCCTACTGAAAAATGTCGTATGCAAAAAGTGTTTGGAATTTTATTTTGCATATAAAAGCAATTTTTAATTATTTTTTTTTTAATAAAAACCGAGTCTTACCATATATTGACCGAGACCTCGAACGAGCTTTTATGCGACTCTGCATACAGTTAACGCTCGTATGAAGCTTCTATTTAAGAAATTGACTTGAATTTTTTATACCAAATAGAGCTTTCAACTATACTTACGATACTATACAAAAAAATTAAAAATTAAAAAATAAAAGTATTTTTTTTTCAAAACACGTTTAGTGTGATGAGTCGATCGACCCACCATACATACGCTCATAAGATTTTCAATATAGTTAAGGTCAGTGTGAGCTTATTTATACATATTTGAATTTCAAAATTTTGTGACAGTATAGAATTCTTAAGCATCCTGTGTATGTTTGTTAGCAAAATCCATTTTGTCAATTTTTTGCAAAATGGCGACAAGTATTAAAATTCAATCACTTATTACTCAGTAGTGTTCAATTTTGTCAAAAAGGTCTCTATACATGAAATGTTGAGAAGCCTAAAGCTCATCTAAGTAAAATATAAAAAATATATATTTTTGCTTGAAAACAAGCGATGTATCAGTTCGATCGTACCCCCATACTAGCCATTTTGAGACTTTCGGAAGAGTTAACGCTCTTTACTGCTTGGTTTCGAAGATTAAAATTTTAATTTTTAATATCGCATAGAACTAACGTGCAGCCCCTATACGTTATGTTTAAAAAAAATATATAAAATTTTTTTTTAAAATGGCGGCTATCGTAAAAATTCAAAGTGTCATAACTTTGCTAAATCAAATCCTACTGAAAAATGTCGTATGCAAAAAGTGTTTGGAATTTTATTTTGCATATAAAAGCAATTTTTAATTATTTTTTTTTTAATAAAAACCGAGTCTTACCATATATTGACCGAGACCTCGAACGAGCTTTTATGCGACTCTGCATACAGTTAACGCTCGTATGAAGCTTCTATTTAAGAAATTGACTTGAATTTTTTATACCAAATAGAGCTTTCAACTATACTTACGATACTATACAAAAAAATTAAAAATTAAAAAATAAAAGTATTTTTTTTTCAAAACACGTTTAGTGTGATGAGTCGATCGACCCACCATACATACGCTCATAAGATTTTCAATATAGTTAAGGTCAGTGTGAGCTTATTTATACATATTTGAATTTCAAAATTTTGTGACAGTATAGAATTCTTAAGCATCCTGTGTATGTTTGTTAGCAAAATCCATTTTGTCAATTTTTTGCAAAATGGCGACAAGTATTAAAATTCAATCACTTATTACTCAGTAGTGTTCAATTTTGTCAAAAAGGTCTCTATACATGAAATGTTGAGAAGCCTAAAGCTCATCTAAGTAAAATATAAAAAATATATATTTTTGCTTGAAAACAAGCGATGTATCAGTTCGATCGTACCCCCATACTAGCCATTTTGAGACTTTCGGAAGAGTTAACGCTCTTAACTGCTTGGTTTCGAAGATTAAAATTTTAATTTTTAATATCGCATAGAACTAACGTGCAGCCCCTATACGTTATGTTTAAAAAAAATATATAAAATTTTTTTTCAAAATGGCGGCTATCGTAAAAATTCAAAGTGTCATAACTTTGCTAAATCAAATCCTACTAAAAAATGTCGTATGCAAAAAGTGTTTGGAATTTTATTTTGCATATAAAAGCAATTTTTAATTATTTTTTTTTTAATAAAAACCGAGTCTTACCATATATTGACCGAGACCTCGAACGAGCTTTTATGCGACTCTGCATACAGTTAACGCTCGTATGAAGCTTCTATTTAAGAAATTGACTTGAATTTTTTATACCAAATAGAGCTTTCAACTATACTTACGATACTATACAAAAAAATTAAAAATTAAAAAATAAAAGTATTTTTTTTTCAAAACACGTTTAGTGTGATGAGTCGATCGACCCACCATACATACGCTCATAAGATTTTCAATATAGTTAAGGTCAGTGTGAGCTTATTTATACATATTTGAATTTCAAAATTTTGTGACAGTATAGAATTCTTAAGCATCCTGTGTATGTTTGTTAGCAAAATCCATTTTGTCAATTTTTTGCAAAATGGCGACAAGTATTAAAATTCAATCACTTATTACTCAGTAGTGTTCAATTTTGTCAAAAAGGTCTCTATACATGAAATGTTGAGAAGCCTAAAGCTCATCTAAGTAAAATATAAAAAATATATATTTTTGCTTGAAAACAAGCGATGTATCAGTTCGATCGTACCCCCATACTAGCCATTTTGAGACTTTCGGAAGAGTTAACGCTCTTTACTGCTTGGTTTCGAAGATTAAAATTTTAATTTTTAATATCGCATAGAACTAACGTGCAGCCCCTATACGTTATGTTTAAAAAAAATATATAAAATTTTTTTTCAAAATGGCGGCTATCGTAAAAATTCAAAGTGTCATAACTTTGCTAAATCAAATCCTACTGAAAAATGTCGTATGCAAAAAGTGTTTGGAATTTTATTTTGCATATAAAAGCAATTTTTAATTATTTTTTTTTTAATAAAAACCGAGTCTTACCATATATTGACCGAGACCTCGAACGAGCTTTTATGCGACTCTGCATACAGTTAACGCTCGTATGAAGCTTCTATTTAAGAAATTGACTTGAATTTTTTATACCAAATAGAGCTTTCAACTATACTTACGATACTATACAAAAAAATTAAAAATTAAAAAATAAAAGTATTTTTTTTTCAAAACACGTTTAGTGTGATGAGTCGATCGACCCACCATACATACGCTCATAAGATTTTCAATATAGTTAAGGTCAGTGTGAGCTTATTTATACATATTTGAATTTCAAAATTTTGTGACAGTATAGAATTCTTAAGCATCCTGTGTATGTTTGTTAGCAAAATCCATTTTGTCAATTTTTTGCAAAATGGCGACAAGTATTAAAATTCAATCACTTATTACTCAGTAGTGTTCAATTTTGTCAAAAAGGTCTCTATACATGAAATGTTGAGAAGCCTAAAGCTCATCTAAGTAAAATATAAAAAATATATATTTTTGCTTGAAAACAAGCGATGTATCAGTTCGATCGTACCCCCATACTAGCCATTTTGAGACTTTCGGAAGAGTTAACGCTCTTAACTGCTTGGTTTCGAAGATTAAAATTTTAATTTTTAATATCGCATAGAACTAACGTGCAGCCCCTATACGTTATGTTTAAAAAAAATATATAAAATTTTTTTTTAAAATGGCGGCTATCGTAAAAATTCAAAGTGTCATAACTTTGCTAAATCAAATCCTACTGAAAAATGTCGTATGCAAAAAGTGTTTGAAATTTTATTTTGCATATAAAAGCAATTTTTAATTATTTTTTTTTTAATAAAAACCGAGTCTTACCATATATTGACCGAGACCTCGAACGAGCTTTTATGCGACTCTGCATACAGTTAACGCTCGTATGAAGCTTCTATTTAAGAAATTGACTTGAATTTTTTATACCAAATAGAGCTTTCAACTATACTTACGATACTATACAAAAAAATTAAAAATTAAAAAATAAAAGTATTTTTTTTTCAAAACACGTTTAGTGTGATGAGTCGATCGACCCACCATACATACGCTCATAAGATTTTCAATATAGTTAAGGTCAGTGTGAGCTTATTTATACATATTTGAATTTCAAAATTTTGTGACAGTATAGAATTCTTAAGCATCCTGTGTATGTTTGTTAGCAAAATCCATTTTGTCAATTTTTTGCAAAATGGCGACAAGTATTAAAATTCAATCACTTATTACTCAGTAGTGTTCAATTTTGTCAAAAAGGTCTCTATACATGAAATGTTGAGAAGCCTAAAGCTCATCTAAGTAAAATATAAAAAATATATATTTTTGCTTGAAAACAAGCGATGTATCAGTTCGATCGTACCCCCATACTAGCCATTTTGAGACTTTCGGAAGAGTTAACGCTCTTAACTGCTTGGTTTCGAAGATTAAAATTTTAATTTTTAATATCGCATAGAACTAACGTGCAGCCCCTATACGTTATGTTTAAAAAAAATATATAAAATTTTTTTTCAAAATGGCGGCTATCGTAAAAATTCAAAGTGTCATAACTTTGCTAAATCAAATCCTACTGAAAAATGTCGTATGCAAAAAGTGTTTGGAATTTTATTTTGCATATAAAAGCAATTTTTAATTATTTTTTTTTTAATAAAAACCGAGTCTTACCATATATTGACCGAGACCTCGAACGAGCTTTTATGCGACTCTGCATACAGTTAACGCTCGTATGAAGCTTCTATTTAAGAAATTGACTTGAATTTTTTATACCAAATAGAGCTTTCAACTATACTTACGATACTATACAAAAAAATTAAAAATTAAAAAATAAAAGTATTTTTTTTTCAAAACACGTTTAGTGTGATGAGTCGATCGACCCACCATACATACGCTCATAAGATTTTCAATATAGTTAAGGTCAGTGTGAGCTTATTTATACATATTTGAATTTCAAAATTTTGTGACAGTATAGAATTCTTAAGCATCCTGTGTATGTTTGTTAGCAAAATCCATTTTGTCAATTTTTTGCAAAATGGCGACAAGTATTAAAATTCAATCACTTATTACTCAGTAGTGTTCAATTTTGTCAAAAAGGTCTCTATACATGAAATGTTGAGAAGCCTAAAGCTCATCTAAGTAAAATATAAAAAATATATATTTTTGCTTGAAAACAAGCGATGTATCAGTTCGATCGTACCCCCATACTAGCCATTTTGAGACTTTCGGAAGAGTTAACGCTCTTTACTGCTTGGTTTCGAAGATTAAAATTTTAATTTTTAATATCGCATAGAACTAACGTGCAGCCCCTATACGTTATGTTTAAAAAAAATATATAAAATTTTTTTTCAAAATGGCGGCTATCGTAAAAATTCAAAGTGTCATAACTTTGCTAAATCAAATCCTACTGAAAAATGTCGTATGCAAAAAGTGTTTGGAATTTTATTTTGCATATAAAAGCAATTTTTAATTATTTTTTTTTTAATAAAAACCGAGTCTTACCATATATTGACCGAGACCTCGAACGAGCTTTTATGCGACTCTGCATACAGTTAACGCTCGTATGAAGCTTCTATTTAAGAAATTGACTTGAATTTTTTATACCAAATAGAGCTTTCAACTATACTTACGATACTATACAAAAAAATTAAAAATTAAAAAATAAAAGTATTTTTTTTTCAAAACACGTTTAGTGTGATGAGTCGATCGACCCACCATACATACGCTCATAAGATTTTCAATATAGTTAAGGTCAGTGTGAGCTTATTTATACATATTTGAATTTCAAAATTTTGTGACAGTATAGAATTCTTAAGCATCCTGTGTATGTTTGTTAGCAAAATCCATTTTGTCAATTTTTTGCAAAATGGCGACAAGTATTAAAATTCAATCACTTATTACTCAGTAGTGTTCTATTTTGTCAAAAAGGTCTCTATACATGAAATGTTGAGAAGCCTAAAGCTCATCTAAGTAAAATATAAAAAATATATATTTTTGCTTGAAAACAAGCGATGTATCAGTTCGATCGTACCCCCATACTAGCCATTTTGAGACTTTCGGAAGAGTTAACGCTCTTTACTGCTTGGTTTCGAAGATTAAAATTTTAATTTTCAATATCGCATAGAACTAACGTGCAGCCCCTATACGTTATGTTTAAAAAAAATATATAAAATTTTTTTTCAAAATGGCGGCTATCGTAAAAATTCAAAGTGTCATAACTTTGCTAAATCAAATCCTACTGAAAAATGTCGTATGCAAAAAGTGTTTGGAATTTTATTTTGCATATAAAAGCAATTTTTAATTATTTTTTTTTTAATAAAAACCGAGTCTTACCATATATTGACCGAGACCTCGAACGAGCTTTTATGCGACTCTGCATACAGTTAACGCTCGTATGAAGCTTCTATTTAAGAAATTGACTTGAATTTTTTATACCAAATAGAGCTTTCAACTATACTTACGATACTATACAAAAAAATTAAAAATTAAAAAATAAAAGTATTTTTTTTTCAAAACACGTTTAGTGTGATGAGTCGATCGACCCACCATACATACGCTCATAAGATTTTCAATATAGTTAAGGTCAGTGTGAGCTTATTTATACATATTTGAATTTCAAAATTTTGTGACAGTATAGAATTCTTAAGCATCCTGTGTATGTTTGTTAGCAAAATCCATTTTGTCAATTTTTTGCAAAATGGCGACAAGTATTAAAATTCAATCACTTATTACTCAGTAGTGTTTAATTTTGTCAAAAAGGTCTCTATACATGAAATGTTGAGAAGCCTAAAGCTCATCTAAGTAAAATATAAAAAATATATATTTTTGCTTGAAAACAAGCGATGTATCAGTTCGATCGTACCCCCATACTAGCCATTTTGAGACTTTCGGAAGAGTTAACGCTCTTAACTGCTTGGTTTCGAAGATTAAAATTTTAATTTTTAATATCGCATAGAACTAACGTGCAGCCCCTATACGTTATGTTTAAAAAAAATATATAAAATTTTTTTTCAAAATGGCGGCTATCGTAAAAATTCAAAGTGTCATAACTTTGCTAAATCAAATCCTACTGAAAAATGTCGTATGCAAAAAGTGTTTGGAATTTTATTTTGCATATAAAAGCAATTTTTAATTATTTTTTTTTTAATAAAAACCGAGTCTTACCATATATTGACCGAGACCTCGAACGAGCTTTTATGCGACTCTGCATACAGTTAACGCTCGTATGAAGCTTCTATTTAAGAAATTGACTTGAATTTTTTATACCAAATAGAGCTTTCAACTATACTTACGATACTATACAAAAAAATTAAAAATTAAAAAATAAAAGTATTTTTTTTTCAAAACACGTTTAGTGTGATGAGTCGATCGACCCACCATACATACGCTCATAAGATTTTCAATATAGTTAAGGTCAGTGTGAGCTTATTTATACATATTTGAATTTCAAAATTTTGTGACAGTATAGAATTCTTAAGCATCCTGTGTATGTTTGTTAGCAAAATCCATTTTGTCAATTTTTTGCAAAATGGCGACAAGTATTAAAATTCAATCACTTATTACTCAGTAGTGTTCAATTTTGTCAAAAAGGTCTCTATACATGAAATGTTGAGAAGCCTAAAGCTCATCTAAGTAAAATATAAAAAATATATATTTTTGCTTGAAAACAAGCGATGTATCAGTTCGATCGTACCCCCATACTAGCCATTTTGAGACTTTCGGAAGAGTTAACGCTCTTAACTGCTTGGTTTCGAAGATTAAAATTTTAATTTTTAATATCGCATAGAACTAACGTGCAGCCCCTATACGTTATGTTTAAAAAAAATATATAAAATTTTTTTTCAAAATGGCGGCTATCGTAAAAATTCAAAGTGTCATAACTTTGCTAAATCAAATCCTACTGAAAAATGTCGTATGCAAAAAGTGTTTGGAATTTTATTTTGCATATAAAAGCAATTTTTAATTATTTTTTTTTTAATAAAAACCGAGTCTTACCATATATTGACCGAGACCTCGAACGAGCTTTTATGCGACTCTGCATACAGTTAACGCTCGTATGAAGCTTCTATTTAAGAAATTGACTTGAATTTTTTATACCAAATAGAGCTTTCAACTATACTTACGATACTATACAAAAAAATTAAAAATTAAAAAATAAAAGTATTTTTTTTTCAAAACACGTTTAGTGTGATGAGTCGATCGACCCACCATACATACGCTCATAAGATTTTCAATATAGTTAAGGTCAGTGTGAGCTTATTTATACATATTTGAATTTCAAAATTTTGTAACAGTATAGAATTCTTAAGCATCCTGTGTATGTTTGTTAGCAAAATCCATTTTGTCAATTTTTTGCAAAATGGCGACAAGTATTAAAATTCAATCACTTATTACTCAGTAGTGTTTAATTTTGTCAAAAAGGTCTCTATACATGAAATGTTGAGAAGCCTAAAGCTCATCTAAGTAAAATATAAAAAATATATATTTTTGCTTGAAAACAAGCGATGTATCAGTTCGATCGTACCCCCATACTAGCCATTTTGAGACTTTCGGAAGAGTTAACGCTCTTTACTGCTTGGTTTCGAAGATTAAAATTTTAATTTTCAATATCGCATAGAACTAACGTGCAGCCCCTATACGTTATGTTTAAAAAAAATATATAAAATTTTTTTTCAAAATGGCGGCTATCGTAAAAATTCAAAGTGTCATAACTTTGCTAAATCAAATCCTACTGAAAAATGTCGTATGCAAAAAGTGTTTGGAATTTTATTTTGCATATAAAAGCAATTTTTAATTATTTTTTTTTTAATAAAAACCGAGTCTTACCATATATTGACCGAGACCTCGAACGAGCTTTTATGCGACTCTGCATACAGTTAACGCTCGTATGAAGCTTCTATTTAAGAAATTGACTTGAATTTTTTATACCAAATAGAGCTTTCAACTATACTTACGATACTATACAAAAAAATTAAAAATTAAAAAATAAAAGTATTTTTTTTTCAAAACACGTTTAGTGTGATGAGTCGATCGACCCACCATACATACGCTCATAAGATTTTCAATATAGTTAAGGTCAGTGTGAGCTTATTTATACATATTTGAATTTCAAAATTTTGTGACAGTATAGAATTCTTAAGCATCCTGTGTATGTTTGTTAGCAAAATCCATTTTGTCAATTTTTTGCAAAATGGCGACAAGTATTAAAATTCAATCACTTATTACTCAGTAGTGTTTAATTTTGTCAAAAAGGTCTCTATACATGAAATGTTGAGAAGCCTAAAGCTCATCTAAGTAAAATATAAAAAATATATATTTTTGCTTGAAAACAAGCGATGTATCAGTTCGATCGTACCCCCATACTAGCCATTTTGAGACTTTCGGAAGAGTTAACGCTCTTAACTGCTTGGTTTCGAAGATTAAAATTTTAATTTTTAATATCGCATAGAACTAACGTGCAGCCCCTATACGTTATGTTTAAAAAAAATATATAAAATTTTTTTTCAAAATGGCGGCTATCGTAAAAATTCAAAGTGTCATAACTTTGCTAAATCAAATCCTACTGAAAAATGTCGTATGCAAAAAGTGTTTGGAATTTTATTTTGCATATAAAAGCAATTTTTAATTATTTTTTTTTTAATAAAAACCGAGTCTTACCATATATTGACCGAGACCTCGAACGAGCTTTTATGCGACTCTGCATACAGTTAACGCTCGTATGAAGCTTCTATTTAAGAAATTGACTTGAATTTTTTATACCAAATAGAGCTTTCAACTATACTTACGATACTATACAAAAAAATTAAAAATTAAAAAATAAAAGTATTTTTTTTTCAAAACACGTTTAGTGTGATGAGTCGATCGACCCACCATACATACGCTCATAAGATTTTCAATATAGTTAAGGTCAGTGTGAGCTTATTTATACATATTTGAATTTCAAAATTTTGTGACAGTATAGAATTCTTAAGCATCCTGTGTATGTTTGTTAGCAAAATCCATTTTGTCAATTTTTTGCAAAATGGCGACAAGTATTAAAATTCAATCACTTATTACTCAGTAGTGTTCTATTTTGTCAAAAAGGTCTCTATACATGAAATGTTGAGAAGCCTAAAGCTCATCTAAGTAAAATATAAAAAATATATATTTTTGCTTGAAAACAAGCGATGTATCAGTTCGATCGTACCCCCATACTAGCCATTTTGAGACTTTCGGAAGAGTTAACGCTCTTTACTGCTTGGTTTCGAAGATTAAAATTTTAATTTTTAATATCGCATAGAACTAACGTGCAGCCCCTATACGTTATGTTTAAAAAAAATATATAAAATTTTTTTTCAAAATGGCGGCTATCGTAAAAATTCAAAGTGTCATAACTTTGCTAAATCAAATCCTACTGAAAAATGTCGTATGCAAAAAGTGTTTGGAATTTTATTTTGCATATAAAAGCAATTTTTAATTATTTTTTTTTTAATAAAAACCGAGTCTTACCATATATTGACCGAGACCTCGAACGAGCTTTTATGCGACTCTGCATACAGTTAACGCTCGTATGAAGCTTCTATTTAAGAAATTGACTTGAATTTTTTATACCAAATAGAGCTTTCAACTATACTTACGATACTATACAAAAAAATTAAAAATTAAAAAATAAAAGTATTTTTTTTTCAAAACACGTTTAGTGTGATGAGTCGATCGACCCACCATACATACGCTCATAAGATTTTCAATATAGTTAAGGTCAGTGTGAGCTTATTTATACATATTTGAATTTCAAAATTTTGTGACAGTATAGAATTCTTAAGCATCCTGTGTATGTTTGTTAGCAAAATCCATTTTGTCAATTTTTTGCAAAATGGCGACAAGTATTAAAATTCAATCACTTATTACTCAGTAGTGTTTAATTTTGTCAAAAAGGTCTCTATACATGAAATGTTGAGAAGCCTAAAGCTCATCTAAGTAAAATATAAAAAATATATATTTTTGCTTGAAAACAAGCGATGTATCAGTTCGATCGTACCCCCATACTAGCCATTTTGAGACTTTCGGAAGAGTTAACGCTCTTAACTGCTTGGTTTCGAAGATTAAAATTTTAATTTTTAATATCGCATAGAACTAACGTGCAGCCCCTATACGTTATGTTTAAAAAAAATATATAAAATTTTTTTTCAAAATGGCGGCTATCGTAAAAATTCAAAGTGTCATAACTTTGCTAAATCAAATCCTACTGAAAAATGTCGTATGCAAAAAGTGTTTGGAATTTTATTTTGCATATAAAAGCAATTTTTAATTATTTTTTTTTTAATAAAAACCGAGTCTTACCATATATTGACCGAGACCTCGAACGAGCTTTTATGCGACTCTGCATACAGTTAACGCTCGTATGAAGCTTCTATTTAAGAAATTGACTTGAATTTTTTATACCAAATAGAGCTTTCAACTATACTTACGATACTATACAAAAAAATTAAAAATTAAAAAATAAAAGTATTTTTTTTTCAAAACACGTTTAGTGTGATGAGTCGATCGACCCACCATACATACGCTCATAAGATTTTCAATATAGTTAAGGTCAGTGTGAGCTTATTTATACATATTTGAATTTCAAAATTTTGTGACAGTATAGAATTCTTAAGCATCCTGTGTATGTTTGTTAGCAAAATCCATTTTGTCAATTTTTTGCAAAATGGCGACAAGTATTAAAATTCAATCACTTATTACTCAGTAGTGTTCAATTTTGTCAAAAAGGTCTCTATACATGAAATGTTGAGAAGCCTAAAGCTCATCTAAGTAAAATATAAAAAATATATATTTTTGCTTGAAAACAAGCGATGTATCAGTTCGATCGTACCCCCATACTAGCCATTTTGAGACTTTCGGAAGAGTTAACGCTCTTAACTGCTTGGTTTCGAAGATTAAAATTTTAATTTTTAATATCGCATAGAACTAACGTGCAGCCCCTATACGTTATGTTTAAAAAAAATATATAAAATTTTTTTTCAAAATGGCGGCTATCGTAAAAATTCAAAGTGTCATAACTTTGCTAAATCAAATCCTACTGAAAAATGTCGTATGCAAAAAGTGTTTGGAATTTTATTTTGCATATAAAAGCAATTTTTAATTATTTTTTTTTTAATAAAAACCGAGTCTTACCATATATTGACCGAGACCTCGAACGAGCTTTTATGCGACTCTGCATACAGTTAACGCTCGTATGAAGCTTCTATTTAAGAAATTGACTTGAATTTTTTATACCAAATAGAGCTTTCAACTATACTTACGATACTATACAAAAAAATTAAAAATTAAAAAATAAAAGTATTTTTTTTTCAAAACACGTTTAGTGTGATGAGTCGATCGACCCACCATACATACGCTCATAAGATTTTCAATATAGTTAAGGTCAGTGTGAGCTTATTTATACATATTTGAATTTCAAAATTTTGTAACAGTATAGAATTCTTAAGCATCCTGTGTATGTTTGTTAGCAAAATCCATTTTGTCAATTTTTTGCAAAATGGCGACAAGTATTAAAATTCAATCACTTATTACTCAGTAGTGTTTAATTTTGTCAAAAAGGTCTCTATACATGAAATGTTGAGAAGCCTAAAGCTCATCTAAGTAAAATATAAAAAATATATATTTTTGCTTGAAAACAAGCGATGTATCAGTTCGATCGTACCCCCATACTAGCCATTTTGAGACTTTCGGAAGAGTTAACGCTCTTTACTGCTTGGTTTCGAAGATTAAAATTTTAATTTTCAATATCGCATAGAACTAACGTGCAGCCCCTATACGTTATGTTTAAAAAAAATATATAAAATTTTTTTTCAAAATGGCGGCTATCGTAAAAATTCAAAGTGTCATAACTTTGCTAAATCAAATCCTACTGAAAAATGTCGTATGCAAAAAGTGTTTGGAATTTTATTTTGCATATAAAAGCAATTTTTAATTATTTTTTTTTTAATAAAAACCGAGTCTTACCATATATTGACCGAGACCTCGAACGAGCTTTTATGCGACTCTGCATACAGTTAACGCTCGTATGAAGCTTCTATTTAAGAAATTGACTTGAATTTTTTATACCAAATAGAGCTTTCAACTATACTTACGATACTATACAAAAAAATTAAAAATTAAAAAATAAAAGTATTTTTTTTTCAAAACACGTTTAGTGTGATGAGTCGATCGACCCACCATACATACGCTCATAAGATTTTCAATATAGTTAAGGTCAGTGTGAGCTTATTTATACATATTTGAATTTCAAAATTTTGTGACAGTATAGAATTCTTAAGCATCCTGTGTATGTTTGTTAGCAAAATCCATTTTGTCAATTTTTTGCAAAATGGCGACAAGTATTAAAATTCAATCACTTATTACTCAGTAGTGTTTAATTTTGTCAAAAAGGTCTCTATACATGAAATGTTGAGAAGCCTAAAGCTCATCTAAGTAAAATATAAAAAATATATATTTTTGCTTGAAAACAAGCGATGTATCAGTTCGATCGTACCCCCATACTAGCCATTTTGAGACTTTCGGAAGAGTTAACGCTCTTAACTGCTTGGTTTCGAAGATTAAAATTTTAATTTTTAATATCGCATAGAACTAACGTGCAGCCCCTATACGTTATGTTTAAAAAAAATATATAAAATTTTTTTTCAAAATGGCGGCTATCGTAAAAATTCAAAGTGTCATAACTTTGCTAAATCAAATCCTACTGAAAAATGTCGTATGCAAAAAGTGTTTGGAATTTTATTTTGCATATAAAAGCAATTTTTAATTATTTTTTTTTTAATAAAAACCGAGTCTTACCATATATTGACCGAGACCTCGAACGAGCTTTTATGCGACTCTGCATACAGTTAACGCTCGTATGAAGCTTCTATTTAAGAAATTGACTTGAATTTTTTATACCAAATAGAGCTTTCAACTATACTTACGATACTATACAAAAAAATTAAAAATTAAAAAATAAAAGTATTTTTTTTTCAAAACACGTTTAGTGTGATGAGTCGATCGACCCACCATACATACGCTCATAAGATTTTCAATATAGTTAAGGTCAGTGTGAGCTTATTTATACATATTTGAATTTCAAAATTTTGTGACAGTATAGAATTCTTAAGCATCCTGTGTATGTTTGTTAGCAAAATCCATTTTGTCAATTTTTTGCAAAATGGCGACAAGTATTAAAATTCAATCACTTATTACTCAGTAGTGTTCTATTTTGTCAAAAAGGTCTCTATACATGAAATGTTGAGAAGCCTAAAGCTCATCTAAGTAAAATATAAAAAATATATATTTTTGCTTGAAAACAAGCGATGTATCAGTTCGATCGTACCCCCATACTAGCCATTTTGAGACTTTCGGAAGAGTTAACGCTCTTTACTGCTTGGTTTCGAAGATTAAAATTTTAATTTTTAATATCGCATAGAACTAACGTGCAGCCCCTATACGTTATGTTTAAAAAAAATATATAAAATTTTTTTTCAAAATGGCGGCTATCGTAAAAATTCAAAGTGTCATAACTTTGCTAAATCAAATCCTACTGAAAAATGTCGTATGCAAAAAGTGTTTGGAATTTTATTTTGCATATAAAAGCAATTTTTAATTATTTTTTTTTTAATAAAAACCGAGTCTTACCATATATTGACCGAGACCTCGAACGAGCTTTTATGCGACTCTGCATACAGTTAACGCTCGTATGAAGCTTCTATTTAAGAAATTGACTTGAATTTTTTATACCAAATAGAGCTTTCAACTATACTTACGATACTATACAAAAAAATTAAAAATTAAAAAATAAAAGTATTTTTTTTTCAAAACACGTTTAGTGTGATGAGTCGATCGACCCACCATACATACGCTCATAAGATTTTCAATATAGTTAAGGTCAGTGTGAGCTTATTTATACATATTTGAATTTCAAAATTTTGTGACAGTATAGAATTCTTAAGCATCCTGTGTATGTTTGTTAGCAAAATCCATTTTGTCAATTTTTTGCAAAATGGCGACAAGTATTAAAATTCAATCACTTATTACTCAGTAGTGTTTAATTTTGTCAAAAAGGTCTCTATACATGAAATGTTGAGAAGCCTAAAGCTCATCTAAGTAAAATATAAAAAATATATATTTTTGCTTGAAAACAAGCGATGTATCAGTTCGATCGTACCCCCATACTAGCCATTTTGAGACTTTCGGAAGAGTTAACGCTCTTAACTGCTTGGTTTCGAAGATTAAAATTTTAATTTTTAATATCGCATAGAACTAACGTGCAGCCCCTATACGTTATGTTTAAAAAAAATATATAAAATTTTTTTTCAAAATGGCGGCTATCGTAAAAATTCAAAGTGTCATAACTTTGCTAAATCAAATCCTACTGAAAAATGTCGTATGCAAAAAGTGTTTGGAATTTTATTTTGCATATAAAAGCAATTTTTAATTATTTTTTTTTTAATAAAAACCGAGTCTTACCATATATTGACCGAGACCTCGAACGAGCTTTTATGCGACTCTGCATACAGTTAACGCTCGTATGAAGCTTCTATTTAAGAAATTGACTTGAATTTTTTATACCAAATAGAGCTTTCAACTATACTTACGATACTATACAAAAAAATTAAAAATTAAAAAATAAAAGTATTTTTTTTTCAAAACACGTTTAGTGTGATGAGTCGATCGACCCACCATACATACGCTCATAAGATTTTCAATATAGTTAAGGTCAGTGTGAGCTTATTTATACATATTTGAATTTCAAAATTTTGTGACAGTATAGAATTCTTAAGCATCCTGTGTATGTTTGTTAGCAAAATCCATTTTGTCAATTTTTTGCAAAATGGCGACAAGTATTAAAATTCAATCACTTATTACTCAGTAGTGTTCAATTTTGTCAAAAAGGTCTCTATACATGAAATGTTGAGAAGCCTAAAGCTCATCTAAGTAAAATATAAAAAATATATATTTTTGCTTGAAAACAAGCGATGTATCAGTTCGATCGTACCCCCATACTAGCCATTTTGAGACTTTCGGAAGAGTTAACGCTCTTAACTGCTTGGTTTCGAAGATTAAAATTTTAATTTTTAATATCGCATAGAACTAACGTGCAGCCCCTATACGTTATGTTTAAAAAAAATATATAAAATTTTTTTTCAAAATGGCGGCTATCGTAAAAATTCAAAGTGTCATAACTTTGCTAAATCAAATCCTACTGAAAAATGTCGTATGCAAAAAGTGTTTGGAATTTTATTTTGCATATAAAAGCAATTTTTAATTATTTTTTTTTTAATAAAAACCGAGTCTTACCATATATTGACCGAGACCTCGAACGAGCTTTTATGCGACTCTGCATACAGTTAACGCTCGTATGAAGCTTCTATTTAAGAAATTGACTTGAATTTTTTATACCAAATAGAGCTTTCAACTATACTTACGATACTATACAAAAAAATTAAAAATTAAAAAATAAAAGTATTTTTTTTTCAAAACACGTTTAGTGTGATGAGTCGATCGACCCACCATACATACGCTCATAAGATTTTCAATATAGTTAAGGTCAGTGTGAGCTTATTTATACATATTTGAATTTCAAAATTTTGTAACAGTATAGAATTCTTAAGCATCCTGTGTATGTTTGTTAGCAAAATCCATTTTGTCAATTTTTTGCAAAATGGCGACAAGTATTAAAATTCAATCACTTATTACTCAGTAGTGTTCAATTTTGTCAAAAAGATCTCTATACATGAAATGTTGAGAAGCCTAAAGCTCATCTAAGTAAAATATAAAAAATATATATTTTTGCTTGAAAACAAGCGATGTATCAGTTCGATCGTACCCCCATACTAGCCATTTTGAGACTTTCGGAAGAGTTAACGCTCTTAACTGCTTGGTTTCGAAGATTAAAATTTTAATTTTTAATATCGCATAGAACTAACGTGCAGCCCCTATACGTTATGTTAAAAAAAAATATATAAAATTTTTTTTCAAAATGGCGGCTATCGTAAAAATTCAAAGTGTCATAACTTTGCTAAATCAAATCCTACTGAAAAATGTCGTATGCAAAAAGTGTTTGGAATTTTATTTTGCATATAAAAGCAATTTTTAATTATTTTTTTTTTAATAAAAACCGAGTCTTACCATATATTGACCGAGACCTCGAACGAGCTTTTATGCGACTCTGCATACAGTTAACGCTCGTATGAAGCTTCTATTTAAGAAATTGACTTGAATTTTTTATACCAAATAGAGCTTTCAACTATACTTACGATACTATACAAAAAAATTAAAAATTAAAAAATAAAAGTATTTTTTTTTCAAAACACGTTTAGTGTGATGAGTCGATCGACCCACCATACATACGCTCATAAGATTTTCAATATAGTTAAGGTCAGTGTGAGCTTATTTATACATATTTGAATTTCAAAATTTTGTGACAGTATAGAATTCTTAAGCATCCTGTGTATGTTTGTTAGCAAAATCCATTTTGTCAATTTTTTGCAAAATGGCGACAAGTATTAAAATTCAATCACTTATTACTCAGTAGTGTTCAATTTTGTCAAAAAGGTCTCTATACATGAAATGTTGAGAAGCCTAAAGCTCATCTAAGTAAAATATAAAAAATATATATTTTTGCTTGAAAACAAGCGATGTATCAGTTCGATCGTACCCCCATACTAGCCATTTTGAGACTTTCGGAAGAGTTAACGCTCTTAACTGCTTGGTTTCGAAGATTAAAATTTTAATTTTTAATATCGCATAGAACTAACGTGCAGCCCCTATACGTTATGTTTAAAAAAAATATATAAAATTTTTTTTCAAAATGGCGGCTATTGTAAAAATTCAAAGTGTCATAACTTTGCTAAATCAAATCCTACTGAAAAATGTCGTATGCAAAAAGTGTTTGGAATTTTATTTTGCATATAAAAGCAATTTTTAATTATTTTTTTTTTAATAAAAACCGAGTCTTACCATATATTGACCGAGACCTCGAACGAGCTTTTATGCGACTCTGCATACAGTTAACGCTCGTATGAAGCTTCTATTTAAGAAATTGACTTGAATTTTTTATACCAAATAGAGCTTTCAACTATACTTACGATACTATACAAAAAAATTAAAAATTAAAAAATAAAAGTATTTTTTTTTCAAAACACGTTTAGTGTGATGAGTCGATCGACCCACCATACATACGCTCATAAGATTTTCAATATAGTTAAGGTCAGTGTGAGCTTATTTATACATATTTGAATTTCAAAATTTTGTGACAGTATAGAATTCTTAAGCATCCTGTGTATGTTTGTTAGCAAAATCCATTTTGTCAATTTTTTGCAAAATGGCGACAAGTATTAAAATTCAATCACTTATTACTCAGTAGTGTTCAATTTTGTCAAAAAGGTCTCTATACATGAAATGTTGAGAAGCCTAAAGCTCATCTAAGTAAAATATAAAAAATATATATTTTTGCTTGAAAACAAGCGATGTATCAGTTCGATCGTACCCCCATACTAGCCATTTTGAGACTTTCGGAAGAGTTAACGCTCTTAACTGCTTGGTTTCGAAGATTAAAATTTTAATTTTTAATATCGCATAGAACTAACGTGCAGCCCCTATACGTTATGTTTAAAAAAAATATATAAAATTTTTTTTCAAAATGGCGGCTATCGTAAAAATTCAAAGTGTCATAACTTTGCTAAATCAAATCCTACTGAAAAATGTCGTATGCAAAAAGTGTTTGGAATTTTATTTTGCATATAAAAGCAATTTTTAATTATTTTTTTTTTAATAAAAACCGAGTCTTACCATATATTGACCGAGACCTCGAACGAGCTTTTATGCGACTCTGCATACAGTTAACGCTCGTATGAAGCTTCTATTTAAGAAATTGACTTGAATTTTTTATACCAAATAGAGCTTTCAACTATACTTACGATACTATACAAAAAAATTAAAAATTAAAAAATAAAAGTATTTTTTTTTCAAAACACGTTTAGTGTGATGAGTCGATCGACCCACCATACATACGCTCATAAGATTTTCAATATAGTTAAGGTCAGTGTGAGCTTATTTATACATATTTGAATTTCAAAATTTTGTGACAGTATAGAATTCTTAAGCATCCTGTGTATGTTTGTTAGCAAAATCCATTTTGTCAATTTTTTGCAAAATGGCGACAAGTATTAAAATTCAATCACTTATTACTCAGTAGTGTTCAATTTTGTCAAAAAGGTCTCTATACATGAAATGTTGAGAAGCCTAAAGCTCATCTAAGTAAAATATAAAAAATATATATTTTTGCTTGAAAACAAGCGATGTATCAGTTCGATCGTACCCCCATACTAGCCATTTTGAGACTTTCGGAAGAGTTAACGCTCTTAACTGCTTGGTTTCGAAGATTAAAATTTTAATTTTTAATATCGCATAGAACTAACGTGCAGCCCCTATACGTTATGTTTAAAAAAAATATATAAAATTTTTTTTCAAAATGGCGGCTATCGTAAAAATTCAAAGTGTCATAACTTTGCTAAATCAAATCCTACTGAAAAATGTCGTATGCAAAAAGTGTTTGGAATTTTATTTTGCATATAAAAGCAATTTTTAATTATTTTTTTTTTAATAAAAACCGAGTCTTACCATATATTGACCGAGACCTCGAACGAGCTTTTATGCGACTCTGCATACAGTTAACGCTCGTATGAAGCTTCTATTTAAGAAATTGACTTGAATTTTTTATACCAAATAGAGCTTTCAACTATACTTACGATACTATACAAAAAAATTAAAAATTAAAAAATAAAAGTATTTTTTTTTCAAAACACGTTTAGTGTGATGAGTCGATCGACCCACCATACATACGCTCATAAGATTTTCAATATAGTTAAGGTCAGTGTGAGCTTATTTATACATATTTGAATTTCAAAATTTTGTGACAGTATAGAATTCTTAAGCATCCTGTGTATGTTTGTTAGCAAAATCCATTTTGTCAATTTTTTGCAAAATGGCGACAAGTATTAAAATTCAATCACTTATTACTCAGTAGTGTTCAATTTTGTCAAAAAGGTCTCTATACATGAAATGTTGAGAAGCCTAAAGCTCATCTAAGTAAAATATAAAAAATATATATTTTTGCTTGAAAACAAGCGATGTATCAGTTCGATCGTACCCCCATACTAGCCATTTTGAGACTTTCGGAAGAGTTAACGCTCTTTACTGCTTGGTTTCGAAGATTAAAATTTTAATTTTTAATATCGCATAGAACTAACGTGCAGCCCCTATACGTTATGTTTAAAAAAAATATATAAAATTTTTTTTCAAAATGGCGGCTATCGTAAAAATTCAAAGTGTCATAACTTTGCTAAATCAAATCCTACTGAAAAATGTCGTATGCAAAAAGTGTTTGGAATTTTATTTTGCATATAAAAGCAATTTTTAATTATTTTTTTTTTAATAAAAACCGAGTCTTACCATATATTGACCGAGACCTCGAACGAGCTTTTATGCGACTCTGCATACAGTTAACGCTCGTATGAAGCTTCTATTTAAGAAATTGACTTGAATTTTTTATACCAAATAGAGCTTTCAACTATACTTACGATACTATACAAAAAAATTAAAAATTAAAAAATAAAAGTATTTTTTTTTCAAAACACGTTTAGTGTGATGAGTCGATCGACCCACCATACATACGCTCATAAGATTTTCAATATAGTTAAGGTCAGTGTGAGCTTATTTATACATATTTGAATTTCAAAATTTTGTGACAGTATAGAATTCTTAAGCATCCTGTGTATGTTTGTTAGCAAAATCCATTTTGTCAATTTTTTGCAAAATGGCGACAAGTATTAAAATTCAATCACTTATTACTCAGTAGTGTTCAATTTTGTCAAAAAGGTCTCTATACATGAAATGTTGAGAAGCCTAAAGCTCATCTAAGTAAAATATAAAAAATATATATTTTTGCTTGAAAACAAGCGATGTATCAGTTCGATCGTACCCCCATACTAGCCATTTTGAGACTTTCGGAAGAGTTAACGCTCTTAACTGCTTGGTTTCGAAGATTAACATTTTAATTTTTAATATCGCATAGAACTAACGTGCAGCCCCTATACGTTATGTTTAAAAAAAATATATAAAAATTTTTTTCAAAATGGCGGCTATCGTAAAAATTCAAAGTGTCATAACTTTGCTAAATCAAATCCTACTGAAAAATGTCGTATGCAAAAAGTGTTTGGAATTTTATTTTGCATATAAAAGCAATTTTTAATTATTTTTTTTTTAATAAAAACCGAGTCTTACCATATATTGACCGAGACCTCGAACGAGCTTTTATGCGACTCTGCATACAGTTAACGCTCGTATGAAGCTTCTATTTAAGAAATTGACTTGAATTTTTTATACCAAATAGAGCTTTCAACTATACTTACGATACTATACAAAAAAATTAAAAATTAAAAAATAAAAGTATTTTTTTTTCAAAACACGTTTAGTGTGATGAGTCGATCGACCCACCATACATACGCTCATAAGATTTTCAATATAGTTAAGGTCAGTGTGAGCTTATTTATACATATTTGAATTTCAAAATTTTGTGACAGTATAGAATTCTTAAGCATCCTGTGTATGTTTGTTAGCAAAATCCATTTTGTCAATTTTTTGCAAAATGGCGACAAGTATTAAAATTCAATCACTTATTACTCAGTAGTGTTCAATTTTGTCAAAAAGGTCTCTATACATGAAATGTTGAGAAGCCTAAAGCTCATCTAAGTAAAATATAAAAAATATATATTTTTGCTTGAAAACAAGCGATGTATCAGTTCGATCGTACCCCCATACTAGCCATTTTGAGACTTTCGGAAGAGTTAACGCTCTTAACTGCTTGGTTTCGAAGATTAAAATTTTAATTTTTAATATCGCATAGAACTAACGTGCAGCCCCTATACGTTATGTTTAAAAAAAATATATAAAATTTTTTTTCAAAATGGCGGCTATCGTAAAAATTCAAAGTGTCATAACTTTGCTAAATTAAATCCTACTGAAAAATATCGTATGCAAAAAGTGTTTGGAATTTTATTTTGCATATAAAAGCAATTTTTAATTATTTTTTTTTTAATAAAAACTGAGTCTTACCATATATTGACCGAGACCTCGAACGAGCTTTTATGCGACTCTGCATACAGTTAACGCTCGTATGAAGCTTCTATTTAAGAAATTGACTTGAATTTTTTATACCAAATAGAGCTTTCAACTATACTTACGATACTATACAAAAAAATTAAAAATTAAAAAATAAAAGTATTTTTTTTTCAAAACACGTTTAGTGTGATGAGTCGATCGACCCACCATACATACGCTCATAAGATTTTCAATATAGTTAAGGTCAGTGTGAGCTTATTTATACATATTTGAATTTCAAAATTTTGTGACAGTATAGAATTCTTAAGCATCCTGTGTATGTTTGTTAGCAAAATCCATTTTGTCAATTTTTTGCAAAATGGCGACAAGTATTAAAATTCAATCACTTATTACTCAGTAGTGTTCAATTTTGTCAAAAAGGTCTCTATACATGAAATGTTGAGAAGCCTAAAGCTCATCTAAGTAAAATATAAAAAATATATATTTTTGCTTGAAAACAAGCGATGTATCAGTTCGATCGTACCCCCATACTAGCCATTTTGAGACTTTCGGAAGAGTTAACGCTCTTTACTGCTTGGTTTCGAAGATTAAAATTTTAATTTTTAATATCGCAGAGAACTAACGTGCAGCCCCTATACGTTATGTTTAAAAAAAATATATAAAATTTTTTTTCAAAATGGCGGCTATCGTAAAAATTCAAAGTGTCATAACTTTGCTAAATCAAATCCTACTGAAAAATGTCGTATGCAAAAAGTGTTTGGAATTTTATTTTGCATATAAAAGCAATTTTTAATTATTTTTTTTTTAATAAAAACCGAGTCTTACCATATATTGACCGAGACCTCGAACGAGCTTTTATGCGACTCTGCATACAGTTAACGCTCGTATGAAGCTTCTATTTAAGAAATTGACTTGAATTTTTTATACCAAATAGAGCTTTCAACTATACTTACGATACTATACAAAAAAATTAAAAATTAAAAAATAAAAGTATTTTTTTTTCAAAACACGTTTAGTGTGATGAGTCGATCGACCCACCATACATACGCTCATAAGATTTTCAATATAGTTAAGGTCAGTGTGAGCTTATTTATACATATTTGAATTTCAAAATTTTGTGACAGTATAGAATTCTTAAGCATCCTGTGTATGTTTGTTAGCAAAATCCATTTTGTCAATTTTTTGCAAAATGGCGACAAGTATTAAAATTCAATCACTTATTACTCAGTAGTGTTCAATTTTGTCAAAAAGGTCTCTATACATGAAATGTTGAGAAGCCTAAAGCTCATCTAAGTAAAATATAAAAAATATATATTTTTGCTTGAAAACAAGCGATGTATCAGTTCGATCGTACCCCCATACTAGCCATTTTGAGACTTTCGGAAGAGTTAACGCTCTTAACTGCTTGGTTTCGAAGATTAAAATTTTAATTTTTAATATCGCATAGAACTAACGTGCAGCCCCTATACGTTATGTTTAAAAAAAATATATAAAATTTTTTTTCAAAATGGCGGCTATCGTAAAAATTCAAAGTGTCATAACTTTGCTAAATCAAATCCTACTGAAAAATGTCGTATGCAAAAAGTGTTTGGAATTTTATTTTGCATATAAAAGCAATTTTTAATTATTTTTTTTTTAATAAAAACCGAGTCTTACCATATATTGACCGAGACCTCGAACGAGCTTTTATGCGACTCTGCATACAGTTAACGCTCGTATGAAGCTTCTATTTAAGAAATTGACTTGAATTTTTTATACCAAATAGAGCTTTCAACTATACTTACGATACTATACAAAAAAATTAAAAATTAAAAAATAAAAGTATTTTTTTTTCAAAACACGTTTAGTGTGATGAGTCGATCGACCCACCATACATACGCTCATAAGATTTTCAATATAGTTAAGGTCAGTGTGAGCTTATTTATACATATTTGAATTTCAAAATTTTGTGACAGTATAGAATTCTTAAGCATCCTGTGTATGTTTGTTAGCAAAATCCATTTTGTCAATTTTTTGCAAAATGGCGACAAGTATTAAAATTCAATCACTTATTACTCAGTAGTGTTCAATTTTGTCAAAAAGGTCTCTATACATGAAATGTTGAGAAGCCTAAAGCTCATCTAAGTAAAATATAAAAAATATATATTTTTGCTTGAAAACAAGCGATGTATCAGTTCGATCGTACCCCCATACTAGCCATTTTGAGACTTTCGGAAGAGTTAACGCTCTTTACTGCTTGGTTTCGAAGATTAAAATTTTAATTTTTAATATCGCATAGAACTAACGTGCAGCCCCTATACGTTATGTTTAAAAAAAATATATAAAATTTTTTTTCAAAATGGCGGCTATCGTAAAAATTCAAAGTGTCATAACTTTGCTAAATCAAATCCTACTGAAAAATGTCGTATGCAAAAAGTGTTTGGAATTTTATTTTGCATATAAAAGCAATTTTTAATTATTTTTTTTTTAATAAAAACCGAGTCTTACCATATATTGACCGAGACCTCGAACGAGCTTTTATGCGACTCTGCATACAGTTAACGCTCGTATGAAGCTTCTATTTAGGAAATTGACTTGAATTTTTTATACCAAATAGAGCTTTCAACTATACTTACGATACTATACAAAAAAATTAAAAATTAAAAAATAAAAGTATTTTTTTTTCAAAACACGTTTAGTGTGATGAGTCGATCGACCCACCATACATACGCTCATAAGATTTTCAATATAGTTAAGGTCAGTGTGAGCTTATTTATACATATTTGAATTTCAAAATTTTGTGACAGTATAGAATTCTTAAGCATCCTGTGTATGTTTGTTAGCAAAATCCATTTTGTCAATTTTTTGCAAAATGGCGACAAGTATTAAAATTCAATCACTTATTACTCAGTAGTGTTCAATTTTGTCAAAAAGGTCTCTATACATGAAATGTTGAGAAGCCTAAAGCTCATCTAAGTAAAATATAAAAAATATATATTTTTGCTTGAAAACAAGCGATGTATCAGTTCGATCGTACCCCCATACTAGCCATTTTGAGACTTTCGGAAGAGTTAACGCTCTTAACTGCTTGGTTTCGAAGATTAAAATTTTAATTTTTAATATCGCATAGAACTAACGTGCAGCCCCTATACGTTATGTTTAAAAAAAATATATAAAATTTTTTTTCAAAATGGCGGCTATCGTAAAAATTCAAAGTGTCATAACTTTGCTAAATCAAATCCTACTGAAAAATGTCGTATGCAAAAAGTGTTTGGAATTTTATTTTGCATATAAAAGCAATTTTTAATTATTTTTTTTTTAATAAAAACCGAGTCTTACCATATATTGACCGAGACCTCGAACGAGCTTTTATGCGACTCTGCATACAGTTAACGCTCGTATGAAGCTTCTATTTAAAAAATTGACTTGAATTTTTTATACCAAATAGAGCTTTCAACTATACTTACGATACTATACAAAAAAATTAAAAATTAAAAAATAAAAGTATTTTTTTTTCAAAACACGTTTAGTGTGATGAGTCGATCGACCCACCATACATACGCTCATAAGATTTTCAATATAGTTAAGGTCAGTGTGAGCTTATTTATACATATTTGAATTTCAAAATTTTGTGACAGTATAGAATTCTTAAGCATCCTGTGTATGTTTGTTAGCAAAATCCATTTTGTCAATTTTTTGCAAAATGGCGACAAGTATTAAAATTCAATCACTTATTACTCAGTAGTGTTCAATTTTGTCAAAAAGGTCTCTATACATGAAATGTTGAGAAGCCTAAAGCTCATCTAAGTAAAATATAAAAAATATATATTTTTGCTTGAAAACAAGCGATGTATCAGTTCGATCGTACCCCCATACTAGCCATTTTGAGACTTTCGGAAGAGTTAACGCTCTTAACTGCTTGGTTTCGAAGATTAAAATTTTAATTTTTAATATCGCATAGAACTAACGTGCAGCCCCTATACGTTATGTTTAAAAAAAATATATAAAATTTTTTTTCAAAATGGCGGCTATCGTAAAAATTCAAAGTGTCATAACTTTGCTAAATCAAATCCTACTGAAAAATGTCGTATGCAAAAAGTGTTTGGAATTTTATTTTGCATATAAAAGCAATTTTTAATTATTTTTTTTTTAATAAAAACCGAGTCTTACCATATATTGACCGAGACCTCGAACGAGCTTTTATGCGACTCTGCATACAGTTAACGCTCGTATGAAGCTTCTATTTAAGAAATTGACTTGAATTTTTTATACCAAATAGAGCTTTCAACTATACTTACGATACTATACAAAAAAATTAAAAATTAAAAAATAAAAGTATTTTTTTTTCAAAACACGTTTAGTGTGATGAGTCGATCGACCCACCATACATACGCTCATAAGATTTTCAATATAGTTAAGGTCAGTGTGAGCTTATTTATACATATTTGAATTTCAAAATTTTGTGACAGTATAGAATTCTTAAGCATCCTGTGTATGTTTGTTAGCAAAATCCATTTTGTCAATTTTTTGCAAAATGGCGACAAGTATTAAAATTCAATCACTTATTACTCAGTAGTGTTCAATTTTGTCAAAAAGGTCTCTATACATGAAATGTTGAGAAGCCTAAAGCTCATCTAAGTAAAATATAAAAAATATATATTTTTGCTTGAAAACAAGCGATGTATCAGTTCGATCGTACCCCCATACTAGCCATTTTGAGACTTTCGGAAGAGTTAACGCTCTTAACTGCTTGGTTTCGAAGATTAAAATTTTAATTTTTAATATCGCATAGAACTAACGTGCAGCCCCTATACGTTATGTTTAAAAAAAATATATAAAATTTTTTTTCAAAATGGCGGCTATCGTAAAAATTCAAAGTGTCATAACTTTGCTAAATCAAATCCTACTGAAAAATGTCGTATGCAAAAAGTGTTTGGAATTTTATTTTGCATATAAAAGCAATTTTTAATTATTTTTTTTTTAATAAAAACCGAGTCTTACCATATATTGACCGAGACCTCGAACGAGCTTTTATGCGACTCTGCATACAGTTAACGCTCGTATGAAGCTTCTATTTAAGAAATTGACTTGAATTTTTTATACCAAATAAAGCTTTCAACTATACTTACGATACTATACAAAAAAATTAAAAATTAAAAAATAAAAGTATTTTTTTTTCAAAACACGTTTAGTGTGATGAGTCGATCGACCCACCATACATACGCTCATAAGATTTTCAATATAGTTAAGGTCAGTGTGAGCTTATTTATACATATTTGAATTTCAAAATTTTGTGACAGTATAGAATTCTTAAGCATCCTGTGTATGTTTGTTAGCAAAATCCATTTTGTCAATTTTTTGCAAAATGGCGACAAGTATTAAAATTCAATCACTTATTACTCAGTAGTGTTCAATTTTGTCAAAAAGGTCTCTATACATGAAATGTTGAGAAGCCTAAAGCTCATCTAAGTAAAATATAAAAAATATATATTTTTGCTTGAAAACAAGCGATGTATCAGTTCGATCGTACCCCCATACTAGCCATTTTGAGACTTTCGGAAGAGTTAACGCTCTTAACTGCTTGGTTTCGAAGATTAAAATTTTAATTTTTAATATCGCATAGAACTAACGTGCAGCCCCTATACGTTATGTTTAAAAAAAATATATAAAATTTTTTTTCAAAATGGCGGCTATCGTAAAAATTCAAAGTGTCATAACTTTGCTAAATCATATCCTACTGAAAAATGTCGTATGCAAAAAGTGTTTGGAATTTTATTTTGCATATAAAAGCAATTTTTAATTATTTTTTTTTTAATAAAAACCGAGTCTTACCATATATTGACCGAGACCTCGAACGAGCTTTTATGCGACTCTGCATACAGTTAACGCTCGTATGAAGCTTCTTTTTAAGAAATTGACTTGAATTTTTTATACCAAATAGAGCTTTCAACTATACTTACGATACTATACAAAAAAATTAAAAATTAAAAAATAAAAGTATTTTTTTTTCAAAACACGTTTAGTGTGATGAGTCGATCGACCCACCATACATACGCTCATAAGATTTTCAATATAGTTAAGGTCAGTGTGAGCTTATTTATACATATTTGAATTTCAAAATTTTGTGACAGTATAGAATTCTTAAGCATCCTGTGTATGTTTGTTAGCAAAATCCATTTTGTCAATTTTTTGCAAAATGGCGACAAGTATTAAAATTCAATCACTTATTACTCAGTAGTGTTCAATTTTGTCAAAAAGGTCTCTATACATGAAATGTTGAGAAGCCTAAAGCTCATCTAAGTAAAATATAAAAAATATATATTTTTGCTTGAAAACAAGCGATGTATCAGTTCGATCGTACCCCCATACTAGCCATTTTGAGACTTTCGGAAGAGTTAACGCTCTTAACTGCTTGGTTTCGAAGATTAAAATTTTAATTTTTAATATCGCATAGAACTAACGTGCAGCCCCTATACGTTATGTTTAAAAAAAATATATAAAATTTTTTTTCAAAATGGCGGCTATCGTAAAAATTCAAAGTGTCATAACTTTGCTAAATCAAATCCTACTGAAAAATGTCGTATGCAAAAAGTGTTTGGAATTTTATTTTGCATATAAAAGCAATTTTTAATTATTTTTTTTTTAATAAAAACCGAGTCTTACCATATATTGACCGAGACCTCGAACGAGCTTTTATGCGACTCTGCATACAGTTAACGCTCGTATGAAGCTTCTATTTAAGAAATTGACTTGAATTTTTTATACCAAATAGAGCTTTCAACTATACTTACGATACTATACAAAAAAATTAAAAATTAAAAAATAAAAGTATTTTTTTTTCAAAACACGTTTAGTGTGATGAGTCGATCGACCCACCATACATACGCTCATAAGATTTTCAATATAGTTAAGGTCAGTGTGAGCTTATTTATACATATTTGAATTTTAAAATTTTGTGACAGTATAGAATTCTTAAGCAACCTGTGTATGTTTGTTAGCAAAATCCATTTTGTCAATTTTTTGCAAAATGGCGACAAGTATTAAAATTCAATCACTTATTACTCAGTAGTGTTCAATTTTGTCAAAAAGGTCTCTATACATGAAATGTTGAGAAGCCTAAAGCTCATCTAAGTAAAATATAAAAAATATATATTTTTGCTTGAAAACAAGCGATGTATCAGTTCGATCGTACCCCCATACTAGCCATTTTGAGACTTTCGGAAGAGTTAACGCTCTTAACTGCTTGGTTTCGAAGATTAAAATTTTAATTTTTAATATCGCATAGAACTAACGTGCAGCCCCTATACGTTATGTTTAAAAAAAATATATAAAATTTTTTTTCAAAATGGCGGCTATCGTAAAAATTCAAAGTGTCATAACTTTGCTAAATCAAATCCTACTGAAAAATGTCGTATGCAAAAAGTGTTTGGAATTTTATTTTGCATATAAAAGCAATTTTTAATTATTTTTTTTTTAATAAAAACCGAGTCTTACCATATATTGACCGAGACCTCGAACGAGCTTTTATGCGACTCTGCATACAGTTAACGCTCGTATGAAGCTTCTATTTAAGAAATTGACTTGAATTTTTTATACCAAATAGAGCTTTCAACTATACTTACGATACTATACAAAAAAATTAAAAATTAAAAAATAAAAGTATTTTTTTTTCAAAACACGTTTAGTGTGATGAGTCGATCGACCCACCATACATACGCTCATAAGATTTTCAATATAGTTAAGGTCAGTGTGAGCTTATTTATACATATTTGAATTTCAAAATTTTGTGACAGTATAGAATTCTTAAGCATCCTGTGTATGTTTGTTAGCAAAATCCATTTTGTCAATTTTTTGCAAAATGGCGACAAGTATTAAAATTCAATCACTTATTACTCAGTAGTGTTCAATTTTGTCAAAAAGGTCTCTATACATGAAATGTTGAGAAGCCTAAAGCTCATCTAAGTAAAATATAAAAAATATATATTTTTGCTTGAAAACAAGCGATGTATCAGTTCGATCGTACCCCCATACTAGCCATTTTGAGACTTTCGGAAGAGTTAACGCTCTTAACTGCTTGGTTTCGAAGATTAAAATTTTAATTTTTAATATCGCATAGAACTAACGTGCAGCCCCTATACGTTATGTTTAAAAAAAATATATAAAATTTTTTTTCAAAATGGCGGCTATCGTAAAAATTCAAAGTGTCATAACTTTGCTAAATCATATCCTACTGAAAAATGTCGTATGCAAAAAGTGTTTGGAATTTTATTTTGCATATAAAACCAATTTTTAATTATTTTTTTTTTAATAAAAACCGAGTCTTACCATATATTGACCGAGACCTCGAACGAGCTTTTATGCGACTCTGCATACAGTTAACGCTCGTATGAAGCTTCTATTTAAGAAATTGACTTGAATTTTTTATACCAAATAGAGCTTTCAACTATACTTACGATACTATACAAAAAAATTAAAAATTAAAAAATAAAAGTATTTTTTTTTCAAAACACGTTTAGTGTGATGAGTCGATCGACCCACCATACATACGCTCATAAGATTTTCAATATAGTTAAGGTCAGTGTGAGCTTATTTATACATATTTGAATTTCAAAATTTTGTGACAGTATAGAATTCTTAAGCATCCTGTGTATGTTTGTTAGCAAAATCCATTTTGTCAATTTTTTGCAAAATGGCGACAAGTATTAAAATTCAATCACTTATTACTCAGTAGTGTTCAATTTTGTCAAAAAGGTCTCTATACATGAAATGTTGAGAAGCCTAAAGCTCATCTAAGTAAAATATAAAAAATATATATTTTTGCTTGAAAACAAGCGATGTATCAGTTCGATCGTACCCCCATACTAGCCATTTTGAGACTTTCGGAAGAGTTAACGCTCTTAACTGCTTGGTTTCGAAGATTAAAATTTTAATTTTTAATATCGCATAGAACTAACGTGCAGCCCCTATACGTTATGTTTAAAAAAAATATATAAAATTTTTTTTCAAAATGGCGGCTATCGTAAAAATTCAAAGTGTCATAACTTTGCTAAATCAAATCCTACTGAAAAATGTCGTATGCAAAAAGTGTTTGGAATTTTATTTTGCATATAAAAGCAATTTTTAATTATTTTTTTTTTAATAAAAACCGAGTCTTACCATATATTGACCGAGACCTCGAACGAGCTTTTATGCGACTCTGCATACAGTTAACGCTCGTATGAAGCTTCTATTTAAGAAATTGACTTGAATTTTTTATACCAAATAGAGCTTTCAACTATACTTACGATACTATACAAAAAAATTAAAAATTAAAAAATAAAAGTATTTTTTTTTCAAAACACGTTTAGTGTGATGAGTCGATCGACCCACCATACATACGCTCATAAGATTTTCAATATAGTTAAGGTCAGTGTGAGCTTATTTATACATATTTGAATTTTAAAATTTTGTGACAGTATAGAATTCTTAAGCATCCTGTGTATGTTTGTTAGTAAAATCCATTTTGTCAATTTTTTGCAAAATGGCGACAAGTATTAAAATTCAATCACTTATTACTCAGTAGTGTTCAATTTTGTCAAAAAGGTCTCTATACATGAAATGTTGAGAAGCCTAAAGCTCATCTAAGTAAAATATAAAAAATATATATTTTTGCTTGAAAACAAGCGATGTATCAGTTCGATCGTACCCCCATACTAGCCATTTTGAGACTTTCGGAAGAGTTAACGCTCTTAACTGCTTGGTTTCGAAGATTAAAATTTTAATTTTTAATATCGCATAGAACTAACGTGCAGCCCCTATACGTTATGTTTAAAAAAAATATATAAAATTTTTTTTCAAAATGGCGGCTATCGTAAAAATTCAAAGTGTCATAACTTTGCTAAATCAAATCCTACTGAAAAATGTCGTATGCAAAAAGTGTTTGGAATTTTATTTTGCATATAAAAGCAATTTTTAATTATTTTTTTTTTAATAAAAACCGAGTCTTACCATATATTGACCGAGACCTCGAACGAGCTTTTATGCGACTCTGCATACAGTTAACGCTCGTATGAAGCTTCTATTTAAGAAATTGACTTGAATTTTTTATACCAAATAGAGCTTTCAACTATACTTACGATACTATACAAAAAAATTAAAAATTAAAAAATAAAAGTATTTTTTTTTCAAAACACGTTTAGTGTGATGAGTCGATCGACCCACCATACATACGCTCATAAGATTTTCAATATAGTTAAGGTCAGTGTGAGCTTATTTATACATATTTGAATTTCAAAATTTTGTGACAGTATAGAATTCTTAAGCATCCTGTGTATGTTTGTTAGCAAAATCCATTTTGTCAATTTTTTGCAAAATGGCGACAAGTATTAAAATTCAATCACTTATTACTCAGTAGTGTTCAATTTTGTCAAAAAGGTCTCTATACATGAAATGTTGAGAAGCCTAAAGCTCATCTAAGTAAAATATAAAAAATATATATTTTTGCTTGAAAACAAGCGATGTATCAGTTCGATCGTACCCCCATACTAGCCATTTTGAGACTTTCGGAAGAGTTAACGCTCTTAACTGCTTGGTTTCGAAGATTAAAATTTTAATTTTTAATATCGCATAGAACTAACGTGCAGCCCCTATACGTTATGTTTAAAAAAAATATATAAAATTTTTTTTCAAAATGGCGGCTATCGTAAAAATTCAAAGTGTCATAACTTTGCTAAATCATATCCTACTGAAAAATGTCGTATGCAAAAAGTGTTTGGAATTTTATTTTGCATATAAAAGCAATTTTTAATTATTTTTTTTTTAATAAAAACCGAGTCTTACCATATATTGACCGAGACCTCGAACGAGCTTTTATGCGACTCTGCATACAGTTAACGCTCGTATGAAGCTTCTATTTAAGAAATTGACTTGAATTTTTTATACCAAATAGAGCTTTCAACTATACTTACGATACTATACAAAAAAATTAAAAATTAAAAAATAAAAGTATTTTTTTTTCAAAACACGTTTAGTGTGATGAGTCGATCGACCCACCATACATACGCTCATAAGATTTTCAATATAGTTAAGGTCAGTGTGAGCTTATTTATACATATTTGAATTTCAAAATTTTGTGACAGTATAGAATTCTTAAGCATCCTGTGTATGTTTGTTAGCAAAATCCATTTTGTCAATTTTTTGCAAAATGGCGACAAGTATTAAAATTCAATCACTTATTACTCAGTAGTGTTCAATTTTGTCAAAAAGGTCTCTACACATGAAATGTTGAGAAGCCTAAAGCTCATCTAAGTAAAATATAAAAAATATATATTTTTGCTTGAAAACAAGCGATGTATCAGTTCGATCGTACCCCCATACTAGCCATTTTGAGACTTTCGGAAGAGTTAACGCTCTTAACTGCTTGGTTTCGAAGATTAAAATTTTAATTTTTAATATCGCATAGAACTAACGTGCAGCCCCTATACGTTATGTTTAAAAAAAATATATAAAATTTTTTTTCAAAATGGCGGCTATCGTAAAAATTCAAAGTGTCATAACTTTGCTAAATCAAATCCTACTGAAAAATGTCGTATGCAAAAAGTGTTTGGAATTTTATTTTGCATATAAAAGCAATTTTTAATTATTTTTTTTTTAATAAAAACCGAGTCTTACCATATATTGACCGAGACCTCGAACGAGCTTTTATGCGACTCTGCATACAGTTAACGCTCGTATGAAGCTTCTATTTAAGAAATTGACTTGAATTTTTTATACCAAATAAAGCTTTCAACTATACTTACGATACTATACAAAAAAATTAAAAATTAAAAAATAAAAGTATTTTTTTTTCAAAACACGTTTAGTGTGATGAGTCGATCGACCCACCATACATACGCTCATAAGATTTTCAATATAGTTAAGGTCAGTGTGAGCTTATTTATACATATTTGAATTTCAAAATTTTGTGACAGTATAGAATTCTTAAGCATCCTGTGTATGTTTGTTAGCAAAATCCATTTTGTCAATTTTTTGCAAAATGGCGACAAGTATTAAAATTCAATCACTTATTACTCAGTAGTGTTCAATTTTGTCAAAAAGGTCTCTATACATGAAATGTTGAGAAGCCTAAAGCTCATCTAAGTAAAATATAAAAAATATATATTTTTGCTTGAAAACAAGCGATGTATCAGTTCGATCGTACCCCCATACTAGCCATTTTGAGACTTTCGGAAGAGTTAACGCTCTTAACTGCTTGGTTTCAAAGATTAAAATTTTAATTTTTAATATCGCATAGAACTAACGTGCAGCCCCTATACGTTATGTTTAAAAAAAATATATAAAATTTTTTTTCAAAATGGCGGCTATCGTAAAAATTCAAAGTGTCATAACTTTGCTAAATCATATCCTACTGAAAAATGTCGTATGCAAAAAGTGTTTGGAATTTTATTTTGCATATAAAAGCAATTTTTAATTATTTTTTTTTTAATAAAAACCGAGTCTTACCATATATTGACCGAGACCTCGAACGAGCTTTTATGCGACTCTGCATACAGTTAACGCTCGTATGAAGCTTCTTTTTAAGAAATTGACTTGAATTTTTTATACCAAATAGAGCTTTCAACTATACTTACGATACTATACAAAAAAATTAAAAATTAAAAAATAAAAGTATTTTTTTTTCAAAACACGTTTAGTGTGATGAGTCGATCGACCCACCATACATACGCTCATAAGATTTTCAATATAGTAAAGGTCAGTGTGAGCTTATTTATACATATTTGAATTTCAAAATTTTGTGACAGTATAGAATTCTTAAGCATCCTGTGTATGTTTGTTAGCAAAATCCATTTTGTCAATTTTTTGCAAAATGGCGACAAGTATTAAAATTCAATCACTTATTACTCAGTAGTGTTCAATTTTGTCAAAAAGGTCTCTATACATGAAATGTTGAGAAGCCTAAAGCTCATCTAAGTAAAATATAAAAAATATATATTTTTGCTTGAAAACAAGCGATGTATCAGTTCGATCGTACCCCCATACTAGCCATTTTGAGACTTTCGGAAGAGTTAACGCTCTTAACTGCTTGGTTTCGAAGATTAAAATTTTAATTTTTAATATCGCATAGAACTAACGTGCAGCCCCTATACGTTATGTTTAAAAAAAATATATAAAATTTTTTTTCAAAATGGCGGCTATCGTAAAAATTCAAAGTGTCATAACTTTGCTAAATCAAATCCTACTGAAAAATGTCGTATACAAAAAGTGTTTGGAATTTTATTTTGCATATAAAAGCAATTTTTAATTATTTTTTTTTTAATAAAAACCGAGTCTTACCATATATTGACCGAGACCTCGAACGAGCTTTTATGCGACTCTGCATACAGTTAACGCTCGTATGAAGCTTCTATTTAAGAAATTGACTTGAATTTTTTATACCAAATAGAGCTTTCAACTATACTTACGATACTATACAAAAAAATTAAAAATTAAAAAATAAAAGTATTTTTTTTTCAAAACACGTTTAGTGTGATGAGTCGATCGACCCACCATACATACGCTCATAAGATTTTCAATATAGTTAAGGTCAGTGTGAGCTTATTTATACATATTTGAATTTTAAAATTTTGTGACAGTATAGAATTCTTAAGCATCCTGTGTATGTTTGTTAGCAAAATCCATTTTGTCAATTTTTTGCAAAATGGCGACAAGTATTAAAATTCAATCACTTATTACTCAGTAGTGTTCAATTTTGTCAAAAAGGTCTCTATACATGAAATGTTGAGAAGCCTAAAGCTCATCTAAGTAAAATATAAAAAATATATATTTTTGCTTGAAAACAAGCGATGTATCAGTTCGATCGTACCCCCATACTAGCCATTTTGAGACTTTCGGAAGAGTTAACGCTCTTAACTGCTTGGTTTCGAAGATTAAAATTTTAATTTTTAATATCGCATAGAACTAACGTGCAGCCCCTATACGTTATGTTTAAAAAAAATATATAAAATTTTTTTTCAAAATGGCGGCTATCGTAAAAATTGAAAGTGTCATAACTTTGCTAAATCAAATCCTACTGAAAAATGTCGTATGCAAAAAGTGTTTGGAATTTTATTTTGCATATAAAAGCAATTTTTAATTATTTTTTTTTTAATAAAAACCGAGTCTTACCATATATTGACCGAGACCTCGAACGAGCTTTTATGCGACTCTGCATACAGTTAACGCTCGTATGAAGCTTCTATTTAAGAAATTGACTTGAATTTTTTATACCAAATAGAGCTTTCAACTATACTTACGATACTATACAAAAAAATTAAAAATTAAAAAATAAAAGTATTTTTTTTTCAAAACACGTTTAGTGTGATGAGTCGATCGACCCACCATACATACGCTCATAAGATTTTCAATATAGTTAAGGTCAGTGTGAGCTTATTTATACATATTTGAATTTCAAAATTTTGTGACAGTATAGAATTCTTAAGCATCCTGTGTATGTTTGTTAGCAAAATCCATTTTGTCAATTTTTTGCAAAATGGCGACAAGTATTAAAATTCAATCACTTATTACTCAGTAGTGTTCAATTTTGTCAAAAAGGTCTCTATACATGAAATGTTGAGAAGCCTAAAGCTCATCTAAGTAAAATATAAAAAATATATATTTTTGCTTGAAAACAAGCGATGTATCAGTTCGATCGTACCCCCATACTAGCCATTTTGAGACTTTCGGAAGAGTTAACGCTCTTAACTGCTTGGTTTCGAAGATTAAAATTTTAATTTTTTATATCGCATAGAACTAACGTGCAGCCCCTATACGTTATGTTTAAAAAAAATATATAAAATTTTTTTTCAAAATGGCGGCTATCGTAAAAATTCAAAGTGTCATAACTTTGCTAAATCATATCCTACTGAAAAATGTCGTATGCAAAAAGTGTTTGGAATTTTATTTTGCATATAAAAGCAATTTTTAATTATTTTTTTTTTAATAAAAACCGAGTCTTACCATATATTGACCGAGACCTCGAACGAGCTTTTATGCGACTCTGCATACAGTTAACGCTCGTATGAAGCTTCTATTTAAGAAATTGACTTGAATTTTTTATACCAAATAGAGCTTTCAACTATACTTACGATACTATACAAAAAAATTAAAAATTAAAAAATAAAAGTATTTTTTTTTCAAAACACGTTTAGTGTGATGAGTCGATCGACCCACCATACATACGCTCATAAGATTTTCAATATAGTTAAGGTCAGTGTGAGCTTATTTATACATATTTGAATTTCAAAATTTTGTGACAGTATAGAATTCTTAAGCATCCTGTGTATGTTTGTTAGCAAAATCCATTTTGTCAATTTTTTGCAAAATGGCGACAAGTATTAAAATTCAATCACTTATTACTCAGTAGTGTTCAATTTTGTCAAAAAGGTCTCTATACATGAAATGTTGAGAAGCCTAAAGCTCATCTAAGTAAAATATAAAAAATATATATTTTTGCTTGAAAACAAGCGATGTATCAGTTCGATCGTACCCCCATACTAGCCATTTTGAGACTTTCGGAAGAGTTAACGCTCTTAACTGCTTGGTTTCGAAGATTAAAATTTTAATTTTTAATATCGCATAGAACTAACGTGCAGCCCCTATACGTTATGTTTAAAAAAAATATATAAAATTTTTTTTCAAAATGGCGGCTATCGTAAAAATTCAAAGTGTCATAACTTTGCTAAATCATATCCTACTGAAAAATGTCGTATGCAAAAAGTGTTTGGAATTTTATTTTGCATATAAAAGCAATTTTTAATTATTTTTTTTTTAATAAAAACCGAGTCTTACCATATATTGACCGAGACCTCGAACGAGCTTTTATGCGACTCTGCATACAGTTAACGCTCGTATGAAGCTTCTATTTAAGAAATTGACTTGAATTTTTTATACCAAATAGAGCTTTCAACTATACTTACGATACTATACAAAAAAATTAAAAATTAAAAAATAAAAGTATTTTTTTTTCAAAACACGTTTAGTGTGATGAGTCGATCGACCCACCATACATACGCTCATAAGATTTTCAATATAGTTAAGGTCAGTGTGAGCTTATTTATACATATTTGAATTTCAAAATTTTGTGACAGTATAGAATTCTTAAGCATCCTGTGTATGTTTGTTAGCAAAATCCATTTTGTCAATTTTTTGCAAAATGGCGACAAGTATTAAAATTCAATCACTTATTACTCAGTAGTGTTCAATTTTGTCAAAAAGGTCTCTATACATGAAATGTTGAGAAGCCTAAAGCTCATCTAAGTAAAATATAAAAAATATATATTTTTGCTTGAAAACAAGCGATGTATCAGTTCGATCGTACCCCCATACTAGCCATTTTGAGACTTTCGGAAGAGTTAACGCTCTTAACTGCTTGGTTTCGAAGATTAAAATTTTAATTTTTAATATCGCATAGAACTAACGTGCAGCCCCTATACGTTATGTTTAAAAAAAATATATAAATTTTTTTTTCAAAATGGCGGCTATCGTAAAAATTCAAAGTGTCATAACTTTGCTAAATCAAATCCTACTGAAAAATGTCGTATGCAAAAAGTGTTTGGAATTTTATTTTGCATATAAAAGCAATTTTTAATTATTTTTTTTTTAATAAAAACCGAGTCTTACCATATATTGACCGAGACCTCGAACGAGCTTTTATGCGACTCTGCATACAGTTAACGCTCGTATGAAGCTTCTATTTAAGAAATTGACTTGAATTTTTTATACCAAATAGAGCTTTCAACTATACTTACGATACTATACAAAAAAATTAAAAATTAAAAAATAAAAGTATTTTTTTTTCAAAACACGTTTAGTGTGATGAGTCGATCGACCCACCATACATACGCTCATAAGATTTTCAATATAGTTAAGGTCAGTGTGAGCTTATTTATACATATTTGAATTTCAAAATTTTGTGACAGTATAGAATTCTTAAGCATCCTGTGTATGTTTGTTAGCAAAATCCATTTTGTCAATTTTTTGCAAAATGGCGACAAGTATTAAAATTCAATCACTTATTACTCAGTAGTGATCAATTTTGTCAAAAAGGTCTCTATACATGAAATGTTGAGAAGCCTAAAGCTCATCTAAGTAAAATATAAAAAATATATATTTTTGCTTTAAAACAAGCGATGTATCAGTTCGATCGTACCCCCATACTAGCCATTTTGAGACTTTCGGAAGAGTTAACGCTCTTAACTGCTTGGTTTCGAAGATTAAAATTTTAATTTTTAATATCGCATAGAACTAACGTGCAGCCCCTATACGTTATGTTTAAAAAAAATATATAAAATTTTTTTTTAAAATGGCGGCTATCGTAAAAATTCAAAGTGTCATAACTTTGCTAAATCAAATCCTACTGAAAAATGTCGTATGCAAAAAGTGTTTGGAATTTTATTTTGCATATAAAAGCAATTTTTAATTATTTTTTTTTTAATAAAAACCGAGTCTTACCATATATTGACCGAGACCTCGAACGAGCTTTTATGCGACTCTGCATACAGTTAACGCTCGTATGAAGCTTCTATTTAAGAAATTGACTTGAATTTTTTATACCAAATAGAGCTTTCAACTATACTTACGATACTATACAAAAAAATTAAAAATTAAAAAATAAAAGTATTTTTTTTTCAAAACACGTTTAGTGTGATGAGTCGATCGACCCACCATACATACGCTCATAAGATTTTCAATATAGTTAAGGTCAGTGTGAGCTTATTTATACATATTTGAATTTCAAAATTTTGTGACAGTATAGAATTCTTAAGCATCCTGTGTATGTTTGTTAGCAAAATCCATTTTGTCAATTTTTTGCAAAATGGCGACAAGTATTAAAATTCAATCACTTATTACTCAGTAGTGTTCAATTTTGTCAAAAAGGTCTCTATACATGAAATGTTGAGAAGCCTAAAGCTCATCTAAGTAAAATATAAAAAATATATATTTTTGCTTGAAAACAAGCGATGTATCAGTTCGATCGTACCCCCATACTAGCCATTTTGAGACTTTCGGAAGAGTTAACGCTCTTAACTGCTTGGTTTCGAAGATTAAAATTTTAATTTTTAATATCGCATAGAACTAACGTGCAGCCCCTATACGTTATGTTTAAAAAAAATATATAAAATTTTTTTTCAAAATGGCGGCTATCGTAAAAATTCAAAGTGTCATAACTTTGCTAAATCAAATCCTACTGAAAAATGTCGTATGCAAAAAGTGTTTGGAATTTTATTTTGCATATAAAAGCAATTTTTAATTATTTTTTTTTTGATAAAAACCGAGTCTTACCATATATTGACCGAGACCTCGAACGAGCTTTTATGCGACTCTGCATACAGTTAACGCTCGTATGAAGCTTCTATTTAAGAAATTGACTTGAATTTTTTATACCAAATAGAGCTTTCAACTATACTTACGATACTATACAAAAAAATTAAAAATTAAAAAATAAAAGTATTTTTTTTTCAAAACACGTTTAGTGTGATGAGTCGATCGACCCACCATACATACGCTCATAAGATTTTCAATATAGTTAAGGTCAGTGTGAGCTTATTTATACATATTTGAATTTCAAAATTTTGTGACAGTATAGAATTCTTAAGCATCCTGTGTATGTTTGTTAGCAAAATCCATTTTGTCAATTTTTTGCAAAATGGCGACAAGTATTAAAATTCAATCACTTATTACTCAGTAGTGTTCAATTTTGTCAAAAAGGTCTCTATACATGAAATGTTGAGAAGCCTAAAGCTCATCTAAGTAAAATATAAAAAATATATATTTTTGCTTGAAAACAAGCGATGTATCAGTTCGATCGTACCCCCATACTAGCCATTTTGAGACTTTCGGAAGAGTTAACGCTCTTAACTGCTTGGTTTCGAAGATTAAAATTTTAATTTTTAATATCGCATAGAACTAACGTGCAGCCCCTATACGTTATGTTTAAAAAAAATATATAAAATTTTTTTTCAAAATGGCGGCTATCGTAAAAATTCAAAGTGTCATAACTTTGCTAAATCATATCCTACTGAAAAATGTCGTATGCAAAAAGTGTTTGGAATTTTATTTTGCATATAAAAGCAATTTTTAATTATTTTTTTTTTAATAAAAACCGAGTCTTACCATATATTGACCGAGACCTCGAACGAGCTTTTATGCGACTCTGCATACAGTTAACGCTCGTATGAAGCTTCTATTTAAGAAATTGACTTGAATTTTTTATACCAAATAGAGCTTTCAACTATACTTACGATACTATACAAAAAAATTAAAAATTAAAAAATAAAAGTATTTTTTTTTCAAAACACGTTTAGTGTGATGAGTCGATCGACCCACCATACATACGCTCATAAGATTTTCAATATAGTTAAGGTCAGTGTGAGCTTATTTATACATATTTGAATTTCAAAATTTTGTGACAGTATAGAATTCTTAAGCATCCTGTGTATGTTTGTTAGCAAAATCCATTTTGTCAATTTTTTGCAAAATGGCGACAAGTATTAAAATTCAATCACTTATTACTCAGTAGTGTTCAATTTTGTCAAAAAGGTCTCTATACATGAAATGTTGAGAAGCCTAAAGCTCATCTAAGTAAAATATAAAAAATATATATTTTTGCTTGAAAACAAGCGATGTATCAGTTCGATCGTACCCCCATACTAGCCATTTTGAGACTTTCGGAAGAGTTAACGCTCTTAACTGCTTGGTTTCGAAGATTAAAATTTTAATTTTTAATATCGCATAGAACTAACGTGCAGCCCCTATACGTTATGTTTAAAAAAAATATATAAAATTTTTTTTCAAAATGGCGGCTATCGTAAAAATTCAAAGTGTCATAACTTTGCTAAATCAAATCCTACTGAAAAATGTCGTATGCAAAAAGTGTTTGGAATTTTATTTTGCATATAAAAGCAATTTTTAATTATTTTTTTTTTGATAAAAACCGAGTCTTACCATATATTGACCGAGACCTCGAACGAGCTTTTATGCGACTCTGCATACAGTTAACGCTCGTATGAAGCTTCTATTTAAGAAATTGACTTGAATTTTTTATACCAAATAGAGCTTTCAACTATACTTACGATACTATACAAAAAAATTAAAAATTAAAAAATAAAAGTATTTTTTTTTCAAAACACGTTTAGTGTGATGAGTCGATCGACCCACCATACATACGCTCATAAGATTTTCAATATAGTTAAGGTCAGTGTGAGCTTATTTATACATATTTGAATTTCAAAATTTTGTGACAGTATAGAATTCTTAAGCATCCTGTGTATGTTTGTTAGCAAAATCCATTTTGTCAATTTTTTGCAAAATGGCGACAAGTATTAAAATTCAATCACTTATTACTCAGTAGTGTTCAATTTTGTCAAAAAGGTCTCTATACATGAAATGTTGAGAAGCCTAAAGCTCATCTAAGTAAAATATAAAAAATATATATTTTTGCTTGAAAACAAGCGATGTATCAGTTCGATCGTACCCCCATACTAGCCATTTTGAGACTTTCGGAAGAGTTAACGCTCTTAACTGCTTGGTTTCGAAGATTAAAATTTTAATTTTTAATATCGCATAGAACTAACGTGCAGCCCCTATACGTTATGTTTAAAAAAAATATATAAAATTTTTTTTCAAAATGGCGGCTATCGTAAAAATTCAAAGTGTCATAACTTTGCTAAATCATATCCTACTGAAAAATGTCGTATGCAAAAAGTGTTTGGAATTTTATTTTGCATATAAAAGCAATTTTTAATTATTTTTTTTTTAATAAAAACCGAGTCTTACCATATATTGACCGAGACCTCGAACGAGCTTTTATGCGACTCTGCATACAGTTAACGCTCGTATGAAGCTTCTATTTAAGAAATTGACTTGAATTTTTTATACCAAATAGAGCTTTCAACTATACTTACGATACTATACAAAAAAATTAAAAATTAAAAAATAAAAGTATTTTTTTTTCAAAACACGTTTAGTGTGATGAGTCGATCGACCCACCATACATACGCTCATAAGATTTTCAATATAGTTAAGGTCAGTGTGAGCTTATTTATACATATTTGAATTTCAAAATTTTGTGACAGTATAGAATTCTTAAGCATCCTGTGTATGTTTGTTAGCAAAATCCATTTTGTCAATTTTTTGCAAAATGGCGACAAGTATTAAAATTCAATCACTTATTACTCAGTAGTGTTCAATTTTGTCAAAAAGGTCTCTATACATGAAATGTTGAGAAGCCTAAAGTTCATCTAAGTAAAATATAAAAAATATATATTTGTGCTTGAAAACAAGCGATGTATCAGTTCGATCGTACCCCCATACTAGCCATTTTGAGACTTTCGGAAGAGTTAACGCTCTTAACTGCTTGGTTTCGAAGATTAAAATTTTAATTTTTAATATCGCATAGAACTAACGTGCAGCCCTATACGTTATGTTTAAAAAAAATATATAAAATTTTTTTTCAAAATGGCGGCTATCGTAAAAATTCAAAGTGTCATAACTTTGCTAAATCAAATCCTACTGAAAAATGTCGTATGCAAAAAGTGTTTGGAATTTTATTTTGCATATAAAAGCAATTTTTAATTATTTTTTTTTTAATAAAAACCGAGTCTTACCATATATTGACCGAGACCTCGAACGAGCTTTTATGCGACTCTGCATACAGTTAATGCTCGTATGAAGCTTCTATTTAAGAAATTGACTTGAATTTTTTATACCAAATAGAGCTTTCAACTATACTTACGATACTATACAAAAAAATTAAAAATTAAAAAATAAAAGTATTTTTTTTTCAAAACACGTTTAGTGTGATGAGTCGATCGACCCACCATACATACGCTCATAAGATTTTCAATATAGTTAAGGTCAGTGTGAGCTTATTTATACATATTTGAATTTCAAAATTTTGTGACAGTATAGAATTCTTAAGCATCCTGTGTATGTTTGTTAGCAAAATCCATTTTGTCAATTTTTTGCAAAATGGCGACAAGTATTAAAATTCAATCACTTATTACTCAGTAGTGTTCAATTTTGTCAAAAAGGTCTCTATACATGAAATGTTGAGAAGCCTAAAGCTCATCTAAGTAAAATATAAAAAATATATATTTTTGCTTGAAAACAAGCGATGTATCAGTTCGATCGTACCCCCATACTAGCCATTTTGAGACTTTCGGAAGAGTTAACGCTCTTAACTGCTTGGTTTCGAAGATTAAAATTTTAATTTTTAATATCGCATAGAACTAACGTGCAGCCCCTATACGTTATGTTTAAAAAAAATATATAAAATTTTTTTCAAAATGGCGGCTATCGTAAAAATTCAAAGTGTCATAACTTTGCTAAATCAAATCCTACTAAAAAATGTCGTATGCAAAAAGTGTTTGGAATTTTATTTTGCATATAAAAGCAATTTTTAATTATTTTTTTGTAATAAAAACCGAGTCTTACCATATATTGACCGAGACCTCGAACGAGCTTTTATGCGACTCTGCATACAGTTAACGCTCGTATGAAGCTTCTATTTAAGAAATTGACTTGAATTTTTTATACCAAATAGAGCTTTCAACTATACTTACGATACTATACAAAAAAATTAAAAATTAAAAAATAAAAGTATTTTTTTTTCAAAACACGTTTAGTGTGATGAGTCGATCGACCCACCATACATACGCTCATAAGATTTTCAATATAGTTAAGGTCAGTGTGAGCTTATTTATACATATTTGAATTTCAAAATTTTGTGACAGTATAGAATTCTTAAGCATCCTGTGTATGTTTGTTAGCAAAATCCATTTTGTCAATTTTTTGCAAAATGGCGACAAGTATTAAAATTCAATCACTTATTACTCAGTAGTGTTCAATTTTGTCAAAAAGGTCTCTATACATGAAATGTTGAGAAGCCTAAAGCTCATCTAAGTAAAATATAAAAAATATATATTTTTGCTTGAAAACAAGCGATGTATCAGTTCGATCGTACCCCCATACTAGCCATTTTGAGACTTTCGGAAGAGTTAACGCTCTTAACTGCTTGGTTTCGAAGATTAAAATTTTAATTTTTAATATCGCATAGAACTAACGTGCAGCCCCTATACGTTATGTTTAAAAAAAATATATAAATTTTTTTTTCAAAATGGCGGCTATCGTAAAAATTCAAAGTGTCATAACTTTGCTAAATCAAATCCTACTGAAAAATGTCGTATGCAAAAAGTGTTTGGAATTTTATTTTGCATATAAAAGCAATTTTTAATTATTTTTTTTTTAATAAAAACCGAGTCTTACCATATATTGACCGAGACCTCGAACGAGCTTTTATGCGACTCTGCATACAGTTAACGCTCGTATGAAGCTTCTATTTAAGAAATTGACTTGAATTTTTTATACCAAATAGAGCTTTCAACTATACTTACGATACTATACAAAAAAATTAAAAATTAAAAAATAAAAGTATTTTTTTTTCAAAACACGTTTAGTGTGATGAGTCGATCGACCCACCATACATACGCTCATAAGATTTTCAATATAGTTAAGGTCAGTGTGAGCTTATTTATACATATTTGAATTTCAAAATTTTGTGACAGTATAGAATTCTTAAGCATCCTGTGTATGTTTGTTAGCAAAATCCATTTTGTCAATTTTTTGCAAAATGGCGACAAGTATTAAAATTCAATCACTTATTACTCAGTAGTGTTCAATTTTGTCAAAAAGGTCTCTATACATGAAATGTTAAGAAGCCTAAAGCTCATCTAAGTAAAATATAAAAAATATATATTTTTGCTTGAAAACAAGCGATGTATCAGTTCGATCGTACCCCCATACTAGCCATTTTGAGACTTTCGGAAGAATTAACGCTCTTAACTGCTTGGTTTCGAAGATTAAAATTTTAATTTTTAATATCGCATAGAACTAACGTGCAGCCCCTATACGTTATGTTTAAAAAAAATATATAAAATTTCTTTTCAAAATGGCGGCTATCGTAAAAAGTTAAAGTGTCATAACTTTGCTAAATCAAATCCTACTGAAAAATGTCGTATGCAAAAAGTGTTTGGAATTTTATTTTGCATATAAAAGCAATTTTTAATTATTTTTTTTTTAATAAAAACCGAGTCTTACCATATATTGACCGAGACCTCGAACGAGCTTTTATGCGACTCTGCATACAGTTAACGCTCGTATGAAGCTTCTATTTAAGAAATTGACTTGAATTTTTTATACCAAATAGAGCTTTCAACTATACTTACGATACTATACAAAAAAATTAAAAATTAAAAAATAAAAGTATTTTTTTTTCAAAACACGTTTAGTGTGATGAGTCGATCGACCCACCATACATACGCTCATAAGATTTTCAATATAGTTAAGGTCAGTGTGAGCTTATTTATACATATTTGAATTTCAAAATTTTGTGACAGTATAGAATTCTTAAGCATCCTGTGTATGTTTGTTAGCAAAATCCATTTTGTCAATTTTTTGCAAAATGGCGACAAGTATTAAAATTCAATCACTTATTACTCAGTAGTGTTCAATTTTGTCAAAAAGGTCTCTATACATGAAATGTTGAGAAGCCTAAAGCTCATCTAAGTAAAATATAAAAAATATATATTTTTGCTTGAAAACAAGCGATGTATCAGTTCGATCGTACCCCCATACTAGCCATTTTGAGACTTTCGGAAGAGTTAACGCTCTTAACTGCTTGGTTTCGAAGATTAAAATTTTAATTTTTAATATCGCATAGAACTAACGTGCAGCCCCTATACGTTATGTTTAAAAAAAATATATAAATTTTTTTTTCAAAATGGCGGCTATCGTAAAAATTCAAAGTGTCATAACTTTGCTAAATCAAATCCTACTGAAAAATGTCGTATGCAAAAAGTGTTTGGAATTTTATTTTGCATATAAAAGCAATTTTTAATTATTTTTTTTTTAATAAAAACCGAGTCTTACCATATATTGACCGAGACCTCGAACGAGCTTTTATGCGACTCTGCATACAGTTAACGCTCGTATGAAGCTTCTATTTAAGAAATTGACTTGAATTTTTTATACCAAATAGAGCTTTCAACTATACTTACGATACTATACAAAAAAATTAAAAATTAAAAAATAAAAGTATTTTTTTTTCAAAACACGTTTAGTGTGATGAGTCGATCGACCCACCATACATACGCTCATAAGATTTTCAATATAGTTAAGGTCAGTGTGAGCTTATTTATACATATTTGAATTTCAAAATTTTGTGACAGTATAGAATTCTTAAGCATCCTGTGTATGTTTGTTAGCAAAATCCATTTTGTCAATTTTTTGCAAAATGGCGACAAGTATTAAAATTCAATCACTTATTACTCAGTAGTGTTCAATTTTGTCAAAAAGGTCTCTATACATGAAATGTTGAGAAGCCTAAAGCTCATCTAAGTAAAATATAAAAAATATATATTTTTGCTTGAAAACAAGCGATGTATCAGTTCGATCGTACCCCCATACTAGCCATTTTGAGACTTTCGGAAGAGTTAACGCTCTTAACTGCTTGGTTTCGAAGATTAAAATTTTAATTTTTAATATCGCATAGAACTAACGTGCAGCCCCTATACGTTATGTTTAAAAAAAATATATAAAATTTTTTTTCAAAATGGCGGCTATCGTAAAAAGTTAAAGTGTCATAACTTTGCTAAATCAAATCCTACTTAAAAATGTCGTATGCAAAAAGTGTTTGGAATTTTATTTTGCATATAAAAGCAATTTTTAATTATTTTTTTTTTAATAAAAACCGAGTCTTACCATATATTGACCGAGACCTCGAACGAGCTTTTATGCGACTCTGCATACAGTTAACGCTCGTATGAAGCTTCTATTTAAGAAATTGACTTGAATTTTTTATACCAAATAGAGCTTTCAACTATACTTACGATACTATACAAAAAATTTTAAAATTAAAAAATAAAAGTATTTTTTTTTCAAAACACGTTTAGTGTGATGAGTCGATCGACCCACCATACATACGCTCATAAGATTTTCAATATAGTTAAGGTCAGTGTGAGCTTATTTATACATATTTGAATTTCAAAATTTTGTGACAGTATAGAATTCTTAAGCATCCTGTGTATGTTTGTTAGCAAAATCCATTTTGTCAATTTTTTGCAAAATGGCGACAAGTATTAAAATTCAATCACTTATTACTCAGTAGTGTTCAATTTTGTCAAAAAGGTCTCTATACATGAAATGTTGAGAAGCCTAAAGCTCATCTAAGTAAAATATAAAAAATATATATTTTTGCTTGAAAACAAGCGATGTATCAGTTCGATCGTACCCCCATACTAGCCATTTTGAGACTTTCGGAAGAGTTAACGCTCTTAACTGCTTGGTTTCGAAGATTAAAATTTTAATTTTTAATATCGCATAGAACTAACGTGCAGCCCCTATACGTTATGTTTAAAAAAATATATAAAATTTTTTTTCAAAATGGCGGCTATCGTAAAAATTCAAAGTGTCATAACTTTGCTAAATCAAATCCTACTGAAAAATGTCGTATGCAAAAAGTGTTTGGAATTTTATTTTGCATATAAAAGCAATTTTTAATTATTTTTTTTTTTAATAAAAACCGAGTCTTACCATATATTGACCGAGACCTCGAACGAGCTTTTATGCGACTCTGCATACAGTTAACGCTCGTATGAAGCTTCTATTTAAGAAATTGACTTGAATTTTTTATACCAAATAGAGCTTTCAACTATACTTACGATACTATACAAAAAAATTAAAAATTAAAAAATAAAAGTATTTTTTTTTCAAAACACGTTTAGTGTGATGAGTCGATCGACCCACCATACATACGCTCATAAGATTTTCAATATAGTTAAGGTCAGTGTGAGCTTATTTATACATATTTGAATTTCAAAATTTTGTGACAGTATAGAATTCTTAAGCATCCTGTGTATGTTTGTTAGCAAAATCCATTTTGTCAATTTTTTGCAAAATGGCGACAAGTATTAAAATTCAATCACTTATTACTCAGTAGTGTTCAATTTTGTCAAAAAGGTCTCTATACATGAAATGTTGAGAAGCCTAAAGCTCATCTAAGTAAAATATAAAAAATATATATTTTTGCTTGAAAACAAGCGATGTATCAGTTCGATCGTACCCCCATACTAGCCATTTTGAGACTTTCGGAAGAGTTAACGCTCTTAACTGCTTGGTTTCGAAGATTAAAATTTTAATTTTTAATATCGCATAGAACTAACGTGCAGCCCCTATACGTTATGTTTAAAAAAAATATATAAAATTTTTTTTCAAAATGGCGGCTATCGTAAAAATTCAAAGTGTCATAACTTTGCTAAATCAAATCCTACTGAAAAATGTCGTATGCAAAAAGTGTTTGGAATTTTATTTTGCATATAAAAGCAATTTTTAATTATTTTTTTTTTAATAAAAACCGAGTCTTACCATATATTGACCGAGACCTCGAACGAGCTTTTATGCGACTCTGCATACAGTTAACGCTCGTATGAAGCTTCTATTTAAGAAATTGACTTGAATTTTTTATACCAAATAGAGCTTTCAACTATACTTACGATACTGTACAAAAAAATTAAAAATTAAAAAATTAAAGTATTTTTTATTCAAAACACGTTTAGTGTGATGAGTCGATCGACCCACCATACATACGCTCATAAGATTTTCAATATAGTTAAGGTCAGTGTGAGCTTATTTATACATATTTGAATTTCAAAATTTTGTGACAGTATAGAATTCTTAAGCATCCTGTGTATGTTTGTTAGCAAAATCCATTTTGTCAATTTTTTGCAAAATGGCGACAAGTATTAAAATTCAATCACTTATTACTCAGTAGTGTTCAATTTTGTCAAAAAGGTCTCTACACATGAAATGTTGAGAAGCCTAAAGCTCATCTAAGTAAAATATAAAAAATATATATTTTTGCTTGAAAACAAGCGATGTATCAGTTCGATCGTACCCCCATACTAGCCATTTTGAGACTTTCGGAAGAGTTAACGCTCTTAACTGCTTGGTTTCGAAGATTAAAATTTTAATTTTTAATATCGCATAGAACTAACGTGCAGCCCCTATACGTTATGTTTAAAAAAAATATATAAAATTTTTTTTCAAAATGGCGGCTATCGTAAAAATTCAAAGTGTCATAACTTTGCTAAATCAAATCCTACTAAATAATGTCGTATGCAAAAAGTGTTTGGAATTTTATTTTGCATATAAAAGCAATTTTAAATTATTTTTTTTTTAATAAAAACCGAGTCTTACCATATATTGACCGAGACCTCGAACGAGCTTTTATGCGACTCTGCATACAGTTAACGCTCGTATGAAGCTTCTATTTAGGAAATTGACTTGAATTTTTTATACCAAATAGAGCTTTCAACTATACTTACGATACTATACAAAAAAATTAAAAATTAAAAAATAAAAGTATTTTTTTTTCAAAACACGTTTAGTGTGATGAGTCGATCGACCCACCATACATACGCTCATAAGATTTTCAATATAGTTAAGGTCAGTGTGAGCTTATTTATACATATTTTAATTTCAAAATTTTGTGACAGTATAGAATTCTTAAGCATTCTGTGTATGTTTGTTAGCAAAATCCATTTTGTCAATTTTTTGCAAAATGGCGACAAGTATTAAAATTCAATCACTTATTACTCAGTAGTGTTCAATTTTGTCAAAAAGGTCTCTATACATGAAATGTTGAGAAGCCTAAAGCTCATCTAAGTAAAATATAAAAAATATATATTTTTGCTTGAAAACAAGCGATGTATCAGTTCGATCGTACCCCCATACTAGCCATTTTGAGACTTTCGGAAGAGTTAACGCTCTTAACTGCTTGGTTTCGAAGATTAAAATTTTAATTTTTAATATCGCATAGAACTAACGTGCAGCCCCTATACGTTATGTTTAAAAAAAATATATAAAATTTTTTTTCAAAATGGCGGCTATCGTAAAAATTCAAAGTGTCATAACTTTGCTAAATCAAATCCTACTGAAAAATGTCGTATGCAAAAAGTGTTTGGAATTTTATTTTGCATATAAAAGCAATTTTTAATTATTTTTTTTTTAATAAAAACCGAGTCTTACCATATATTGACCGAGACCTCGAACGAGCTTTTATGCGACTCTGCATACAGTTAACGCTCGTATGAAGCTTCTATTTAAGAAATTGACTTGAATTTTTTATACCAAATAGAGCTTTCAACTATACTTACGATACTGTACAAAAAAATTAAAAATTAAAAAATTAAAGTATTTTTTATTCAAAACACGTTTAGTGTGATGAGTCGATCGACCCACCATACATACGCTCATAAGATTTTCAATATAGTTAAGGTCAGTGTGAGCTTATTTATACATATTTGAATTTCAAAATTTTGTGACAGTATAGAATTCTTAAGCATCCTGTGTATGTTTGTTAGCAAAATCCATTTTGTCAATTTTTTGCAAAATGGCGACAAGTATTAAAATTCAATCACTTATTACTCAGTAGTGTTCAATTTTGTCAAAAAGGTCTCTATACATGAAATGTTGAGAAGCCTAAAGCTCATCTGAGTAAAATATAAAAAATATATATTTTTGCTTGAAAACAAGCGATATATCAGTTCGATCGTACCCCCATACTAGCCATTTTGAGACTTTCGGAAGAGTTAACGCTCTTAACTGCTTGGTTTCGAAGATTAAAATTTTAATTTTTAATATCGCATAGAACTAACGTGCAGCCCCTATACGTTATGTTTAAAAAAAATATATAAAATTTTTTTTCAAAATGGCGGCTATCGTAAAAATTCAAAGTGTCATAACTTTGCTAAATCAAATCCTACTGAAAAATGTCGTATGCAAAAAGTGTTTGGAATTTTATTTTGCATATAAAAGCAATTTTTAATTATTTTTTTTTTAATAAAAACCGAGTCTTACCATATATTGACCGAGACCTCGAACGAGCTTTTATGCGACTCTGCATACAGTTAACGCTCGTATGAAGCTTCTATTTAAGAAATTGACTTGAATTTTTTATACCAAATAGAGCTTTCAACTATACTTACGATACTATACAAAAAAATTAAAAATTAAAAAATAAAAGTATTTTTTTTTCAAAACACGTTTAGTGTGATGAGTCGATCGACCCACCATACATACGCTCATAAGATTTTCAATATAGTTAAGGTCAGTGTGAGCTTATTTATACATATTTGAATTTCAAAATTTTGTGACAGTATAGAATTCTTAAGCATCCTGTGTATGTTTGTTAGCAAAATCCATTTTGTCAATTTTTTGCAAAATGGCGACAAGTATTAAAATTCAATCACTTATTACTCAGTAGTGTTCAATTTTGTCAAAAAGGTCTCTACACATGAAATGTTGAGAAGCCTAAAGCTCATCTAAGTAAAATATAAAAAATATATATTTTTGCTTGAAAACAAGCGATGTATCAGTTCGATCGTACCCCCATACTAGCCATTTTGAGACTTTCGGAAGAGTTAACGCTCTTAACTGCTTGGTTTCGAAGATTAAAATTTTAATTTTTAATATCGCATAGAACTAACGTGCAGCCCCTATACGTTATGTTTAAAAAAAATATATAAAATTTTTTTTCAAAATGGCGGCTATCGTAAAAATTCAAAGTGTCATAACTTTGCTAAATCAAATCCTACTAAATAATGTCGTATGCAAAAAGTGTTTGGAATTTTATTTTGCATATAAAAGCAATTTTAAATTATTTTTTTTTTAATAAAAACCGAGTCTTACCATATATTGACCGAGACCTCGAACGAGCTTTTATGCGACTCTGCATACAGTTAACGCTCGTATGAAGCTTCTATTTAGGAAATTGACTTGAATTTTTTATACCAAATAGAGCTTTCAACTATACTTACGATACTATACAAAAAAATTAAAAATTAAAAAATAAAAGTATTTTTTTTTCAAAACACGTTTAGTGTGATGAGTCGATCGACCCACCATACATACGCTCATAAGATTTTCAATATAGTTAAGGTCAGTGTGAGCTTATTTATACATATTTTAATTTCAAAATTTTGTGACAGTATAGAATTCTTAAGCATTCTGTGTATGTTTGTTAGCAAAATCCATTTTGTCAATTTTTTGCAAAATGGCGACAAGTATTAAAATTCAATCACTTATTACTCAGTAGTGTTCAATTTTGTCAAAAAGGTCTCCACACATGAAATGTTGAGAAGCCTAAAGCTCATCTAAGTAAAATATAAAAAATATATATTTTTGCTTGAAAACAAGCGATGTATCAGTTCGATCGTACCCCCATACTAGCCATTTTGAGACTTTCAGAAGAGTTAACGCTCTTAACTGCTTGGTTTCGAAGATTAAAATTTTAATTTTTAATATCGCATAGAACTAACGTGCAGCCCCTATACGTTACGTTTAAAAAAAATATATAAAATTTTTTTTCAAAATGGCGGCTATCGTAAAAATTCAAAGTGTCATAACTTTGCTAAATCAAATCCTACTGAAAAATGTCGTATGCAAAAAGTGTTTGGAATTTTATTTTGCATATAAAAGCAATTTTTAATTATTTTTTTTTTAATAAAAACCGAGTCTTACCATATATTGACCGAGACCTCGAACGAGCTTTTATGCGACTCTGCATACAGTTAACGCTCGTATGAAGCTTCTATTTGAGAAATTGACTTGAATTTTTTATACCAAATAGAGCTTTCAACTATACTTACGATACTATACAAAAAAATTAAAAATTAAAAAATAAAAGTATTTTTTTTTCAAAACACGTTTAGTGTGATGAGTCGATCGACCCACCATACATACGCTCATAAGATTTTCAATATAGTTAAGGTCAGTGTGAGCTTATTTATACATATTTGAATTTCAAAATTTTGTGACAGTATAGAATTCTTAAGCATCCTGTGTATGTTTGTTAGCAAAATCCATTTTGTCAATTTTTTGCAAAATGGCGACAAGTATTAAAATTCAATCACTTATTACTCAGTAGTGTTCAATTTTGTCAAAAAGGTCTCTAAACATGAAATGTTAAGAAGCCTAAAGCTCATCTAAGTAAAATATAAAAAATATATATTTTTGCTTGAAAACAAGCGATGTATCAGTTCGATCGTACCCCCATACTAGCCATTTTGAGACTTTCGGAAGAGTTAACGCTCTTAACTGCTTGGTTTCGAAGATTAAAATTTTAATTTTTAATATCGCATAGAACTAACGTGCAGCCCCTATACGTTATGTTTAAAAAAAATATATAAATTTTTTTTTTAAAATGGCGGCTATCGTAAAAATTCAAAGTGTCATAACTTTGCTAAATCAAATCCTACTGAAAAATGTCGTATGCAAAAAGTGTTTGGAATTTTATTTTGCATATAAAAGCAATTTTTAATTATTTTTTTTTTAATAAAAACCGAGTCTTACCATATATTGACCGAGACCTCGAACGAGCTTTTATGCGACTCTGCATACAGTTAACGCTCGTATGAAGCTTCTATTTAAGAAATTGACTTGAATTTTTTATACCAAATAGAGCTTTCAACTATACTTACGATACTATACAAAAAAATTAAAAATTAAAAAATAAAAGTATTTTTTTTTCAAAACACGTTTAGTGTGATGAGTCGATCGACCCACCATACATACGCTCATAAGATTTTCAATATAGTTAAGGTCAGTGTGAGCTTATTTATACATATTTGAATTTCAAAATTTTGTGACAGTATAGAATTCTTAAGCATCCTGTGTATGTTTGTTAGCAAAATCCATTTTGTCAATTTTTTGCAAAATGGCGACAAGTATTAAAATTCAATCACTTATTACTCAGTAGTGTTCAATTTTGTCAAAAAGGTCTCTTTACATGAAATGTTGAGAAGCCTAAAGCTCATCTAAGTAAAATATAAAAAATATATATTTTTGCTTGAAAACAAGCGATGTATCAGTTCGATCGTACCCCCATACTAGCCATTTTGAGACTTTCGGAAGAGTTAACGCTCTTAACTGCTTGGTTTCGAAGATTAAAATTTTAATTTTTAATATCGCATAGAACTAACGTGCAGCCCCTATACGTTATGTTTAAAAAAAATATATAAATTTTTTTTTCAAAATGGCGGCTATCGTAAAAATTCAAAGTGTCATAACTTTGCTAAATCAAATCCTACTGAAAAATGTCGTATGCAAAAAGTGTTTGGAATTTTATTTTGCATATAAAAGCAATTTTTAATTATTTTTTTTTTAATAAAAACCGAGTCTTACCATATATTGACCGAGACCTCGAACGAGCTTTTATGCGACTCTGCATACAGTTAACGCTCGTATGAAGCTTCTATTTAAGAAATTGACTTGAATTTTTTATACCAAATAGAGCTTTCAACTATACTTACGATACTATACAAAAAAATTCAAAATTAAAAAATAAAAGTATTTTTTTTTCAAAACACGTTTAGTGTGATGAGTCGATCGACCCACCATACATACGCTCATAAGATTTTCAATATAGTTAAGGTCAGTGTGAGCTTATTTATACATATTTGAATTTCAAAATTTTGTGACAGTATAGAATTCTTAAGCATCCTGTGTATGTTTGTTAGCAAAATCCATTTTGTCAATTTTTTGCAAAATGGCGACAAGTATTAAAATTCAATCACTTATTACTCAGTAGTGTTCAATTTTGTCAAAAAGGTCTCTATACATGAAATGTTGAGAAGCCTAAAGCTCATCTAAGTAAAATATAAAAAATATATATTTTTGCTTGAAAACAAGCGATGTATCAGTTCGATCGTACCCCCATACTAGCCATTTTGAGACTTTCGGAAGAGTTAACGCTCTTAACTGCTTGGTTTCGAAGATTAAAATTTTAATTTTTAATATCGCATAGAACCAACGTGCAGCCCCTATACGTTATGTTTAAAAAAAATATATAAAATTTTTTTTCAAAATGGCGGCTATCGTAAAAATTCAAAGTGTCATAACTTTGCTAAATCGAATCCTACTGAAAAATGTCGTATGCAAAAAGTGTTTGGAATTTTATTTTGCATATAAAAGCAATTTTTAATTATTTTTTTTTTAATAAAAACCGAGTCTTACCATATATTGACCGAGACCTCGAACGAGCTTTTATGCGACTCTGCATACAGTTAACGCTCGTATGAAGCTTCTATTTAAGAAATTGACTTGAATTTTTTATACCAAATAGAGCTTTCAACTATACTTACGATACTATACAAAAAAATTAAAAATTAAAAAATAAAAGTATTTTTTTTTCAAAACACGTTTAGTGTGATGAGTCGATCGACCCACCATACATACGCTCATAAGATTTTCAATATAGTTAAGGTCAGTGTGAGCTTATTTATACATATTTGAATTTCAAAATTTTGTGACAGTATAGAATTCTTAAGCATCCTGTGTATGTTTGTTAGCAAAATCCATTTTGTCAATTTTTTGCAAAATGGCGACAAGTATTAAAATTCAATCACTTATTACTCAGTAGTGTTCAATTTTGTCAAAAAGGTCTCTATACATGAAATGTTGAGAAGCCTAAAGCTCATCTAAGTAAAATATAAAAAATATATATTTTTGCTTGAAAACAAGCGATGTATCAGTTCGATCGTACCCCCATACTAGCCATTTTGAGACTTTCGGAAGAGTTAACGCTCTTAACTGCTTGGTTATGAAGATTAAAATTTTAATTTTTAATATCGCATAGAACTAACGTGCAGCCCCTATACGTTATGTTTAAAAAAAATATATAAAATTTTTTTTCAAAATGGCAGCTATCGTAAAAATTTAAAGTGTCATAACTTTGCTAAATCAAATCCTACTGAAAAATGTCGTATGCAAAAAGTGTTTGGAATTTTATTTTGCATATAAAAGCAATTTTTAATTATTTTTTTTTTAATAAAAACCGAGTCTTACCATATATTGACCGAGACCTCGAACGAGCTTTTATGCGACTCTGCATACAGTTAACGCTCGTATGAAGCTTCTATTTAAGAAATTGACTTAAATTTTTTATACCAAATAGAGCTTTCAACTATACTTACGATACTATACAAAAAAATTAAAAATTAAAAAATAAAAGTATTTTTTTTTCAAAACACGTTTAGTGTGATGAGTCGATCGACCCACCATACATACGCTCATAAGATTTTCAATATAGTTAAGGTCAGTGTGAGCTTATTTATACATATTTGAATTTCAAAATTTTGTGACAGTATAGAATTCTTAAGCATCCTGTGTATGTTTGTTAGCAAAATCCATTTTGTCAATTTTTTGCAAAATGGCGACAAGTATTAAAATTCAATCACTTATTACTCAGTAGTGTTCAATTTTGTCAAAAAGGTCTCTATACATGAAATGTTGAGAAGCCTAAAGCTCATCTAAGTAAAATATAAAAAATATATATTTTTGCTTGAAAACAAGCGATGTATCAGTTCGATCGTACCCCCATACTAGCCATTTTGAGACTTTCGGAAGAGTTAACGCTCTTAACTGCTTGGTTTCGAAGATTAAAATTTTAATTTTTAATATCGCATAGAACTAACGTGCAGCCCCTATACGTTATGTTTAAAAAAAATATATAAATTTTTTTTTCAAAATGGCGGCTATCGTAAAAATTTAAAGTGTCATAACTTTGCTAAATCAAATCCTACTGAAAAATGTCGTACACAAAAAGTGTTTGGAATTTTATTTTGCATATAAAAGCAATTTTTAATTATTTTTTTTTTAATAAAAACCGAGTCTTACCATATATTGACCGAGACCTCGAACGAGCTTTTATGCGACTCTGCATACAGTTAACGCTCGTATGAAGCTTCTATTTAAGAAATTGACTTGAATTTTTTATACCAAATAGAGCTTTCAACTATACTTACGATACTATACAAAAAAATTAAAAATTAAAAAATAAAAGTATTTTTTTTTCAAAACACGTTTAGTGTGATGAGTCGATCGACCCACCATACATACGCTCATAAGATTTTCAATATAGTTAAGGTCAGTGTGAGCTTATTTATACATATTTGAATTTCAAAATTTTGTGACAGTATAGAATTCTTAAGCATCCTGTGTATGTTTGTTAGCAAAATCCATTTTGTCAATTTTTTGCAAAATGGCGACAAGTATTAAAATTCAATCACTTATTACTCAGTAGTGTTCAATTTTGTCAAAAAGGTCTCTATACATGAAATGTTGAGAAGCCTAAAGCTCATCTAAGTAAAATATAAAAAATATATATTTTTGCTTGAAAACAAGCGATGTATCAGTTCGATCGTACCCCCATACTAGCCATTTTGAGACTTTCGGAAGAGTTAACGCTCTTAACTGCTTGGTTTCGAAGATTAAAATTTTAATTTTGAATATCGCATAGAACTAACGTGCAGCCCCTATACGTTATGTTTAAAAAAAATATATAAAATTTTTTTTCAAAATGGCGGCTATCGTAAAAATTCAAAGTGTCATAACTTTGCTAAATCAAATCCTACTGAAAAATGTCGTATGCAAAAAGTGTTTGGAATTTTATTTTGCATATAAAAGCAATTTTTAATTATTTTTTTTTTAATAAAAACCGAGTCTTACCATATATTGACCGAGACCTCGAACGAGCTTTTATGCGACTCTGCATACAGTTAACGCTCGTATGAAGCTTCTATTTAAGAAATTGACTTGAATTTTTTATACCAAATAGAGCTTTCAACTATACTTACGATACTATACAAAAAAATTAAAAAATAAAAAATAAAAGTATTTTTTTTTCAAAACACGTTTAGTGTGATGAGTCGATCGACCCACCATACATACGCTCATAAGATTTTCAATATAGTTAAGGTCAGTGTGAGCTTATTTATACATATTTGAATTTCAAAATTTTGTGACAGTATAGAATTCTTAAGCATCCTGTGTATGTTTGTTAGCAAAATCCATTTTGTCAATTTTTTGCAAAATGGCGACAAGTATTAAAATTCAATCACTTATTACTCAGTAGTGTTCAATTTTGTCAAAAAGGTCTCTACACATGAAATGTTGAGAAGCCTAAAGCTCATCTAAGTAAAATATAAAAAATATATATTTTTGCTTGAAAACAAGCGATGTATCAGTTCGATCGTACCCCCATACTAGCCATTTTGAGACTTTCGGAAGAGTTAACGCTCTTAACTGCTTGGTTTCGAAGATTAAAATTTTAATTTTTAATATCGCATAGAACCAACGTGCAGCCCCTATACGTTATGTTTAAAAAAAATATATAAAATTTTTTTTCAAAATGGCGGCTATCGTAAAAATTCAAAGTGTCATAACTTTGCTAAATCCAATCCTACTGAAACATGTCGTATGCAAAAAGTGTTTGGAATTTTATTTTGCATATAAAAGCAATTTTTAATTATTTTTTTTTTAATAAAAACCGAGTCTTACCATATATTGACCGAGACCTCGAACGAGCTTTTATGCGACTCTGCATACAGTTAACGCTCGTATGAAGCTTCTATTTAAGAAATTGACTTGAATTTTTTATACCAAATAGAGCTTTCAACTATACTTACGATACTATACAAAAAAATTAAAAATTAAAAAATAAAAGTATTTTTTTTTCAAAACACGTTTAGTGTGATGAGTCGATCGACCCACCATACATACGCTCATAAGATTTTCAATATAGTTAAGGTCAGTGTGAGCTTATTTATACATATTTGAATTTCAAAATTTTGTGACAGTATAGAATTCTTAAGCATCCTGTGTATGTTTGTTAGCAAAATCCATTTTGTCAATTTTTTGCAAAATGGCGACAAGTATTAAAATTCAATCACTTATTACTCAGTAGTGTTCAATTTTGTCAAAAAGGTCTCTATACATGAAATGTTGAGAAGCCTAAAGCTCATCTAAGTAAAATATAAAAAATATATATTTTTGCTTGAAAACAAGCGATGTATCAGTTCGATCGTACCCCCATACTAGCCATTTTGAGACTTTCGGAAGAGTTAACGCTCTTAACTGCTTGGTTTCGAAGATTAAAATTTTAATTTTTAATATCGCATAGAACCAACGTGCAGCCCCTATACGTTATGTTTAAAAAAAATATATAAAATTTTTTTTCAAAATGGCGGCTATCGTAAAAATTCAAAGTGTCATAACTTTGCTAAATCGAATCCTACTGAAAAATGTCGTATGCAAAAAGTGTTTGGAATTTTATTTTGCATATAAAAGCAATTTTTTATTATTTTTTTTTTAATAAAAACCGAGTCTTACCATATATTGACCGAGACCTCGAACGAGCTTTTATGCGACTCTGCATACAGTTAACGCTCGTATGAAGCTTCTATTTAAGAAATTGACTTGAATTTTTTATACTAAATAGAGCTTTCAACTATACTTACGATACTATACAAAAAAATTAAAAATTAAAAAATAAAAGTATTTTTTTTTCAAAACACGTTTAGTGTGATGAGTCGATCGACCCACCATACATACGCTCATAAGATTTTCAATATAGTTAAGGTCAGTGTGAGCTTATTTATACATATTTGAATTTCAAAATTTTGTGACAGTATAGAATTCTTAAGCATCCTGTGTATGTTTGTTAGCAAAATCCATTTTGTCAATTTTTTGCAAAATGGCGACAAGTATTAAAATTCAATCACTTATTACTCAGTAGTGTTCAATTTTGTCAAAAAGGTCTCTATACATGAAATGTTGAGAAGCCTAAAGCTCATCTAAGTAAAATATAAAAAATATATATTTTTGCTTGAAAACAAGCGATGTATCAGTTCGATCGTACCCCCATACTAGCCATTTTGAGACTTTCGGAAGAGTTAACGCTCTTAACTGCTTGGTTTCGAAGATTAAAATTTTAATTTTTAATATCGCATAGAACTAACGTGCAGCCCCTATACGTTATGTTTAAAAAAAATATATAAAATTTTTTTTCAAAATGGCGGCTATCGTAAAAATTCAAAGTGTCATAACTTTGCTAAATCAAATCCTACTGAAAAATGTCGTATGCAAAAAGTGTTTGGAATTTTATTTTGCATATAAAAGCAATTTTTAATTATTTTTTTTTTAATAAAAACCGAGTCTTACCATATATTGACCGAGACCTCGAACGAGCTTTTATGCGACTCTGCATACAGTTAACGCTCGTATGAAGCTTCTATTTAAGAAATTGACTTGAATTTTTTATACCAAATAGAGCTTTCAACTATACTTACGATACTATACAAAAAAATTAAAAATTAAAAAATAAAAGTATTTTTTTTTCAAAACACGTTTAGTGTGATGAGTCGATCGACCCACCATACATACGCTCATAAGATTTTCAATATAGTTAAGGTCAGTGTGAGCTTATTTATACATATTTGAATTTCAAAATTTTGTGACAGTATAGAATTCTTAAGCATCCTGTGTATGTTTGTTAGCAAAATCCATTTTGTCAATTTTTTGCAAAATGGCGACAAGTATTAAAATTCAATCACTTATTACTCAGTAGTGTTCAATTTTGTCAAAAAGGTCTCTATACATGAAATGTTGAGAAGCCTAAAGCTCATCTAAGTAAAATATAAAAAATATATATTTTTGCTTGAAAACAAGCGATGTATCAGTTCGATCGTACCCCCATACTAGCCATTTTGAGACTTTCGGAAGAGTTAACGCTCTTAACTGCTTGGTTTCGAAGATTAAAATTTTAATTTTTAATATCGCATAGAACCAACGTGCAGCCCCTATACGTTATGTTTAAAAAAAATATATAAAATTTTTTTTCAAAATGGCGGCTATCGTAAAAATTCAAAGTGTCATAACTTTGCTAAATCGAATCCTACTGAAAAATGTCGTATGCAAAAAGTGTTTGGAATTTTATTTTGCATATAAAAGCAATTTTTTATTATTTTTTTTTTAATAAAAACCGAGTCTTACCATATATTGACCGAGACCTCGAACGAGCTTTTATGCGACTCTGCATACAGTTAACGCTCGTATGAAGCTTCTATTTAAGAAATTGACTTGAATTTTTTATACTAAATAGAGCTTTCAACTATACTTACGATACTATACAAAAAAATTAAAAATTAAAAAATAAAAGTATTTTTTTTTCAAAACACGTTTAGTGTGATGAGTCGATCGACCCACCATACATACGCTCATAAGATTTTCAATATAGTTAAGGTCAGTGTGAGCTTATTTATACATATTTGAATTTCAAAATTTTGTGACAGTATAGAATTCTTAAGCATCCTGTGTATGTTTGTTAGCAAAATCCATTTTGTCAATTTTTTGCAAAATGGCGACAAGTATTAAAATTCAATCACTTATTACTCAGTAGTGTTCAATTTTGTCAAAAAGGTCTCTATACATGAAATGTTGAGAAGCCTAAAGCTCATCTAAGTAAAATATAAAAAATATATATTTTTGCTTGAAAACAAGCGATGTATCAGTTCGATCGTACCCCCATACTAGCCATTTTGAGACTTTCGGAAGAGTTAACGCTCTTAACTGCTTGGTTTCGAAGATTAAAATTTTAATTTTTAATATCGCATAGAACTAACGTGCAGCCCCTATACGTTATGTTTAAAAAAAATATATAAAATTTTTTTTCAAAATGGCGGCTATCGTAAAAATTCAAAGTGTCATAACTTTGCTAAATCAAATCCTACTGAAAAATGTCGTATGCAAAAAGTGTTTGGAATTTTATTTTGCATATAAAAGCAATTTTTAATTATTTTTTTTTTAATAAAAACCGAGTCTTACCATATATTGACCGAGACCTCGAACGAGCTTTTATGCGACTCTGCATACAGTTAACGCTCGTATGAAGCTTCTATTTAAGAAATTGACTTGAATTTTTTATACCAAATAGAGCTTTCAACTATACTTACGATACTATACAAAAAAATTAAAAATTAAAAAATAAAAGTATTTTTTTTTCAAAACACGTTTAGTGTGATGAGTCGATCGACCCACCATACATACGCTCATAAGATTTTCAATATAGTTAAGGTCAGTGTGAGCTTATTTATACATATTTGAATTTCAAAATTTTGTGACAGTATAGAATTCTTAAGCATCCTGTGTATGTTTGTTAGCAAAATCCATTTTGTCAATTTTTTGCAAAATGGCGACAAGTATTAAAATTCAATCACTTATTACTCAGTAGTGTTCAATTTTGTCAAAAAGGTCTCTATACATGAAATGTTGAGAAGCCTAAAGCTCATCTAAGTAAAATATAAAAAATATATATTTTTGCTTGAAAACAAGCGATGTATCAGTTCGATCGTACCCCCATACTAGCCATTTTGAGACTTTCGGAAGAGTTAACGCTCTTAACTGCTTGGTTTCGAAGATTAAAATTTTAATTTTTAATATCGCATAGAACTAACGTGCAGCCCCTATACGTTATGTTTAAAAAAAATATATAAATTTTTTTTTCAAAATGGCGGCTATCGTAAAAATTGAAAGTGTCATAACTTTGCTAAATCAAATCCTACTGAAAAATGTTGTATGAAAAAAGTGTTTGGAATTTTATTTTGCATATAAAAGCAATTTTTAATTATTTTTTTTTTAATAAAAACCGAGTCTTACCATATATTGACCGAGACCTCGAACGAGCTTTTATGCGACTCTGCATACAGTTAACGCTCGTATGAAACTTCTATTTAAGAAATTGACTTGAATTTTTTATACCAAATAGAGCTTTCAACTATACTTACGATACTATACAAAAAAATTAAAAATTAAAAAATAAAAGTATTTTTTTTTCAAAACACGTTTAGTGTGATGAGTCGATCGACCCACCATACATACGCTCATAAGATTTTCAATATAGTTAAGGTCAGTGTGAGCTTATTTATACATATTTGAATTTCAAAATTTTGTGACAGTATAGAATTCTTAAGCATCCTGTGTATGTTTGTTAGCAAAATCCATTTTGTCAATTTTTTGCAAAATGGCGACAAGTATTAAAATTCAATCACTTATTACTCAGTAGTGTTCAATTTTGTCAAAAAGGTCTCTATACATGAAATGTTGAGAAGCCTAAAGCTCATCTAAGTAAAATATAAAAAATATATATTTTTGCTTGAAAACAAGCGATGTATCAGTTCGATCGTACCCCCATACTAGCCATTTTGAGACTTTCGGAAGAGTTAACGCTCTTAACTGCTTGGTTTCGAAGATTAAAATTTTAATTTTTAATATCGCATAGAACTAACGTGCAGCCCCTATACGTTATGTTTAAAAAAAATATATAAATTTTTTTTTCAAAATGGCGGCTATCGTAAAAATTCAAAGTGTCATTACTTTGCTAAATCAAATCCTACTGAAAAATGTCGTATGCAAAAAGTGTTTGGAATTTTATTTTGCATATAAAAGCAATTTTTAATTATTTTTTTTTTAATAAAAACCGAGTCTTACCATATATTGACCGAGACCTCGAACGAGCTTTTATGCGACTCTGCATACAGTTAACGCTCGTATGAAGCTTCTATTTAAGAAATTGACTTGAATTTTTTATACCAAATAGAGATTTCAACTATACTTACGATACTGTACAAAAAAATTAAAAATTAAAAAATAAAAGTATTTTTTTTTCAAAACACGTTTAGTGTGATGAGTCGATCGACCCACCATACATACGCTCATAAGATTTTCAATATAGTTAAGGTCAGTGTGAGCTTATTTATACATATTTGAATTTCAAAATTTTGTGACAGTATAGAATTCTTAAGCATCCTGTGTATGTTTGTTAGCAAAATCCATTTTGTCAATTTTTTGCAAAATGGCGACAAGTATTAAAATTCAATCACTTATTACTCAGTAGTGTTCAATTTTGTCAAAAAGGTCTCTATACATGAAATGTTGAGAAGCCTAAAGCTCATCTAAGTAAAATATAAAAAATATATATTTTTGCTTGAAAACAAGCGATGTATCAGTTCGATCGTACCCCCATACTAGCCATTTTGAGACTTTCGGAAGAGTTAACGCTCTTAACTGCTTGGTTTCGAAGATTAAAATTTTAATTTTTAATATCGCATAGAACTAACGTGCAGCCCCTATACGTTATGTTTAAAAAAAATATATAAAATTTTTTTTCAAAATGGCGGCTATCGTAAAAATTCAAAGTGTCATAACTTTGCTAAATCAAATCCTACTGAAAAATGTCGTATGCAAAAAGTGTTTGGAATTTTATTTTGCATATAAAAGCAATTTTTAATTATTTTTTTTTTAATAAAAACCGAGTCTTACCATATATTGACCGAGACCTCGAACGAGCTTTTATGCGACTCTGCATACAGTTAACGCTCGTATGAAGCTTCTATTTAAGAAATTGACTTGAATTTTTTATACCAAATAGAGCTTTCAACTATACTTACGATACTATACAAAAAAATTAAAAATTAAAAAATAAAAGTATTTTTTTTTCAAAACACGTTTAGTGTGATGAGTCGATCGACCCACCATACATACGCTCATAAGATTTTCAATATAGTTAAGGTCAGTGTGAGCTTATTTATACATATTTGAATTTCAAAATTTTGTGACAGTATAGAATTCTTAAGCATCCTGTGTATGTTTGTTAGCAAAATCCATTTTGTCAATTTTTTGCAAAATGGCGACAAGTATTAAAATTCAATCACTTATTACTCAGTAGTGTTCAATTTTGTCAAAAAGGTCTCTATACATGAAATGTTGAGAAGCCTAAAGCTCATCTAAGTAAAATATAAAAAATATATATTTTTGCTTGAAAACAAGCGATGTATCAGTTCGATCGTACCCCCATACTAGCCATTTTGAGACTTTCGGAAGAGTTAACGCTCTTAACTGCTTGGTTTCGAAGATTTAAATTTTAATTTTTAATATCGCATAGAACTAACGTGCAGCCCCTATACGTTATGTTTAAAAAAAATATATAAAATTTTTTTTCAAAATGGCGGCTATCGTAAAAATTCAAAGTGTCATAACTTTGCTAAATCAAATCCTACTGAAAAATGTCGTATGCAAAAAGTGTTTGGAATTTTATTTTGCATATAAAAGCAATTTTTAATTATTTTTTTTTTAATAAAAACCGAGTCTTACCATATATTGACCGAGACCTCGAACGAGCTTTTATGCGACTCTGCATACAGTTAACGCTCGTATGAAGCTTCTATTTAAGAAATTGACTTGAATTTTTTATACCAAATAGAGCTTTCAACTATACTTACGATACTATACAAAAAAATTAAAAATTAAAAAATAAAAGTATTTTTTTTTCAAAACACGTTTAGTGTGATGAGTCGATCGACCCACCATACATACGCTCATAAGATTTTCAATATAGTTAAGGTCAGTGTGAGCTTATTTATACATATTTGAATTTCAAAATTTTGTGACAGTATAGAATTCTTAAGCATCCTGTGTATGTTTGTTAGCAAAATCCATTTTGTCAATTTTTTGCAAAATGGCGACAAGTATTAAAATTCAATCACTTATTACTCAGTAGTGTTCAATTTTGTCAAAAAGGTCTCTACACATGAAATGTTGAGAAGCCTAAAGCTCATCTAAGTAAAATATAAAAAATATATATTTTTGCTTGAAAACAAGCGATGTATCAGTTCGATCGTACCCCCATACTAGCCATTTTTAACCTTTCGGAAGAGTTAACGCTCTTAACTGCTTGGTTTCGAAGATTAAAATTTTAATTTTTAATATCGCATAGAACCAACGTGCAGCCCCTATACGTTATGTTTAAAAAAAATATATAAAATTTTTTTTCAAAATGGCGGCTATCGTAAAAATTCAAAGTGTCATAACTTTGCTAAATCCAATCCTACTGAAACATGTCGTATGCAAAAAGTGTTTGGAATTTTATTTTGCATATAAAAGCAATTTTTAATTATTTTTTTTTTAATAAAAACCGAGTCTTACCATATATTGACCGAGACCTCGAACGAGCTTTTATGCGACTCTGCATACAGTTAACGCTCGTATGAAGCTTCTATTTAAGAAATTGACTTGAATTTTTTATACCAAATAGAGCTTTCAACTATACTTACGATACTATACAAAAAAATTAAAAATTAAAAAATAAAAGTATTTTTTTTTCAAAACACGTTTAGTGTGATGAGTCGATCGACCCACCATACATACGCTCATAAGATTTTCAATATAGTTAAGGTCAGTGTGAGCTTATTTATACATATTTGAATTTCAAAATTTTGTGACAGTATAGAATTCTTAAGCATCCTGTGTATGTTTGTTAGCAAAATCCATTTTGTCAATTTTTTGCAAAATGGCGACAAGTATTAAAATTCAATCACTTATTACTCAGTAGTGTTTAATTTTGTCAAAAAGGTCTCTATACATGAAATGTTGAGAAGCCTAAAGCTCATCTAAGTAAAATATAAAAAATATATATTTTTGCTTGAAAACAAGCGATGTATCAGTTCGATCGTACCCCCATACTAGCCATTTTGAGACTTTCGGAAGAGTTAACGCTCTTAACTGCTTGGTTTCGAAGATTAAAATTTGAATTTTTAATATCGCATAGAACCAACGTGCAGCCCCTATACGTTATGTTTAAAAAAAATATATAAAATTTTTTTTCAAAATGGCGGCTATCGTAAAAATTCAAAGTGTCATAACTTTGCTAAATCAAATCCTACTGAAAAATGTCGTATGCAAAAAGTGTTTGGAATTTTATTTTGCATATAAAAGCAATTTTTAATTATTTTTTTTTTAATAAAAACCGAGTCTTACCATATATTGACCGAGACCTCGAACGAGCTTTTATGCGACTCTGCATACAGTTAACGCTCGTATGAAGCTTTTATTTAAGAAATTGACTTGAATTTTTTATACCAAATAGAGCTTTCAACTATACTTACGATACTATACAAAAAAATTAAAAATTAAAAAATAAAAGTATTTTTTTTTCAAAACACGTTTAGTGTGATGAGTCGATCGACCCACCATACATACGCTCATAAGATTTTCAATATAGTTAAGGTCAGTGTGAGCTTATTTATACATATTTGAATTTCAAAATTTTGTGACAGTATAGAATTCTTAAGCATCCTGTGTATGTTTGTTAGCAAAATCCATTTTGTCAATTTTTTGCAAAATGGCGACAAGTATTAAAATTCAATCACTTATTACTCAGTAGTGTTCAATTTTGTCAAAAAGGTCTCTATACATGAAATGTTGAGAAGCCTAAAGCTCATCTAAGTAAAATATAAAAAATATATATTTTTGCTTGAAAACAAGCGATGTATCAGTTCGATCGTACCCCCATACTAGCCATTTTGAGACTTTCGGAAGAGTTAACGCTCTTAACTGCTTGGTTTCGAAGATTAAAATTTTAATTTTTAATATCGCATAGAACTAACGTGCAGCCCCTATACGTTATGTTTAAAAAAAATATATAAAATTTTTTTTCAAAATGGCGGCTATCGTAAAAATTCAAAGTGTCATAACTTTGCTAAATCAAATCCTACTGAAAAATGTCGTATGCAAAAAGTGTTTGGAATTTTATTTTGCATATAAAAGCAATTTTTAATTATTTTTTTTTTAATAAAAACCGAGTCTTACCATATATTGACCGAGACCTCGAACGAGCTTTTATGCGACTCTGCATACAGTTAACGCTCGTATGAAGCTTCTATTTAAGAAATTGACTTGAATTTTTTATACCAAATAGAGCTTTCAACTATACTTACGATACTATACAAAAAAATTAAAAATTAAAAAATAAAAGTATTTTTTTTTCAAAACACGTTTAGTGTGATGAGTCGATCGACCCACCATACATACGCTCATAAGATTTTCAATATAGTTAAGGTCAGTGTGAGCTTATTTATACATATTTGAATTTCAAAATTTTGTGACAGTATAGAATTCTTAAGCATCCTGTGTATGTTTGTTAGCAAAATCCATTTTGTCAATTTTTTGCAAAATGGCGACAAGTATTAAAATTCAATCACTTATTACTCAGTAGTGTTCAATTTTGTCAAAAAGGTCTCTATACATGAAATGTTGAAAAGCCTAAAGCTCATCTAAGTAAAATATAAAAAATATATATTTTTGCTTGAAAACAAGCGATGTATCAGTTCGATCGTACCCCCATACTAGCCATTTTGAGACTTTCGGAAGAGTTAACGCTCTTAACTGCTTGGTTTCGAAGATTAAAATTTTAATTTTTAATATCGCATAGAACTAACGTGCAGCCCCTATACGTTATGTTTAAAAAAAATATATAAAATTTTTTTTCAAAATGGCGGCTATCGTAAAAATTCAAAGTGTCATAACTTTGCTAAATCAAATCCTACTGAAAAATGTCGTATGCAAAAAGTGTTTGGAATTTTATTTTGCATATAAAAGCAATTTTTAATTATTTTTTTTTTAATAAAAACCGAGTCTTACCATATATTGACCGAGACCTCGAACGAGCTTTTATGCGACTCTGCATACAGTTAACGCTCGTATGAAGCTTCTATTTAAGAAATTGACTTGAATTTTTTATACCAAATAGAGCTTTCAACTATACTTACGATACTATACAAAAAAATTAAAAATTAAAAAATAAAAGAATTTTTTTTTCAAAACACGTTTAGTGTGATGAGTCGATCGACCCACCATACATACGCTCATAAGATTTTCAATATAGTTAAGGTCAGTGTGAGCTTATTTATACATATTTGAATTTCAAAATTTTGTGACAGTATAGAATTCTTAAGCATCCTGTGTATGTTTGTTAGCAAAATCCATTTTGTCAATTTTTTGCAAAATGGCGACAAGTATTAAAATTCAATCACTTATTACTCAGTAGTGTTCAATTTTGTCAAAAAGGTCTCTATACATGAAATGTTGAGAAGCCTAAAGCTCATCTAAGTAAAATATAAAAAATATATATTTTTGCTTGAAAACAAGCGATGTATCAGTTCGATCGTACCCCCATACTAGCCATTTTGAGACTTTCGGAAGAGTTAACGCTCTTAACTGCTTGGTTTCGAAGATTAAAATTTTAATTTTTAATATCGCATAGAACTAACGTGCAGCCCCTATACGTTATGTTTAAAAAAAATATATAAAATTTTTTTTCAAAATGGCGGCTATCGTAAAAATTCAAAGTGTCATAACTTTGCTAAATCAAATCCTACTGAAAAATGTCGTATGCAAAAAGTGTTTGGAATTTTATTTTGCATATAAAAGCAATTTTTAATTATTTTTTTTTTAATAAAAACCGAGTCTTACCATATATTGACCGAGACCTCGAACGAGCTTTTATGCGACTCTGCATACAGTTAACGCTCGTATGAAGCTTCTATTTAAGAAATTGACTTGAATTTTTTATACCAAATAGAGCTTTCAACTATACTTACGATACTATACAAAAAAATTAAAAATTAAAAAATAAAAGTATTTTTTTTTCAAAACACGTTTAGTGTGATGAGTCGATCGACCCACCATACATACGCTCATAAGATTTTCAATATAGTTAAGGTCAGTGTGAGCTTATTTATACATATTTGAATTTCAAAATTTTGTGACAGTATAGAATTCTTAAGCATCCTGTGTATGTTTGTTAGCAAAATCCATTTTGTCAATTTTTTGCAAAATGGCGACAAGTATTAAAATTCAATCACTTATTACTCAGTAGTGTTCAATTTTGTCAAAAAGGTCTCTATACATGAAATGTTGAGAAGCCTAAAGCTCATCTAAGTAAAATATAAAAAATATATATTTTTGCTTGAAAACAAGCGATGTATCAGTTCGATCGTACCCCCATACTAGCCATTTTGAGACTTTCGGAAGAGTTAACGCTCTTAACTGCTTGGTTTCGAAGATTAAAATTTTAATTTTTAATATCGCATAGAACTAACGTGCAGCCCCTATACGTTATGTTTAAAAAAAATATATAAATTTTTTTTTCAAAATGGCGGCTATCGTAAAAATTCAAAGTGTCATTACTTTGCTAAATCAAATCCTACTGAAAAATGTCGTATGCAAAAAGTGTTTGGAATTTTATTTTGCATATAAAAGCAATTTTTAATTATTTTTTTTTTAATAAAAACCGAGTCTTACCATATATTGACCGAGACCTCGAACGAGCTTTTATGCGACTCTGCATACAGTTAACGCTCGTATGAAGCTTCTATTTAAGAAATTGACTTGAATTTTTTATACCAAATAGAGCTTTCAACTATACTTACGATACTATACAAAAAAATTAAAAATTAAAAAATAAAAGTATTTTTTTTTCAAAACACGTTTAGTGTGATGAGTCGATCGACCCACCATACATACGCTCATAAGATTTTCAATATAGTTAAGGTCAGTGTGAGCTTATTTATACATATTTGAATTTCAAAATTTTGTGACAGTATAGAATTCTTAAGCATCCTGTGTATGTTTGTTAGCAAAATCCATTTTGTCAATTTTTTGCAAAATGGCGACAAGTATTAAAATTCAATCACTTATTACTCAGTAGTGTTCAATTTTGTCAAAAAGGTCTCTACACATGAAATGTTGAGAAGCCTAAAGCTCATCTAAGTAAAATATAAAAAATATATATTTTTGCTTGAAAACAAGCGATGTATCAGTTCGATCGTACCCCCATACTAGCCATTTTTAACCTTTCGGAAGAGTTAACGCTCTTAACTGCTTGGTTTCGAAGATTAAAATTTTAATTTTTAATATCGCATAGAACCAACGTGCAGCCCCTATACGTTATGTTTAAAAAAAATATATAAAATTTTTTTTCAAAATGGCGGCTATCGTAAAAATTCAAAGTGTCATAACTTTGCTAAATCCAATCCTACTGAAACATGTCGTATGCAAAAAGTGTTTGGAATTTTATTTTGCATATAAAAGCAATTTTTAATTATTTTTTTTTTAATAAAAACCGAGTCTTACCATATATTGACCGAGACCTCGAACGAGCTTTTATGCGACTCTGCATACAGTTAACGCTCGTATGAAGCTTCTATTTAAGAAATTGACTTGAATTTTTTATACCAAATAGAGCTTTCAACTATACTTACGATACTATACAAAAAAATTAAAAATTAAAAAATAAAAGTATTTTTTTTTCAAAACACGTTTAGTGTGATGAGTCGATCGACCCACCATACATACGCTCATAAGATTTTCAATATAGTTAAGGTCAGTGTGAGCTTATTTATACATATTTGAATTTCAAAATTTTGTGACAGTATAGAATTCTTAAGCATCCTGTGTATGTTTGTTAGCAAAATCCATTTTGTCAATTTTTTGCAAAATGGCGACAAGTATTAAAATTCAATCACTTATTACTCAGTAGTGTTTAATTTTGTCAAAAAGGTCTCTATACATGAAATGTTGAGAAGCCTAAAGCTCATCTAAGTAAAATATAAAAAATATATATTTTTGCTTGAAAACAAGCGATGTATCAGTTCGATCGTACCCCCATACTAGCCATTTTGAGACTTTCGGAAGAGTTAACGCTCTTAACTGCTTGGTTTCGAAGATTAAAATTTGAATTTTTAATATCGCATAGAACCAACGTGCAGCCCCTATACGTTATGTTTAAAAAAAATATATAAAATTTTTTTTCAAAATGGCGGCTATCGTAAAAATTCAAAGTGTCATAACTTTGCTAAATCAAATCCTACTGAAAAATGTCGTATGCAAAAAGTGTTTGGAATTTTATTTTGCATATAAAAGCAATTTTTAATTATTTTTTTTTTAATAAAAACCGAGTCTTACCATATATTGACCGAGACCTCGAACGAGCTTTTATGCGACTCTGCATACAGTTAACGCTCGTATGAAGCTTTTATTTAAGAAATTGACTTGAATTTTTTATACCAAATAGAGCTTTCAACTATACTTACGATACTATACAAAAAAATTAAAAATTAAAAAATAAAAGTATTTTTTTTTCAAAACACGTTTAGTGTGATGAGTCGATCGACCCACCATACATACGCTCATAAGATTTTCAATATAGTTAAGGTCAGTGTGAGCTTATTTATACATATTTGAATTTCAAAATTTTGTGACAGTATAGAATTCTTAAGCATCCTGTGTATGTTTGTTAGCAAAATCCATTTTGTCAATTTTTTGCAAAATGGCGACAAGTATTAAAATTCAATCACTTATTACTCAGTAGTGTTCAATTTTGTCAAAAAGGTCTCTATACATGAAATGTTGAGAAGCCTAAAGCTCATCTAAGTAAAATATAAAAAATATATATTTTTGCTTGAAAACAAGCGATGTATCAGTTCGATCGTACCCCCATACTAGCCATTTTGAGACTTTCGGAAGAGTTAACGCTCTTAACTGCTTGGTTTCGAAGATTAAAATTTTAATTTTTAATATCGCATAGAACTAACGTGCAGCCCCTATACGTTATGTTTAAAAAAAATATATAAAATTTTTTTTCAAAATGGCGGCTATCGTAAAAATTCAAAGTGTCATAACTTTGCTAAATCAAATCCTACTGAAAAATGTCGTATGCAAAAAGTGTTTGGAATTTTATTTTGCATATAAAAGCAATTTTTAATTATTTTTTTTTTAATAAAAACCGAGTCTTACCATATATTGACCGAGACCTCGAACGAGCTTTTATGCGACTCTGCATACAGTTAACGCTCGTATGAAGCTTCTATTTAAGAAATTGACTTGAATTTTTTATACCAAATAGAGCTTTCAACTATACTTACGATACTATACAAAAAAATTAAAAATTAAAAAATAAAAGTATTTTTTTTTCAAAACACGTTTAGTGTGATGAGTCGATCGACCCACCATACATACGCTCATAAGATTTTCAATATAGTTAAGGTCAGTGTGAGCTTATTTATACATATTTGAATTTCAAAATTTTGTGACAGTATAGAATTCTTAAGCATCCTGTGTATGTTTGTTAGCAAAATCCATTTTGTCAATTTTTTGCAAAATGGCGACAAGTATTAAAATTCAATCACTTATTACTCAGTAGTGTTCAATTTTGTCAAAAAGGTCTCTATACATGAAATGTTGAAAAGCCTAAAGCTCATCTAAGTAAAATATAAAAAATATATATTTTTGCTTGAAAACAAGCGATGTATCAGTTCGATCGTACCCCCATACTAGCCATTTTGAGACTTTCGGAAGAGTTAACGCTCTTAACTGCTTGGTTTCGAAGATTAAAATTTTAATTTTTAATATCGCATAGAACTAACGTGCAGCCCCTATACGTTATGTTTAAAAAAAATATATAAAATTTTTTTTCAAAATGGCGGCTATCGTAAAAATTCAAAGTGTCATAACTTTGCTAAATCAAATCCTACTGAAAAATGTCGTATGCAAAAAGTGTTTGGAATTTTATTTTGCATATAAAAGCAATTTTTAATTATTTTTTTTTTAATAAAAACCGAGTCTTACCATATATTGACCGAGACCTCGAACGAGCTTTTATGCGACTCTGCATACAGTTAACGCTCGTATGAAGCTTCTATTTAAGAAATTGACTTGAATTTTTTATACCAAATAGAGCTTTCAACTATACTTACGATACTATACAAAAAAATTAAAAATTAAAAAATAAAAGTATTTTTTTTTCAAAACACGTTTAGTGTGATGAGTCGATCGACCCACCATACATACGCTCATAAGATTTTCAATATAGTTAAGGTCAGTGTGAGCTTATTTATACATATTTGAATTTCAAAATTTTGTGACAGTATAGAATTCTTAAGCATCCTGTGTATGTTTGTTAGCAAAATCCATTTTGTCAATTTTTTGCAAAATGGCGACAAGTATTAAAATTCAATCACTTATTACTCAGTAGTGTTCAATTTTGTCAAAAAGGTCTCTATACATGAAATGTTGAGAAGCCTAAAGCTCATCTAAGTAAAATATAAAAAATATATATTTTTGCTTGAAAACAAGCGATGTATCAGTTCGATCGTACCCCCATACTAGCCATTTTGAGACTTTCGGAAGAGTTAACGCTCTTAACTGCTTGGTTTCGAAGATTAAAATTTTAATTTTTAATATCGCATAGAACTAACGTGCAGCCCCTATACGTTATGTTTAAAAAAAATATATAAAATTTTTTTTCAAAATGGCGGCTATCGTAAAAATTCAAAGTGTCATAACTTTGCTAAATCAAATCCTACTGAAAAATGTCGTATGCAAAAAGTGTTTGGAATTTTATTTTGCATATAAAAGCAATTTTTAATTATTTTTTTTTTAATAAAAACCGAGTCTTACCATATATTGACCGAGACCTCGAACGAGCTTTTATGCGACTCTGCATACAGTTAACGCTCGTATGAAGCTTCTATTTAAGAAATTGACTTGAATTTTTTATACCAAATAGAGCTTTCAACTATACTTACGATACTATACAAAAAAATTAAAAATTAAAAAATAAAAGTATTTTTTTTTCAAAACACGTTTAGTGTGATGAGTCGATCGACCCACCATACATACGCTCATAAGATTTTCAATATAGTTAAGGTCAGTGTGAGCTTATTTATACATATTTGAATTTCAAAATTTTGTGACAGTATAGAATTCTTAAGCATCCTGTGTATGTTTGTTAGCAAAATCCATTTTGTCAATTTTTTGCAAAATGGCGACAAGTATTAAAATTCAATCACTTATTACTCAGTAGTGTTCAATTTTGTCAAAAAGGTCTCTATACATGAAATGTTGAGAAGCCTAAAGCTCATCTAAGTAAAATATAAAAAATATATATTTTTGCTTGAAAACAAGCGATGTATCAGTTCGATCGTACCCCCATACTAGCCATTTTGAGACTTTCGGAAGAGTTAACGCTCTTAACTGCTTGGTTTCGAAGATTAAAATTTTAATTTTTAATATCGCATAGAACTAACGTGCAGCCCCTATACGTTATGTTTAAAAAAAATATATAAATTTTTTTTTCAAAATGGCGGCTATCGTAAAAATTCAAAGTGTCATAACTTTGCTAAATCAAATCCTACTGAAAAATGTCGTATGCAAAAAGTGTTTGGAATTTTATTTTGCATATAAAAGCAATTTTTAATTATTTTTTTTTTAATAAAAACCGAGTCTTACCATATATTGACCGAGACCTCGAACGAGCTTTTATGCGACTCTGCATACAGTTAACGCTCGTATGAAGCTTCTATTTAAGAAATTGACTTGAATTTTTTATACCAAATAGAGCTTTCAACTATACTTACGATACTATACAAAAAAATTAAAAATTAAAAAATAAAAGTATTTTTTTTTCAAAACACGTTTAGTGTGATGAGTCGATCGACCCACCATACATACGCTCATAAGATTTTCAATATAGTTAAGGTCAGTGTGAGCTTATTTATACATATTTGAATTTCAAAATTTTGTGACAGTATAGAATTTTTAAGCATCCTGTGTATGTTTGTTAGCAAAATCCATTTTGTCAATTTTTTGCAAAATGGCGACAAGTATTAAAATTCAATCACTTATTACTCAGTAGTGTTCAATTTTGTCAAAAACGTCTCTATACATGAAATGTTGAGAAGCCTAAAGCTCATCTAAGTAAAATATAAAAAATATATATTTTTGCTTGAAAACAAGCGATGTATCAGTTCGATCGTACCCCCATACTAGCCATTTTGAGACTTTCGGAAGAGTTAACGCTCTTAACTGCTTGGTTTCGAAGATTAAAATTTTAATTTTTAATATCGCATAGAACTAACGTGCAGCCCCTATACGTTATGTTTAAAAAAAATATATAAAATTTTTTTTCAAAATGGCGGCTATCGTAAAAATTCAAAGTGTCATAACTTTGCTAAATCAAATCCTACTGAAAAATGTCGTATGCAAAAAGTGTTTGGAATTTTATTTTGCATATAAAAGCAATTTTTAATTATTTTTTTTTTAATAAAAACCGAGTCTTACCATATATTGACCGAGACCTCGAACGAGCTTTTATGCGACTCTGCATACAGTTAACGCTCGTATGAAGCTTCTATTTAAGAAATTGACTTGAATTTTTTATACCAAATAGAGCTTTCAACTATACTTACGATACTATACAAAAAAATTAAAAATTAAAAAATAAAAGTATTTTTTTTTCAAAACACGTTTAGTGTGATGAGTCGATCGACCCACCATACATACGCTCATAAGATTTTCAATATAGTTAAGGTCAGTGTGAGCTTATTTATACATATTTGAATTTCAAAATTTTGTGACAGTATAGAATTCTTAAGCATCCTGTGTATGTTTGTTAGCAAAATCCATTTTGTCAATTTTTTGCAAAATGGCGACAAGTATTAAAATTCAATCACTTATTACTCAGTAGTGTTCAATTTTGTCAAAAAGGTCTCTATACATGAAATGTTAAGAAGCCTAAAGCTCATCTAAGTAAAATATAAAAAATATATATTTTTGCTTGAAAACAAGCGATGTATCAGTTCGATCGTACCCCCATACTAGCCATTTTGAGACTTTCGGAAGAGTTAACGCTCTTAACTGCTTGGTTTCTAAGATTAAAATTTTAATTTTTAATATCGCATAGAACTAACGTGCAGCCCCTATACGTTATGTTTAAAAAAAATATATAAAATTTTTTTTCAAAATGGCGGCTATCGTAAAAATTCAAAGTGTCATAACTTTGCTAAATCAAATCCTACTGAAAAATGTCGTATGCAAAAAGTGTTTGGAATTTTATTTTGCATATAAAAGCAATTTTTAATTATTTTTTTTTTAATAAAAACCGAGTCTTACCATATATTGACCGAGACCTCGAACGAGCTTTTATGCGACTCTGCATACAGTTAACGCTCGTATGAAGCTTTTATTTAAGAAATTGACTTGAATTTTTTATACCAAATAGAGCTTTCAACTATACTTACGATACTATACAAAAAAATTAAAAATTAAAAAATAAAAGTATTTTTTTTTCAAAACACGTTTAGTGTGATGAGTCGATCGACCCACCATACATACGCTCATAAGATTTTCAATATAGTTAAGGTCAGTGTGAGCTTATTTATACATATTTGAATTTCAAAATTTTGTGACAGTATAGAATTCTTAAGCATCCTGTGTATGTTTGTTAGCAAAATCCATTTTGTCAATTTTTTGCAAAATGGCGACAAGTATTAAAATTCAATCACTTATTACTCAGTAGTGTTCAATTTTGTCAAAAAGGTCTCTATACATGAAATGTTGAGAAGCCCAAAGCTCATCTAAGTAAAATATAAAAAATATATATTTTTGCTTGAAAACAAGCGATGTATCAGTTCGATCGTACCCCCATACTAGCCATTTTGAGACTTTCGGAAGAGTTAACGCTCTTAACTGCTTGGTTTCGAAGATTAAAATTTTAATTTTTAATATCGCATAGAACCAACGTGCAGCCCCTATACGTTATGTTTAAAAAAAATATATAAAATTTTTTTTCAAAATGGCGGCTATCGTAAAAATTCAAAGTGTCATAACTTTGCTAAATCCAATCCTACTGAAACATGTCGTATGCAAAAAGTGTTTGGAATTTTATTTTGCATATAAAAGCAATTTTTAATTATTTTTTTTTTAATAAAAACCGAGTCTTACCATATATTGACCGAGACCTCGAACGAGCTTTTATGCGACTCTGCATACAGTTAACGCTCGTATGAAGCTTCTATTTAAGAAATTGACTTGAATTTTTTATACCAAATAGAGCTTTCAACTATACTTACGATACTATACAAAAAAATTAAAAATTAAAAAATAAAAGTATTTTTTTTTCAAAACACGTTTAGTGTGATGAGTCGATCGACCCACCATACATACGCTCATAAGATTTTCAATATAGTTAAGGTCAGTGTGAGCTTATTTATACATATTTGAATTTCAAAATTTTGTGACAGTATAGAATTCTTAAGCATCCTGTGTATGTTTGTTAGCAAAATCCATTTTGTCAATTTTTTGCAAAATGGCGACAAGTATTAAAATTCAATCACTTATTACTCAGTAGTGTTCAATTTTGTCAAAAAGGTTTTAATACATAAAATGTTGAGAAGCCTAAAGCTCATCTAAGTAAAATATAAAAAATATATATTTTTGCTTGAAAACAAGCGATGTATCAGTTCGATCGTACCCCCATACTAGCCATTTTGAGACTTTCGGAAGAGTTAACGCTCTTAACTGCTTGGTTGCGAAGATTAAAATTTTAATTTTTAATATCGCATAGAACTAACGTGCAGCCCCTATACGTTATGTTTAAAAAAAATATATAAAATTTTTTTTCAAAATGGCGGCTATCGTAAAAATTCAAAGTGTCATAACTTTGCTAAATCAAATCCTACTGAAAAATGTCGTATGCAAAAAGTGTTTGGAATTTTATTTTGCATATAAAAGCAATTTTTAATTATATTTTTTTTAATAAAAACCGAGTCTTACCATATATTGACCGAGACCTCGAACGAGCTTTTATGCGACTCTGCATACAGTTAACGCTCGTATGAAGCTTCTATTTAAGAAATTGACTTGAATTTTTTATACCAAATAGAGCTTTCAACTATACTTACCATACTATACAAAAAAATTAAAAATTAAAAAATAAAAGTATTTTTTTTTCAAAACACGTTTAGTGTGATGAGTCGATCGACCCACCATACATACGCTCATAAGATTTTCAATATAGTTAAGGTCAGTGTGAGCTTATTTATACATATTTGAATTTTAAAATTTTGTGACAGTATAGAATTCTTAAGCATCCTGTGTATGTTTGTTAGCAAAATCCATTTTGTCAATTTTTTGCAAAATGGCGACAAGTATTAAAATTCAATCACTTATTACTCAGTAGTGTTCAATTTTGTCAAAAAGGTCTCTACACATGAAATGTTGAGAAGCCTAAAGCTCATCTAAGTAAAATATAAAAAATATATATTTTTGCTTGAAAACAAGCGATGTATCAGTTCGATCGTACCCCCATACTAGCCATTTTGAGACTTTCGGAAGATTTAACGCTCTTAACTGCTTGGTTTCGAAGATTATAATTTTAATTTTTAATATCGCATAGAACTAACGTGCAGCCCCTATACGTTATGTTTAAAAAAAATATATAAAATTTTTTTTCAAAATGGCGGCTATCGTAAAAATTCAAAGTGTCATAACTTTGCTAAATCAAATCCTACTGAAAAATGTCGTATGCAAAAAGTGTTTGGAATTTTATTTTGCATATAAAAGCAATTTTTAATTATATTTTGTATAATAAAAACCGAGTCTTACCATATATTGACCGAGACCTCGAACGAGCTTTTATGCGACTCTGCATACAGTTAACGCTCGTATGAAGCTTCTATTTAAGAAATTGACTTGAATTTTTTATACCAAATAGAGCTTTCAACTATACTTACGATACTATACAAAAAAATTAAAAATTAAAAAATAAAAGTATTTTTTTTTCAAAACACGTTTAGTGTGATGAGTCGATCGACCCACCATACATACGCTCATAAGATTTTCAATATAGTTAAGGTCAGTGTGAGCTTATTTATACATATTTGAATTTCAAAATTTTGTGACAGTATAGAATTCTTAAGCATCCTGTGTATGTTTGTTAGCAAAATCCATTTTGTCAATTTTTTGCAAAATGGCGACAAGTATTAAAATTCAATCACTTATTACTCAGAAGTGTTCAATTTTGTCAAAAAGGTCTCTATACATGAAATGTTGAGAAGCCTAAAGCTCATCTAAGTAAAATATAAAAAATATATATTTTTGCTTGAAAACAAGCGATGTATCAGTTCGATCGTACCCCCATACTAGCCATTTTGAAACTTTCGGAAGAGTTAACGCTCTTAACTGCTTGGTTTCGAAGATTAAAATTTTAATTTTTAATATCGCATAGAACTAACGTGCAGCCCCTATACGTTATGTTTAAAAAAAATATATAAATTTTTTTTTCAAAATTACGGCTATCGTAAAAATTCAAAGTGTCATAACTTTGCTAAATCAAATCCTACTGAAAAATGTCGTATGCAAAAAGTGTTTGGAATTTTATTTTGCATATAAAAGCAATTTTTAATTATTTTTTTTTTAATAAAAACCGAGTCTTACCATATATTGACCGAGACCTCGAACGAGCTTTTATGCGACTCTGCATACAGTTAACGCTCGTATGAAGCTTCTATTTAAGAAATTGACTTGAATTTTTTATACCAAATAGAGCTTTCAACTATACTTACGATACTATACAAAAAAATTAAAAATTAAAAAATAAAAGTATTTTTTTTTCAAAACACGTTTAGTGTGATGAGTCGATCGACCCACCATACATACGCTCATAAGATTTTCAATATAGTTAAGGTCAGTGTGAGCTTATTTATACATATTTGAATTTCAAAATTTTGTGACAGTATAGAATTCTTAAGCATCCTGTGTATTTTTGTTAGCAAAATCCATTTTGTCAATTTTTTGCAAAATGGCGACAAGTATTAAAATTCAATCACTTATTACTCAGTAGTGTTCAATTTTGTCAAAAAGGTCTCTATACATGAAATGTTGAGAAGCCTAAAGCTCATCTAAGTAAAATATAAAAAATATATATTTTTGCTTGAAAACAAGCGATGTATCAGTTCGATCGTACCCCCATACTAGCCATTTTGAGACTTTCGGAAGATTTAACGCTCTTAACTGCTTGGTTTCGAAGATTAAAATTTTAATTTTTAATATCGCATAGAACTAACGTGCAGCCCCTATACGTTATGTTTAAAAAAAATATATAAAAATTTTTTTCAAAATGGCGGCTATCGTAAAAATTCAAAGTGTCATAACTTTGCTAAATCAAATCCTACTGAAAAATGTCGTATGCAAAAAGTGTTTGGAATTTTATTTTGCATATAAAAGCAATTTTTAATTATTTTTTTTTTAATAAAAACCGAGTCTTACCATATATTGACCGAGACCTCGAACGAGCTTTTATGCGACTCTGCATACAGTTAACGCTCGTATGAAGCTTCTATTTAAGAAATTGACTTGAATTTTTTATACCAAATAGAGCTTTCAACTATACTTACGATACTATACAAAAAAATTAAAAATTAAAAAATAAAAGTATTTTTTTTTCAAAACACGTTTAGTGTGATGAGTCGATCGACCCACCATACATACGCTCATAAGATTTTCAATATAGTTAAGGTCAGTGTGAGCTTATTTATACATATTTGAATTTCAAAATTTTGTGACAGTATAGAATTCTTAAGCATCCTGTGTATGTTTGTTAGCAAAATCCATTTTGTCAATTTTTTGCAAAATGGCGACAAGTATTAAAATTCAATCACTTATTACTCAGTAGTGTTCAATTTTGTCAAAAAGGTCTCTATACATGAAATGTTGAGAAGCCTAAAGCTCATCTAAGTAAAATATAAAAAATATATATTTTTGCTTGAAAACAAGCGATGTATCAGTTCGATCGTACCCCCATACTAGCCATTTTGAGACTTTCGGAAGAGTTAACGCTCTTAACTGCTTGGTTTCATAGATTTTAATTTTAATTTTTAATATCGCATAGAACTAACGTGCAGCCCCTATACGTTATGTTTAAAAAAAATATATAAATTTTTTTTTCAAAATGGCGGCTATCGTAAAAATTCAAAGTGTCATAACTTTGCTAAATCAAATCCTACTGAAAAATGTCGTATGCAAAAAGTGTTTGGAATTTTATTTTGCATATAAAAGCAATTTTTAATTATTTTTTTTTTAATAAAAACCGAGTCTTACCATATATTGACCGAGACCTCGAACGAGCTTTTATGCGACTCTGCATACAGTTAACGCTCGTATGAAGCTTCTATTTAAGAAATTGACTTGAATTTTTTATACCAAATAGAGCTTTCAACTATACTTACGATACTATACAAAAAAATTAAAAATTAAAAAATAAAAGTATTTTTTTTTCAAAACACGTTTAGTGTGATGAGTCGATCGACCCACCATACATACGCTCATAAGATTTTCAATATAGTTAAGGTCAGTGTGAGCTTATTTATACATATTTGAATTTCAAAATTTTGTGACAGTATAGAATTCTTAAGCATCCTGTGTATGTTTGTTAGCAAAATCCATTTTGTCAATTTTTTGCAAAATGGCGACAAGTATTAAAGTTCAATCACTTATTACTCAGTAGTGTTCAATTTTGTCAAAAAGGTCTCTATACATGAAATGTTGAGAAGCCTAAAGCTCATCTAAGTAAAATATAAAAAATATATATTTTTGCTTGAAAACAAGCGATGTATCAGTTCGATCGTACCCCCATACTAGCCATTTTGAGACTTTCGGAAGAGTTAACGCTCTTAACTGCTTGGTTTCGAAGATTAAAATTTTAATTTTTAATATCGCATAGAACTAACGTGCAGCCCCTATACGTTATGTTTAAAAAAAATATATAAATTTTTTTTTCAAAATGGCGGCTATCGTAAAAATTCAAAGTGTCATAACTTTGCTAAATCAAATCCTACTGAAAAATGTCGTATGCAAAAAGTGTTTGGAATTTTATTTTGCATATAAAAGCAATTTTTAATTATTTTTTTTAATAAAAACCGAGTCTTACCATATATTGACCGAGACCTCGAACGAGCTTTTATGCGACTCTGCATACAGTTAACGCTCGTATGAAGCTTCTATTTAAGAAATTGACTTGAATTTTTTATACCAAATAGAGCTTTCAACTATACTTACGATACTATACAAAAAAATTAAAAATTAAAAAATAAAAGTATTTTTTTTTCAAAACACGTTTAGTGTGATGAGTCGATCGACCCACCATACATACGCTCATAAGATTTTCAATATAGTTAAGGTCAGTGTGAGCTTATTTATACATATTTGAATTTCAAAATTTTGTGACAGTATAGAATTCTTAAGCATCCTGTGTATGTTTGTTAGCAAAATCCATTTTGTCAATTTTTTGCAAAATGGCGACAAGTATTAAAATTCAATCACTTATTACTCAGTAGTGTTCAATTTTGTCAAAAAGGTCTCTATACATGAAATGTTGAGAAGCCTAAAGCTCATCTAAGTAAAATATAAAAAATATATATTTTTGCTTGAAAACAAGCGATGTATCAGTTCGATCGTACCCCCATACTAGCCATTTTGAGACTTTCGGAAGATTTAACGCTCTTAACTGCTTGGTTTCGAAGATTAAAATTTTAATTTTTAATATCGCATAGAACTAACGTGCAGCCCCTATACGTTATGTTTAAAAAAAATATATAAAATTTTTTTTCAAAATGGCGGCTATCGTAAAAATTCAAAGTGTCATAACTTTGCTAAATCAAATCCTACTGAAAAATGTCGTATGCAAAAAGTGTTTGGAATTTTATTTTGCATATAAAAGCAATTTTTAATTATTTTTTTTTTAATAAAAACCGAGTCTTACCATATATTGACCGAGACCTCGAACGAGCTTTTATGCGACTCTGCATACAGTTAACGCTCGTATGAAGCTTCTATTTAAGAAATTGACTTGAATTTTTTATACCAAATAGAGCTTTCAACTATACTTACGATACTATACAAAAAAATTAAAAATTAAAAAATAAAAGTATTTTTTTTTCAAAACACGTTTAGTGTGATGAGTCGATCGACCCACCATACATACGCTCATAAGATTTTCAATATAGTTAAGGTCAGTGTGAGCTTATTTATACATATTTGAATTTCAAAATTTTGTGACAGTATAGAATTCTTAAGCATCCTGTGTATGTTTGTTAGCAAAATCCATTTTGTCAATTTTTTGCAAAATGGCGACAAGTATTAAAATTCAATCACTTATTACTCAGTAGTGTTCAATTTTGTCAAAAAGGTCTCTATACATGAAATGTTGAGAAGCCTAAAGCTCATCTAAGTAAAATATAAAAAATATATATTTTTGCTTGAAAACAAGCGATGTATCAGTTCGATCGTACCCCCATACTAGCCATTTTGAGACTTTCGGAAGAGTTAACGCTCTTAACTGCTTGGTTTCGAAGATTAAAATTTTAATTTTTAATATCGCATAGAACTAACGTGCAGCCCCTATACGTTATGTTTAAAAAAAATATATAAAATTTTTTTTCAAAATGGAGGCTATCGTAAAAATTCAAAGTGTCATAACTTTGCTAAATCAAATCCTACTGAAAAATGTCGTATGCAAAAAGTGTTTGGAATTTTATTTTGCATATAAAAGCAATTTTTAATTATTTTTTTTTTAATAAAAACCGAGTCTTACCATATATTGACCGAGACCTCGAACGAGCTTTTATGCGACTCTGCATACAGTTAACGCTCGTATGAAGCTTCTATTTAAGAAATTGACTTGAATTTTTTATACCAAATAGAGCTTTCAACTATACTTACGATACTATACAAAAAAATTAAAAATTAAAAAATAAAAGTATTTTTTTTTCAAAACACGTTTAGTGTGATGAGTCGATCGACCCACCATACATACGCTCATAAGATTTTCAATATAGTTAAGGTCAGTGTGAGCTTATTTATACATATTTGAATTTCAAAATTTTGTGACAGTATAGAATTCTTAAGCATCCTGTGTATGTTTGTTAGCAAAATCCATTTTGTCAATTTTTTGCAAAATGGCGACAAGTATTAAAATTCAATCACTTATTACTCAGTAGTGTTCAATTTTGTCAAAAAGGTCTCTATACATGAAATGTTGAGAAGCCTAAAGCTCATCTAAGTAAAATATAAAAAATATATATTTTTGCTTGAAAACAAGCGATGTATCAGTTCGATCGTACCCCCATACTAGCCATTTTGAGACTTTCGGAAGAGTTAACGCTCTTAACTGCTTGGTTTCGAAGATTAAAATTTTAATTTTTAATATCGCATAGAACTAACGTGCAGCCCCTATACGTTATGTTTAAAAAAAATATATAAATTTTTTTTTCAAAATGGCGGCTATCGTAAAAATTCAAAGTGTCATAACTTTGCTAAATCAAATCCTACTGAAAAATGTCGTATGCAAAAAGTGTTTGGAATTTTATTTTGCATATAAAAGCAATTTTTAATTATTTTTTTTTTAATAAAAACCGAGTCTTACCATATATTGACCGAGACCTCGAACGAGCTTTTATGCGACTCTGCATACAGTTAACGCTCGTATGAAGCTTCTATTTAAGAAATTGACTTGAATTTTTTATACCAAATAGAGCTTTCAACTATACTTACGATACTATACAAAAAAATTAAAAATTAAAAAATAAAAGTATTTTTTTTTCAAAACACGTTTAGTGTGATGAGTCGATCGACCCACCATACATACGCTCATAAGATTTTTAATATAGTTAAGGTCAGTGTGAGCTTATTTATACATATTTGAATTTCAAAATTTTGTGACAGTATAGAATTCTTAAGCATCCTGTGTATGTTTGTTAGCAAAATCCATTTTGTCAATTTTTTGCAAAATGGCGACAAGTATTAAAATTCAATCACTTATTACTCAGTAGTGTTCAATTTTGTCAAAAAGGTCTCTATACATGAAATGTTGAGAAGCCTAAAGCTCATCTAAGTAAAATATAAAAAATATATATTTTTGCTTGAAAACAAGCGATGTATCAGTTCGATCGTACCCCCATACTAGCCATTTTGAGACTTTCGGAAGAGTTAACGCTCTTAACTGCTTGGTTTCGAAGATTAAAATTTTAATTTTTAATATCGCATAGAACTAACGTGCAGCCCCTATACGTTATGTTTAAAAAAAATATATAAAATTTTTTTTCAAAATGGCGGCTATCGTAAAAATTCAAAGTGTCATAACTTTGCTAAATCAAATCCTACTGAAAAATGTCGTATCCAAAAAGTGTTTGGAATTTTATTTTGCATATAAAAGCAATTTTTAGTTATTTTTTTTTAATAAAAACCGAGTCTTACCATATATTGACCGAGACCTCGAACGAGCTTTTATGCGACTCTGCATACAGTTAACGCTCGTAAGAAGCTTCTATTTAAGAAATTGACTTGAATTTTTTATACCAAATAGAGCTTTCAACTATACTTACGATACTGTACAAAAAAATTTAAAATTAAAAAATAAAAGTATTTTTTTTTCAAAACACGTTTAGTGTGATGAGTCGATCGACCCACCATACATACGCTCATAAGATTTTCAATATAGTTAAGGTCAGTGTGAGCTTATTTATACATATTTGAATTTCAAAATTTTGTGACAGTATAGAATTCTTAAGCATCCTGTGTATGTTTGTTAGCAAAATCCATTTTGTCAATTTTTTGCAAAATGGCGACAAGTATTAAAATTCAATCACTTATTACTCAGTAGTGTTCAATTTTGTCAAAAAGGTCTCTATACATGAAATGTTGAGAAGCCTAAAGCTCATCTAAGTAAAATATAAAAAATATATATTTTTGCTTGAAAACAAGCGATGTATCAGTTCGATCGTACCCCCATACTAGCCATTTTGAGACTTTCGGAAGAGTTAACGCTCTTAACTGCTTGGTTTCGAAGATTAAAATTTTAATTTTTAATATCGCATAGAACTAACGTGCAGCCCCTATACGTTATGTTTAAAAAAAATATATAAAAATTTTTTTCAAAATGGCGGCTATCGTAAAAATTCAAAGTGTCATAACTTTGCTAAATCAAATCCTACTGAAAAATGTCGTATGCAAAAAGTGTTTGGAATTTTATTTTGCATATAAAAGCAATTTTTAATTATTTTTTTTTTAATAAAAACCGAGTCTTACCATATATTGACCGAGACCTCGAACGAGCTTTTATGCGACTCTGCATACAGTTAACGCTCGTATGAAGCTTCTATTTAAGAAATTGACTTGAATTTTTTATACCAAATAGAGCTTTCAACTATACTTACGATACTATACAAAAAAATTAAAAATTAAAAAATAAAAGTATTTTTTTTTCAAAACACGTTTAGTGTGATGAGTCGATCGACCCACCATACATACGCTCATAAGATTTTCAATATAGTTAAGGTCAGTGTGAGCTTATTTATTCATATTTGAATTTCAAAATTTTGTGACAGTATAGAATTCTTAAGCATCCTGTGTATGTTTGTTAGCAAAATCCATTTTGTCAATTTTTTGCAAAATGGCGACAAGTATTAAAATTCAATCACTTATTACTCAGTAGTGTTCAATTTTGTCTAAAAGGTCTTTATACATGAAATGTTGAGAAGCCTAAAGCTCATCTAAGTAAAATATAAAAAATATATATTTTTGCTTGAAAACAAGCGATGTATCAGTTCGATCGTACCCCCATACTAGCCATTTTGAGACTTTCGGAAGAGTTAACGCTCTTAACTGCTTGGTTTCGAAGATTAAAATTTTAATTTTTAATATCGCATAGAACCAACGTGCAGCCCCTATACATTATGTTTAAAAAAAATATATAAAATTTTTTTTCAAAATGGCGGCTATCGTAAAAATTCAAAGTGTCATAACTTTGCTAAATCAAATCCTACTGAAAAATGTCGTATGCAAAAAGTGTTTGGAATTTTATTTTGCATATAAAAGCAATTTTTAATTATATTTTTTTTAATAAAAACCGAGTCTTACCATATATTGACCGAGACCTCGAACGAGCTTTTATGCGACTCTGCATACAGTTAACGCTCGTATGAAGCTTCTATTTAAGAAATTGACTTGAATTTTTTATACCAAATAGAGCTTTCAACTATACTTACGATACTATACAAAAAAATTAAAAATTAAAAAATAAAAGTATTTTTTTTTCAAAACACGTTTAGTGTGATGAGTCGATCGACCCACCATACATACGCTCATAAGATTTTCAATATAGTTAAGGTCAGTGTGAGCTTATTTATACATATTTGAATTTCAAAATTTTGTGACAGTATAGAATTCTTAAGCATCCTGTGTATGTTTGTTAGCAAAATCCATTTTGTCAATTTTTTGCAAAATGGCGACAAGTATTAAAATTCAATCACTTATTACTCAGTAGTGTTCAATTTTGTCAAAAAGGTTTTAATACATAAAATGTTGAGAAGCCTAAAGCTCATCTAAGTAAAATATAAAAAATATATATTTTTGCTTGAAAACAAGCGATGTATCAGTTCGATCGTACCCCCATACTAGCCATTTTGAGACTTTCGGAAGAGTTAACGCTCTTAACTGCTTGGTTGCGAAGATTAAAATTTTAATTTTTAATATCGCATAGAACTAACGTGCAGCCCCTATACGTTATGTTTAAAAAAAATATATAAAATTTTTTTTCAAAATGGCGGCTATCGTAAAAATTCAAAGTGTCATAACTTTGCTAAATCAAATCCTACTGAAAAATGTCGTATGCAAAAAGTGTTTGGAATTTTATTTTGCATATAAAAGCAATTTTTAATTATATTTTTTTTAATAAAAACCGAGTCTTACCATATATTGACCGAGACCTCGAACGAGCTTTTATGCGACTCTGCATACAGTTAACGCTCGTATGAAGCTTCTATTTAAGAAATTGACTTGAATTTTTTATACCAAATAGAGCTTTCAACTATACTTACCATACTATACAAAAAAATTAAAAATTAAAAAATAAAAGTATTTTTTTTTCAAAACACGTTTAGTGTGATGAGTCGATCGACCCACCATACATACGCTCATAAGATTTTCAATATAGTTAAGGTCAGTGTGAGCTTATTTATACATATTTGAATTTTAAAATTTTGTGACAGTATAGAATTCTTAAGCATCCTGTGTATGTTTGTTAGCAAAATCCATTTTGTCAATTTTTTGCAAAATGGCGACAAGTATTAAAATTCAATCACTTATTACTCAGTAGTGTTCAATTTTGTCAAAAAGGTCTCTACACATGAAATGTTGAGAAGCCTAAAGCTCATCTAAGTAAAATATAAAAAATATATATTTTTGCTTGAAAACAAGCGATGTATCAGTTCGATCGTACCCCCATACTAGCCATTTTGAGACTTTCGGAAGATTTAACGCTCTTAACTGCTTGGTTTCGAAGATTATAATTTTAATTTTTAATATCGCATAGAACTAACGTGCAGCCCCTATACGTTATGTTTAAAAAAAATATATAAAATTTTTTTTCAAAATGGCGGCTATCGTAAAAATTCAAAGTGTCATAACTTTGCTAAATCAAATCCTACTGAAAAATGTCGTATGCAAAAAGTGTTTGGAATTTTATTTTGCATATAAAAGCAATTTTTAATTATATTTTGTATAATAAAAACCGAGTCTTACCATATATTGACCGAGACCTCGAACGAGCTTTTATGCGACTCTGCATACAGTTAACGCTCGTATGAAGCTTCTATTTAAGAAATTGACTTGAATTTTTTATACCAAATAGAGCTTTCAACTATACTTACGATACTATACAAAAAAATTAAAAATTAAAAAATAAAAGTATTTTTTTTTCAAAACACGTTTAGTGTGATGAGTCGATCGACCCACCATACATACGCTCATAAGATTTTCAATATAGTTAAGGTCAGTGTGAGCTTATTTATACATATTTGAATTTCAAAATTTTGTGACAGTATAGAATTCTTAAGCATCCTGTGTATGTTTGTTAGCAAAATCCATTTTGTCAATTTTTTGCAAAATGGCGACAAGTATTAAAATTCAATCACTTATTACTCAGTAGTGTTCAATTTTGTCAAAAAGGTCTCTATACATGAAATGTTGAGAAGCCTAAAGCTCATCTAAGTAAAATATAAAAAATATATATTTTTGCTTGAAAACAAGCGATGTATCAGTTCGATCGTACCCCCATACTAGCCATTTTGAGACTTTCGGAAGAGTTAACGCTCTTAACTGCTTGGTTTCGAAGATTAAAATTTTAATTTTTAATATCGCATAGAACTAACGTGCAGCCCCTATACGTTATGTTTAAAAAAAATATATAAATTTTTTTTTCAAAATGGCGGCTATCGTAAAAATTCAAAGTGTCATAACTTTGCTAAATCAAATCCTACTGAAAAATGTCGTATGCAAAAAGTGTTTGGAATTTTATTTTGCATATAAAAGCAATTTTTAATTATTTTTTTTTTAATAAAAACCGAGTCTTACCATATATTGACCGAGACCTCGAACGAGCTTTTATGCGACTCTGCATACAGTTAACGCTCGTATGAAGCTTCTATTTAAGAAATTGACTTGAATTTTTTATACCAAATAGAGCTTTCAACTATACTTACGATACTATACAAAAAAATTAAAAATTAAAAAATAAAAGTATTTTTTTTTCAAAACACGTTTAGTGTGATGAGTCGATCGACCCACCATACATACGCTCATAAGATTTTCAATATAGTTAAGGTCAGTGTGAGCTTATTTATACATATTTGAATTTCAAAATTTTGTGACAGTATAGAATTCTTAAGCATCCTGTGTATGTTTGTTAGCAAAATCCATTTTGTCAATTTTTTGCAAAATGGCGACAAGTATTAAAATTCAATCACTTATTACTCAGTAGTGTTCAATTTTGTCAAAAAGGTCTCTATACATGAAATGTTGAGAAGCCTAAAGCTCATCTAAGTAAAATATAAAAAATATATATTTTTGCTTGAAAACAAGCGATGTATCAGTTCGATCGTACCCCCATACTAGCCATTTTGAGACTTTCGGAAGATTTAACGCTCTTAACTGCTTGGTTTCGAAGATTAAAATTTTAATTTTTAATATCGCATAGAACTAACGTGCAGCCCCTATACGTTATGTTTAAAAAAAATATATAAAATTTTTTTTCAAAATGGCGGCTATCGTAAAAATTCAAAGTGTCATAACTTTGCTAAATCAAATCCTACTGAAAAATGTCGTATGCAAAAAGTGTTTGGAATTTTATTTTGCATATAAAAGCAATTTTTAATTATTTTTTTTTTAATAAAAACCGAGTCTTACCATATATTGACCGAGACCTCGAACGAGCTTTTATGCGACTCTGCATACAGTTAACGCTCGTATGAAGCTTCTATTTAAGAAATTGACTTGAATTTTTTATACCAAATAGAGCTTTCAACTATACTTACGATACTATACAAAAAAATTAAAAATTAAAAAATAAAAGTATTTTTTTTTCAAAACACGTTTAGTGTGATGAGTCGATCGACCCACCATACATACGCTCATAAGATTTTCAATATAGTTAAGGTCAGTGTGAGCTTATTTATACATATTTGAATTTCAAAATTTTGTGACAGTATAGAATTCTTAAGCATCCTGTGTATGTTTGTTAGCAAAATCCATTTTGTCAATTTTTTGCAAAATGGCGACAAGTATTAAAATTCAATCACTTATTACTCAGTAGTGTTCAATTTTGTCAAAAAGGTCTCTATACATGAAATGTTGAGAAGCCTAAAGCTCATCTAAGTAAAATATAAAAAATATATATTTTTGCTTGAAAACAAGCGATGTATCAGTTCGATCGTACCCCCATACTAGCCATTTTGAGACTTTCGGAAGAGTTAACGCTCTTAACTGCTTGGTTTCGAAGATTAAAATTTTAATTTTTAATATCGCATAGAACTAACGTGCAGCCCCTATACGTTATGTTTAAAAAAAATATATAAAATTTTTTTTCAAAATGGAGGCTATCGTAAAAATTCAAAGTGTCATAACTTTGCTAAATCAAATCCTACTGAAAAATGTCGTATGCAAAAAGTGTTTGGAATTTTATTTTGCATATAAAAGCAATTTTTAATTATTTTTTTTTTAATAAAAACCGAGTCTTACCATATATTGACCGAGACCTCGAACGAGCTTTTATGCGACTCTGCATACAGTTAACGCTCGTATGAAGCTTCTATTTAAGAAATTGACTTGAATTTTTTATACCAAATAGAGCTTTCAACTATACTTACGATACTATACAAAAAAATTAAAAATTAAAAAATAAAAGTATTTTTTTTTCAAAACACGTTTAGTGTGATGAGTCGATCGACCCACCATACATACGCTCATAAGATTTTCAATATAGTTAAGGTCAGTGTGAGCTTATTTATACATATTTGAATTTCAAAATTTTGTGACAGTATAGAATTCTTAAGCATCCTGTGTATGTTTGTTAGCAAAATCCATTTTGTCAATTTTTTGCAAAATGGCGACAAGTATTAAAATTCAATCACTTATTACTCAGTAGTGTTCAATTTTGTCAAAAAGGTCTCTATACATGAAATGTTGAGAAGCCTAAAGCTCATCTAAGTAAAATATAAAAAATATATATTTTTGCTTGAAAACAAGCGATGTATCAGTTCGATCGTACCCCCATACTAGCCATTTTGAGACTTTCGGAAGAGTTAACGCTCTTAACTGCTTGGTTTCGAAGATTAAAATTTTAATTTTTAATATCGCATAGAACTAACGTGCAGCCCCTATACGTTATGTTTAAAAAAAATATATAAATTTTTTTTTCAAAATGGCGGCTATCGTAAAAATTCAAAGTGTCATAACTTTGCTAAATCAAATCCTACTGAAAAATGTCGTATGCAAAAAGTGTTTGGAATTTTATTTTGCATATAAAAGCAATTTTTAATTATTTTTTTTTTAATAAAAACCGAGTCTTACCATATATTGACCGAGACCTCGAACGAGCTTTTATGCGACTCTGCATACAGTTAACGCTCGTATGAAGCTTCTATTTAAGAAATTGACTTGAATTTTTTATACCAAATAGAGCTTTCAACTATACTTACGATACTATACAAAAAAATTAAAAATTAAAAAATAAAAGTATTTTTTTTTCAAAACACGTTTAGTGTGATGAGTCGATCGACCCACCATACATACGCTCATAAGATTTTCAATATAGTTAAGGTCAGTGTGAGCTTATTTATACATATTTGAATTTCAAAATTTTGTGACAGTATAGAATTCTTAAGCATCCTGTGTATGTTTGTTAGCAAAATCCATTTTGTCAATTTTTTGCAAAATGGCGACAAGTATTAAAATTCAATCACTTATTACTCAGTAGTGTTCAATTTTGTCAAAAAGGTCTCTATACATGAAATGTTGAGAAGCCTAAAGCTCATCTAAGTAAAATATAAAAAATATATATTTTTGCTTGAAAACAAGCGATGTATCAGTTCGATCGTACCCCCATACTAGCCATTTTGAGACTTTCGGAAGAGTTAACGCTCTTAACTGCTTGGTTTCGAAGATTAAAATTTTAATTTTTAATATCGCATAGAACTAACGTGCAGCCCCTATACGTTATGTTTAAAAAAAATATATAAAATTTTTTTTCAAAATGGCGGCTATCGTAAAAATTCAAAGTGTCATAACTTTGCTAAATCAAATCCTACTGAAAAATGTCGTATCCAAAAAGTGTTTGGAATTTTATTTTGCATATAAAAGCAATTTTTAGTTATTTTTTTTTAATAAAAACCGAGTCTTACCATATATTGACCGAGACCTCGAACGAGCTTTTATGCGACTCTGCATACAGTTAACGCTCGTAAGAAGCTTCTATTTAAGAAATTGACTTGAATTTTTTATACCAAATAGAGCTTTCAACTATACTTACGATACTGTACAAAAAAATTTAAAATTAAAAAATAAAAGTATTTTTTTTTCAAAACACGTTTAGTGTGATGAGTCGATCGACCCACCATACATACGCTCATAAGATTTTCAATATAGTTAAGGTCAGTGTGAGCTTATTTATACATATTTGAATTTCAAAATTTTGTGACAGTATAGAATTCTTAAGCATCCTGTGTATGTTTGTTAGCAAAATCCATTTTGTCAATTTTTTGCAAAATGGCGACAAGTATTAAAATTCAATCACTTATTACTCAGTAGTGTTCAATTTTGTCAAAAAGGTCTCTATACATGAAATGTTGAGAAGCCTAAAGCTCATCTAAGTAAAATATAAAAAATATATATTTTTGCTTGAAAACAAGCGATGTATCAGTTCGATCGTACCCCCATACTAGCCATTTTGAGACTTTCGGAAGAGTTAACGCTCTTAACTGCTTGGTTTCGAAGATTAAAATTTTAATTTTTAATATCGCATAGAACTAACGTGCAGCCCCTATACGTTATGTTTAAAAAAAATATATAAAAATTTTTTTCAAAATGGCGGCTATCGTAAAAATTCAAAGTGTCATAACTTTGCTAAATCAAATCCTACTGAAAAATGTCGTATGCAAAAAGTGTTTGGAATTTTATTTTGCATATAAAAGCAATTTTTAATTATTTTTTTTTTAATAAAAACCGAGTCTTACCATATATTGACCGAGACCTCGAACGAGCTTTTATGCGACTCTGCATACAGTTAACGCTCGTATGAAGCTTCTATTTAAGAAATTGACTTGAATTTTTTATACCAAATAGAGCTTTCAACTATACTTACGATACTATACAAAAAAATTAAAAATTAAAAAATAAAAGTATTTTTTTTTCAAAACACGTTTAGTGTGATGAGTCGATCGACCCACCATACATACGCTCATAAGATTTTCAATATAGTTAAGGTCAGTGTGAGCTTATTTATTCATATTTGAATTTCAAAATTTTGTGACAGTATAGAATTCTTAAGCATCCTGTGTATGTTTGTTAGCAAAATCCATTTTGTCAATTTTTTGCAAAATGGCGACAAGTATTAAAATTCAATCACTTATTACTCAGTAGTGTTCAATTTTGTCTAAAAGGTCTTTATACATGAAATGTTGAGAAGCCTAAAGCTCATCTAAGTAAAATATAAAAAATATATATTTTTGCTTGAAAACAAGCGATGTATCAGTTCGATCGTACCCCCATACTAGCCATTTTGAGACTTTCGGAAGAGTTAACGCTCTTAACTGCTTGGTTTCGAAGATTAAAATTATAATTTTTAATATCGCATAGAACTAACGTGCAGCCCCTATACGTTATGTTTAAAAAAAATATATAAATTTTTTTTTCAAAATGGCGGCTATCGTAAAAATTCAAAGTGTCATAACTTTGCTAAATCAAATCCTACTGAAAAATGTCGTATGCAAAAAGTATTTGGAATTTTATTTTGCATATAAAAGCAATTTTTAATTATTTTTTTTTTAATAAAAACCGAGTCTTACCATATATTGACCGAGACCTCGAACGAGCTTTTATGCGACTCTGCATACAGTTAACGCTCGTATGAAGCTTCTATTTAAGAAATTGACTTGAATTTTTTATACCAAATAGAGCTTTCAACTATACTTACGATACTATACAAAAAAATTAAAAATTAAAAAATAAAAGTATTTTTTTTTCAAAACACGTTTAGTGTGATGAGTCGATCGACCCACCATACATACGCTCATAAGATTTTCAATATAGTTAAGGTCAGTGTGAGCTTATTTATACATATTTGAATTTCAAAATTTTGTGACAGTATAGAATTCTTAAGCATCCTGTGTATGTTTGTTAGCAAAATCCATTTTGTCAATTTTTTGCAAAATGGCGACAAGTATTAAAATTCAATCACTTATTACTCAGTAGTGTTCAATTTTGTCAAAAAGGTCTCTATACATGAAATGTTGAGAAGCCTAAAGCTCATCTAAGTAAAATATAAAAAATATATATTTTTGCTTGAAAACAAGCGATGTATCAGTTCGATCGTACCCCCATACTAGCCATTTTGAGACTTTCGGAAGAGTTAACGCTCTTAACTGCTTGGTTTCGAAGATTAAAATTTTAATTTTTAATATCGCATAGAACTAACGTGCAGCCCCTATACGTTATGTTTAAAAAAAATATATAAATTTTTTTTTCAAAATGGCGGCTATCGTAAAAATTCAAAGTGTCATAACTTTGCTAAATTAAATCCTACTGAAAAATGTCGTATGCAAAAAGTGTTTGGAATTTTATTTTGCATATAAAAGCAATTTTTAATTATTTTTTTTTTAATAAAAACCGAGTCTTACCATATATTGACCGAGACCTCGAACGAGCTTTTATGCGACTCTGCATACAGTTAACGCTCGTATGAAGCTTCTATTTAAGAAATTGACTTGAATTTTTTATACCAAATAGAGCTTTCAACTATACTTACGATACTATACAAAAAAATTAAAAATTAAAAAATAAAAGTATTTTTTTTTCAAAACACGTTTAGTGTGATGAGTCGATCGACCCACCATACATACGCTCATAAGATTTTCAATATAGTTAAGGTCAGTGTGAGCTTATTTATACATATTTGAATTTAAAAATTTTGTGACAGTATAGAATTCTTAAGCATCCTGTGTATGTTTGTTAGCAAAATCCATTTTGTCAATTTTTTGCAAAATGGCGACAAGTATTAAAATTCAATCACTTATTACTCAGTAGTGTTCAATTTTGTCAAAAAGGTCTCTATACATGAAATGTTGAGAAGCCTAAAGCTCATCTAAGTAATATATAAAAAATATATATTTTTGCTTGAAAACAAGCGATGTATCAGTTCGATCGTACCCCCATACTAGCCATTTTGAGACTTTCGGAAGAGTAAACGCTCTTAACTGCTTGGTTTCGAAGATTAAAATTTTAATTTTTAATATCGCATAGAACTAACGTGCAGCCCCTATACGTTATGTTTAAAAAAAATATATAAAATTTTTTTTCAAAATGGCGGCTATCGTAAAAATTCAAGGTGTCATAACTTTGCTAAATCAAATCCTACTGAAAAATGTCGTATACAAAAAGTGTTTGGAATTTTATTTTGCATATAAAAGCAATTTTTAATTATTTTTTTTTAATAAAAACCGAGTCTTACCATATATTGACCGAGACCTCGAACGAGCTTTTATGCGACTCTGCATACAGTTAACGCTCGTATGAAGCTTCTATTTAAGAAATTGACTTGAATTTTTTATACCAAATAGAGCTTTCAACTATACTTACGATACTATACAAAAAAATTAAAAATTAAAAAATAAAAGTATTTTTTTTTCAAAACACGTTTAGTGTGATGAGTCGATCGACCCACCATACATACGCTCATAAGATTTTCAATATAGTTAAGGTCAGTGTGAGCTTATTTATACATATTTGAATTTCAAAATTTTGTGACAGTATAGAATTCTTAAGCATCCTGTGTATGTTTGTTAGCAAAATCCATTTTGTCAATTTTTTGCAAAATGGCGACAAGTATTAAAATTCAATCACTTATTACTCAGTAGTGTTCAATTTTGTCAAAAAGGTCTCTATACATGAAATGTTGAGAAGCCTAAAGCTCATCTAAGTAAAATATAAAAAATATATATTTTTGCTTGAAAACAAGCGATGTATCAGTTCGATCGTACCCCCATACTAGCCATTTTGAGACTTTCGGAAGAGTTAACGCTCTTAACTGCTTGGTTTCGAAGATTAAAATTTTAATTTTTAATATCGCATAGAACTAACGTGCAGCCCCTATACGTTATGTTTAAAAAAAATATATAAAATTTTTTTTCAAAATGGCGGCTATCGTAAAAATTCAAAGTGTCATAACTTTGCTAAATCAAATCCTACTGAAAAATGTCGTATGCAAAAAGTGTTTGGAATTTTATTTTGCATATAAAAGCAATTTTTATTATTTTTTTTTTAATAAAAACCGAGTCTTACTATATATTGACCGAGACCTCGAACGAGCTTTTATGCGACTCTGCATACAGTTATTGCTCGTATGAAGCTTTTATTTAAGAAATTGACTTGAATTTTTTATACCAAATAGAGCTTTCAACTATACTTACGATACTATACAAAAAAATTAAAAATTAAAAAATAAAAGTATTTTTTTTTCAAAACACGTTTAGTGTGATGAGTCGATCGACCCACCATACATACGCTCATAAGATTTTCAATATAGTTAAGGTCAGTGTGAGCTTATTTATACATATTTGAATTTCAAAATTTTGTGACAGTATAGAATTCTTAAGCATCCTGTGTATGTTTGTTAGCAAAATCCATTTTGTCAATTTTTTGCAAAATGGCGACAAGTATTAAAATTCAATCACTTATTACTCAGTAGTGTTCAATTTTGTCAAAAAGGTCTCTATACATGAAATGTTGAGAAGCCTAAAGCTCATCTAAGTAAAATATAAAAAATATATATTTTTGCTTGAAAACAAGCGATGTATCAGTTCGATCGTACCCCCATACTAGCCATTTTGAGACTTTCGGAAGAGTTAACGCTCTTAACTGCTTGGTTTTAAAGATTAAAATTTCAATTTTTAATATCGCATAGAACTAACGTGCAGCCCCTATACGTTATGTTTAAAAAAAATATATAAAATTTTTTTTCAAAATGGCGGCTATCGTAAAAATTCAAAGTGTCATAACTTTGCTAAATCAAATCCTACTGAAAAATGTCGTATGCAAAAAGTGTTTGGAATTTTATTTTGCATATAAAAGCAATTTTTAATTATTTTTTTTTTAATAAAAACCGAGTCTTACCATATATTGACCGAGACCTCGAACGAGCTTTTATGCGACTCTGCATACAGTTAACGCTCGTATGAAGCTTCTATTTAAGAAATTGACTTGAATTTTTTATACCAAATAGAGCTTTCAACTATACTTACGATACTATACAAAAAAATTAAAAATTAAAAAATAAAAGTATTTTTTTTTCAAAACACGTTTAGTGTGATGAGTCGATCGACCCACCATACATACGCTCATAAGATTTTCAATATAGTTAAGGTCAGTGTGAGCTTATTTATACATATTTGAATTTCAAAATTTTGTGACAGTATAGAATTCTTAAGCATCCTGTGTATGTTTGTTAGCAAAATCCATTTTGTCAATTTTTTGCAAAATGGCGACAAGTATTAAAATTCAATCACTTATTACTCAGTAGTGTTCAATTTTGTCAAAAAGGTCTCTATACATGAAATGTTGAGAAGCCTAAAGCTCATCTAAGTAAAATATAAAAAATATATATTTTTGCTTGAAAACAAGCGATGTATCAGTTCGATCGTACCCCCATACTAGCCATTTTGAGACTTTCGGAAGAGTTAACGCTCTTAACTGCTTGGTTTCGAAGATTAAAATTTTAATTTTTAATATCGCATAGAACTAACGTGCAGCCCCTATACGTTATGTTTAAAAAAAATATATAAAATTTTTTTTCAAAATGGCGGCTATCGTAAAAATTCAAAGTGTCATAACTTTGCTAAATCAAATCCTACTGAAAAATGTCGTATGCAAAAAGTGTTTGGAATTTTATTTTGCATATAAAAGCAATTTTTATTATTTTTTTTTTAATAAAAACCGAGTCTTACCATATATTGACCGAGACCTCGAACGAGCTTTTATGCGACTCTGCATACAGTTATTGCTCGTATGAAGCTTTTATTTAAGAAATTGACTTAAATTTTTTATACCAAATAGAGCTTTCAACTATACTTACGATACTATACAAAAAAATTAAAAATTAAAAAATAAAAGTATTTTTTTTTCAAAACACGTTTAGTGTGATGAGTCGATCGACCCACCATACATACGCTCATAAGATTTTCAATATAGTTAAGGTCAGTGTGAGCTTATTTATACATATTTGAATTTCAAAATTTTGTGACAGTATAGAATTCTTAAGCATCCTGTGTATGTTTGTTAGCAAAATCCATTTTGTCAATTTTTTGCAAAATGGCGACAAGTATTAAAATTCAATCACTTATTACTCAGTAGTGTTCAATTTTGTCAAAAAGGTCTCTATACATGAAATGTTGAGAAGCCTAAAGCTCATCTAAGTAAAATATAAAAAATATATATTTTTGCTTGAAAACAAGCGATGTATCAGTTCGATCGTACCCCCATACTAGCCATTTTGAGACTTTCGGAAGAGTTAACGCTCTTAACTGCTTGGTTTCGAAGATTAAAATTTTAATTTTTAATATCGCATAGAACTAACGTGCAGCCCCTATACGTTATGTTTAAAAAAAATATATAAAATTTTTTTCAAAATGGCGGCTATCGTAAAAATTCAAAGTGTCATAACTTTGCTAAATCAAATCCTACTGAAAAATGTCGTATGCAAAATGTGTTTGGAATTTTATTTTGCATATAAAAGCAATTTTTAATTATTTTTTTTTTAATAAAAACCGAGTCTTACCATATATTGACCGAGACCTCGAACGAGCTTTTATGCGACTCTGCATACAGTTAACGCTCGTATGAAGCTTCTATTTAAGAAATTGACTTGAATTTTTTATACCAAATAGTGCTTTCAACTATACTTACGATACTATACAAAAAAATTAAAAATTAAAAAATAAAAGTATTTTTTTTTCAAAACACGTTTAGTGTGATGAGTCGATCGACCCACCATACATACGCTCATAAGATTTTCAATATAGTTAAGGTCAGTGTGAGCTTATTTATACATATTTGAATTTCAAAATTTTGTGACAGTATAGAATTCTTAAGCATCCTGTGTATGTTTGTTAGCAAAATCCATTTTGTCAATTTTTTGCAAAATGGCGACAAGTATTAAAATTCAATCACTTATTACTCAGTAGTGTTCAATTTTGTCAAAAAGGTCTCTATACATGAAATGTTGAGAAGCCTAAAGTTCATCTAAGTAAAATATAAAAAATATATATTTTTGCTTGAAAACAAGCGATGTATCAGTTCGATCGTACCCCCATACTAGCCATTTTGAGACTTTCGGAAGAGTTAACGCTCTTAACTGCTTGGTTTCGAAGATTAAAATTTTAATTTTTAATATCGCATAGAACTAACGTGCAGCCCCTATACGTTATGTTTAAAAAAAATATATAAAAATTTTTTTCAAAATGGCGGCTATCGTAAAAATTAAAAGTGTCATAACTTTGCTAAATCAAATCCTACTGAAAAATGTCGTATGCAAAAAGTGTTTGGAATTTTATTTTGCATATAAAAGCAATTTTTAATTATTTTTTTTTTAATAAAAACCGAGTCTTACCATATATTGACCGAGACCTCGAACGAGCTTTTATGCGACTCTGCATACAGTTAACGCTCGTATGAAGCTTCTATTTAAGAAATTGACTTGAATTTTTTATACCAAATAGAGCTTTCAACTATACTTACGATACTATACAAAAAAATTAAAAATTAAAAAATAAAAGTATTTTTTTTTCAAAACACGTTTAGTGTGATGAGTCGATCGACCCACCATACATACGCTCATAAGATTTTCAATATAGTTAAGGTCAGTGTGAGCTTATTTATACATATTTGAATTTCAAAATTTTGTGACAGTATAGAATTCTTAAGCATCCTGTGTATGTTTGTTAGCAAAATCCATTTTGTCAATTTTTTGCAAAATGGCGACAAGTATTAAAATTTAATCACTTATTACTCAGTAGTGTTCAATTTTGTCAAAAAGGTCTCTATACATGAAATGTTGAGAAGCCTAAAGCTCATCTAAGTAAAATATAAAAAATATATATTTTTGCTTGAAAACAAGCGATGTATCAGTTCGATCGTACCCCCATACTAGCCATTTTGAGACTTTCGGAAGAGTTAACGCTCTTAACTGCTTGGTTTCGAAGATTAAAATTTAAATTTTTAATATCGCATAGAACTAACGTGCAGCCCCTATACGTTATGTTTAAAAAAAATATATAAAAATTTTTTTCAAAATGGCGGCTATCGTAAAAATTCAAAGTGTCATAACTTTGCTAAATCAAATCCTACTGAAAAATGTCGTATGCAAAAAGTGTTTGGAATTTTATTTTGCATATAAAAGCAATTTTTAATTTTTTTTTTTTAATAAAAACCGAGTCTTACCATATATTGACCGAGACCTCGAACGAGCTTTTATGCGACTCTGCATACAGTTAACGCTCGTATGAAGCTTCTATTTAAGAAATTGACTTGAATTTTTTATACCAAATAGAGCTTTCAACTATACTTACGATACTATACAAAAAAATTAAAAATTAAAAAATAAAAGTATTTTTTTTTCAAAACACGTTTAGTGTGATGAGTCGATCGACCCACCATACATACGCTCATAAGATTTTCAATATAGTTAAGGTCAGTGTGAGCTTATTTATACATATTTGAATTTCAAAATTTTGTGACAGTATAGAATTCTTAAGCATCCTGTGTATGTTTGTTAGCAAAATCCATTTTGTCAATTTTTTGCAAAATGGCGACAAGTATTAAAATTCAATCACTTATTACTCAGTAGTGTTTAATTTTGTCAAAAAGGTTTTTATACATGAAATGTTGAGAAGCCTAAAGCTCATCTAAGTAAAATATAAAAAATATATATTTTTGCTTGAAAACAAGCGATGTATCAGTTCGATCGTACCCCCATACTAGCCATTTTGAGACTTTCGGAAGAGTTAACGCTCTTAACTGCTTGGTTTCGAAGATTAAAATTTTAATTTTTAATATCGCATAGAACTAACGTGCAGCCCCTATACGTTATGTTTAAAAAAAATATATAAATTTTTTTTTCAAAATGGCGGCTATCGTAAAAATTCAAAGTGTCATAACTTTGCTAAATCAAATCCTACTGAAAAATGTCGTATGCAAAAAGTGTTTGGAATTTTATTTTGCATATAAAAGCAATTTTTAATTATTTTTTTTTTTATAAAAACCGAGTCTTACCATATATTGACCGAGACCTCGAACGAGCTTTTATGCGACTCTGCATACAGTTAACGCTCGTATGAAGCTTCTATTTAAGAAATTGACTTGAATTTTTTATACCAAATAGAGCTTTCAACTATACTTACGATACTATACAAAAAAATTAAAAATTAAAAAATAAAAGTATTTTTTTTTCAAAACACGTTTAGTGTGATGAGTCGATCGACCCACCATACATACGCTCATAAGATTTTCAATATAGTTAAGGTCAGTGTGAGCTTATTTATACATATTTGAATTTCAAAATTTTGTGACAGTATAGAATTCTTAAGCATCCTGTGTATGTTTGTTAGCAAAATCCATTTTTTCAATTTTTTGCAAAATGGCGACAAGTATTAAAATTCAATCACTTATTACTCAGTAGTGTTCAATTTTGTCAAAAAGGTCTCTATACATGAAATGTTGAGAAGCCTAAAGTTCATCTAAGTAAAATATAAAAAATATATATTTTTGCTTGAAAACAAGCGATGTATCAGTTCGATCGTACCCCCATACTAGCCATTTTGAGACTTTCGGAAGAGTTAACGCTCTTAACTGCTTGGTTTCGAAGATTAAAATTTTAATTTTTAATATCGCATAGAACTAACGTGCAGCCCCTATACGTTATGTTTAAAAAAAATATATAAAAATTTTTTTCAAAATGGCGGCTATCGTAAAAATTAAAAGTGTCATAACTTTGCTAAATCAAATCCTACTGAAAAATGTCGTATGCAAAAAGTGTTTGGAATTTTATTTTGCATATAAAAGCAATTTTTAATTATTTTTTTTTTAATAAAAACCGAGTCTTACCATATATTGACCGAGACCTCGAACGAGCTTTTATGCGACTCTGCATACAGTTAACGCTCGTATGAAGCTTCTATTTAAGAAATTGACTTGAATTTTTTATACCAAATAGAGCTTTCAACTATACTTACGATACTATACAAAAAAATTAAAAATTAAAAAATAAAAGTATTTTTTTTTCAAAACACGTTTAGTGTGATGAGTCGATCGACCCACCATACATACGCTCATAAGATTTTCAATATAGTTAAGGTCAGTGTGAGCTTATTTATACATATTTGAATTTCAAAATTTTGTGACAGTATAGAATTCTTAAGCATCCTGTGTATGTTTGTTAGCAAAATCCATTTTGTCAATTTTTTGCAAAATGGCGACAAGTATTAAAATTCAATCACTTATTACTCAGTAGTGTTCAATTTTGTCAAAAAGGTCTCTATACATGAAATGCTGAGAAGCCTAAAGCTCATCTGAGTAAAATATAAAAAATATATATTTTTGCTTGAAAACAAGCGATGTATCAGTTCGATCGTACCCCCATACTAGCCATTTTGAGACTTTCGGAAGAGTTAACGCTCTTAACTGCTTGGTTTCGAAGATTAAAATTTTAATTTTTAATATCGCATAGAACTAACGTGCAGCCCCTATACGTTATGTTTAAAAAAAATATATAAAATTTTTTTTCAAAATGGCGGCTATCGTAAAAATTCAAAGTGTCATAACTTTGCTAAATCTAATCCTACTGAAAAATGTCGTATGCAAAAAGTGTTTGGAATTTTATTTTGCATATAAAAGCAATTTTTAATTATTTTTTTTTTAATAAAAACCGAGTCTTACCATATATTGACCGAGACCTCGAACGAGCTTTTATGCGACTCTGCATACAGTTAACGCTCGTATGAAGCTTCTATTTAAGAAATTGACTTGAATTTTTTATACCAAATAGAGCTTTCAACTATACTTACGATACTATACAAAAAAATTAAAAATTAAAAAATAAAAGTATTTTTTTTTCAAAACACGTTTAGTGTGATGAGTCGATCGACCCACCATACATACGCTCATAAGATTTTCAATATAGTTAAGGTCAGTGTGAGCTTATTTATACATATTTGAATTTCAAAATTTTGTGACAGTATAGAATTCTTAAGCATCCTGTGTATGTTTGTTAGCAAAATCCATTTTGTCAATTTTTTGCAAAATTGCGACAAGTATTAAAATTCAATCACTTATTACTCAGTAGTGTTCAATTTTGTCAAAAAGGTCTCTATACATGAAATGTTGAGAAGCCTAAAGCTCATCTAAGTAAAATATAAAAAATATATATTTTTGCTTGAAAACAAGCGATGTATCAGTTCGATCGTACCCCCATACTAGCCATTTTGAGACTTTCGGAAGAGTTAACGCTCTTAACTGCTTGGTTTCGAAGATTAAAATTTTAATTTTTAATATCGCATAGAACTAACGTGCAGCCCCTATACGTTATGTTTAAAAAAATATATAAAATTTTTTTTCAAAATGGCGGCTATCGTAAAAATTCAAAGTGTCATAACTTTGCTAAATCAAATCCTACTGAAAAATGTCGTATGCAAAAAGTGTTTGGAATTTTATTTTGCATATAAAAGCAATTTTTAATTATTTTTTTTTTTAATAAAAACCGAGTCTTACCATATATTGACCGAGACCTCGAACGAGCTTTTATGCGACTCTGCATACAGTTAACGCTCGTATGAAGCTTCTATTTAAGAAATTGACTTGAATTTTTTATACCAAATAGAGCTTTCAACTATACTTACGATACTATACAAAAAAATTAAAAATTAAAAAATAAAAGTATTTTTTTTTCAAAACACGTTTAGTGTGATGAGTCGATCGACCCACCATACATACGCTCATAAGATTTTCAATATAGTTAAGGTCAGTGTGAGCTTATTTATACATATTTGAATTTCAAAATTTTGTGACAGTATAGAATTCTTAAGCATCCTGTGTATGTTTGTTAGCAAAATCCATTTTGTCAATTTTTTGCAAAATGGCGACAAGTATTAAAATTCAATCACTTATTACTCAGTAGTGTTCAATTTTGTCAAAAAGGTCTCTATACATGAAATGTTGAGAAGCCTAAAGCTCATCTAAGTAAAATATAAAAAATATATATTTTTGCTTGAAAACAAGCGATGTATCAGTTCGATCGTACCCCCATACTAGCCATTTTGAGACTTTCGGAAGAGTTAACGCTCTTAACTGCTTGGTTTCGAAGATTAAAATTTTAATTTTTATTATCGCATAGAACTAACGTGCAGCCCCTATACGTTATGTTTAAAAAAAATATATAAAATTTTTTTTCAAAATGGCGGCTATCGTAAAAATTCAAAGTGTCATAACTTTGCTAAATCAAATCCTACTGAAAAATGTCGTATGCAAAAAGTGTTTGGAATTTTATTTTGCATATAAAAGCAATTTTTAATTATTTTTTTTTTAATAAAAACCGAGTCTTACCATATATTGACCGAGACCTCGAACGAGCTTTTATGCGACTCTGCATACAGTTAACGCTCGTATGAAGCTTCTATTTAAGAAATTGACTTGAATTTTTTATAACAAATAGAGCTTTCAACTATACTTACGATACTGTACAAAAAAATTAAAAATTAAAAAATAAAAGTATTTTTTATTCAAAACACGTTTAGTGTGATGAGTCGATCGACCCACCATACATACGCTCATAAGATTTTCAATATAGTTAAGGTCAGTGTGAGCTTATTTATACATATTTGAATTTCAAAATTTTGTGACAGTATAGAATTCTTAAGCATCCTGTGTATGTTTGTTAGCAAAATCCATTTTGTCAATTTTTTGCAAAATGGCGACAAGTATTAAAATTCAATCACTTATTACTCAGTAGTGTTCAATTTTGTCAAAAAGGTCTCTATACATGAAATGTTGAGAAGCCTAAAGTTCATCTAAGTAAAATATAAAAAATATATATTTTTGCTTGAAAACAAGCGATGTATCAGTTCGATCGTACCCCCATACTAGCCATTTTGAGACTTTCGGAAGAGTTAACGCTCTTAACTGCTTGGTTTCGAAGATTAAAATTTTAATTTTTAATATCGCATAGAACTAACGTGCAGCCCCTATACGTTATGTTTAAAAAAAATATATAAAAATTTTTTTCAAAATGGCGGCTATCGTAAAAATTAAAAGTGTCATAACTTTGCTAAATCAAATCCTACTGAAAAATGTCGTATGCAAAAAGTGTTTGGAATTTTATTTTGCATATAAAAGCAATTTTTAATTATTTTTTTTTTAATAAAAACCGAGTCTTACCATATATTGACCGAGACCTCGAACGAGCTTTTATGCGACTCTGCATACAGTTAACGCTCGTATGAAGCTTCTATTTAAGAAATTGACTTGAATTTTTTATACCAAATAGAGCTTTCAACTATACTTACGATACTATACAAAAAAATTAAAAATTAAAAAATAAAAGTATTTTTTTTTCAAAACACGTTTAGTGTGATGAGTCGATCGACCCACCATACATACGCTCATAAGATTTTCAATATAGTTAAGGTCAGTGTGAGCTTATTTATACATATTTGAATTTCAAAATTTTGTGACAGTATAGAATTCTTAAGCATCCTGTGTATGTTTGTTAGCAAAATCCATTTTGTCAATTTTTTGCAAAATGGCGACAAGTATTAAAATTCAATCACTTATTACTCAGTAGTATTCAATTTTGTCAAAAAGGTCTCTACACATGAAATGTTGAGAAGCCTAAAGCTCATCTAAGTAAAATATAAAAAATATATATTTTTGCTTGAAAACAAGCGATGTATCAGTTCGATCGTACCCCCATACTAGCCATTTTGAGACTTTCGGAAGAGTTAACGCTCTTAACTGCTTGGTTTCGAAGATTAAAATTTTAATTTTTAATATCGCATAGAACTAACGTGCAGCCCCTATACGTTATGTTTAAAAAAAATATATAAAATTTTTTTTCAAAATGGCGGCTATCGTAAAAATTCAAAGTGTCATAACTTTGCTAAATCAAATCCTACTAAATAATGTCGTATGCAAAAAGTGTTTGGAATTTTATTTTGCATATAAAAGCAATTTTAAATTATTTTTTTTTTAATAAAAACCGAGTCTTACCATATATTGACCGAGACCTCGAACGAGCTTTTATGCGACTCTGCATACAGTTAACGCTCGTATGAAGCTTCTATTTAGGAAATTGACTTGAATTTTTTATACGAAATAGAGCTTTCAACTATACTTACGATACTATACAAAAAAATTAAAAATTAAAAAATAAAAGTATTTTTTTTTCAAAACACGTTTAGTGTGATGAGTCGATCGACCCACCATACATACGCTCATAAGATTTTCAATATAGTTAAGGTCAGTGTGAGCTTATTTATACATATTTTAATTTCAAAATTTTGTGACAGTATAGAATTCTTAAGCATTCTGTGTATGTTTGTTAGCAAAATCCATTTTGTCAATTTTTTGCAAAATGGCGACAAGTATTAAAATTCAATCACTTATTACTCAGTAGTGTTCAATTTTGTCAAAAAGGTCTCTACACATGAAATGTTGAGAAGCCTAAAGCTCATCTAAGTAAAATATAAAAAATATATATTTTTGCTTGAAAACAAGCGATGTATCAGTTCGATCGTACCCCCATACTAGCCATTTTGAGACTTTCAGAAGAGTTAACGCTCTTAACTGCTTGGTTTCGAAGATTAAAATTTTAATTTTTAATATCGCATAGAACTAACGTGCAGCCCCTATACGTTACGTTTAAAAAAAATATATAAATTTTTTTTTCAAAATGGCGGCTATCGTAAAAATTTAAAGTGTCATAACTTTGCTAAATCAAATCCTACTGAAAAATGTCGTATGCAAAAAGTGTTTGGAATTTTATTTTGCATATAAAAGCAATTTTTAATCATTTTTTTTTTAATAAAAACCGAGTCTTACCATATATTGACCGAGACCTCGAACGAGCTTTTATGCGACTCTGCATACAGTTAACGCTCGTATGAAGCTTCTATTTGAGAAATTGACTTGAATTTTTTATACCAAATAGAGCTTTCAACTATACTTACGATACTATACAAAAAAATTAAAAATTAAAAAATAAAAGTATTTTTTTTTCAAAACACGTTTAGTGTGATGAGTCGATCGACCCACCATACATACGCTCATAAGATTTTCAATATAGTTAAGGTCAGTGTGAGCTTATTTATACATATTTGAATTTCAAAATTTTGTGACAGTATAGAATTCTTAAGCATCCTGTGTATGTTTGTTAGCAAAATCCATTTTGTCAATTTTTTGCAAAATGGCGACAAGTATTAAAATTCAATCACTTATTACTCAGTAGTGTTCAATTTTGTCAAAAAGGTCTCTATACATGAAATGTTGAGAAGCCTAAAGCTCATCTAAGTAAAATATAAAAAATATATATTTTTGCTTGAAAACAAGCGATGTATCAGTTCGATCGTACCCCCATACTAGCCATTTTGAGACTTTCGGAAGAGTTAACGCTCTTAACTGCTTGGTTTCGAAGATTAAAATTTTAATTTTTAATATCGCATAGAACTAACGTGCAGCCCCTATACGTTATGTTTAAAAAAAATATATAAATTTTTTTTTCAAAATGGCGGCTATCGTAAAAATTCAAAGTGTCATAACTTTGCTAAATCAAATCCTACTGAAAAATGTCGTATGCAAAAAGTGTTTGGAATTTTATTTTGCATATAAAAGCAATTTTTAATTATTTTTTTTTTAATAAAAACCGAGTCTTACCATATATTGACCGAGACCTCGAACGAGCTTTTATGCGACTCTGCATACAGTTAACGCTCGTATTAAGCTTCTATTTAAGAAATTGACTTGAATTTTTTATACCAAATAGAGCTTTCAACTATACTTACGATACTATACAAAAAAATTAAAAATTAAAAAATAAAAGTATTTTTTTTTCAAAACACGTTTAGTGTGATGAGTCGATCGACCCACCATACATACGCTCATAAGATTTTCAATATAGTTAAGGTCAGTGTGAGCTTATTTATACATATTTGAATTTCAAAATTTTGTGACAGTATAGAATTCTTAAGCATCCTGTGTATGTTTGTTAGCAAAATCCATTTTGTCAATTTTTTGCAAAATGGCGACAAGTATTAAAATTCAATCACTTATTACTCAGAAGTGTTCAATTTTGTCAAAAAGGTTTTTACACATGAAATGTTGAGAAGCCTAAAGCTCATCTAAGTAAAATATAAAAAATATATATTTTTGCTTGAAAACAAGCGATGTATCAGTTCGATCGTACCCCCATACTAGCCATTTTGAGACTTTCGGAAGAGTTAACGCTCTTAACTGCTTGGTTTCGAAGATTAAAATTTTAATTTTTAATATCGCATAGAACCAACGTGCAGCCCCTATACGTTATGTTTAAAAAAAATATATAAAATTTTTTTTCAAAATGGCGGCTATCGTAAAAATTCAAAGTGTCATAACTTTGCTAAATCGAATCCTACTGAAAAATGTCGTATGCAAAAAGTGTTTGGAATTTTATTTTGCATATAAAAGCAATTTTTAATTATTTTTTTTTTAATAAAAACCGAGTCTTACCATATATTGACCGAGACCTCGAACGAGCTTTTATGCGACTCTGCATACAGTTAACGCTCGTATGAAGCTTCTATTTAAGAAATTGACTTGAATTTTTTATACCAAATAGAGCTTTCAACTATACTTACGATACTATACAAAAAAATTAAAAATTAAAAAATAAAAGTATTTTTTTTTCAAAACACGTTTAGTGTGATGAGTCGATCGACCCACCATACATACGCTCATAAGATTTTCAATATAGTTAAGGTCAGTGTGAGCTTATTTATACATATTTGAATTTCAAAATTTTGTGACAGTATAGAATTCTTAAGCATCCTGTGTATGTTTGTTAGCAAAATCCATTTTGTCAATTTTTTGCAAAATGGCGACAAGTATTAAAATTCAATCACTTATTACTCAGTAGTGTTCAATTTTGTCAAAAAGGTCTCTATACATGAAATGTTGAGAAGCCTAAAGCTCATCTAAGTAAAATATAAAAAATATATATTTTTGCTTGAAAACAAGCGATGTATCAGTTCGATCGTACCCCCATACTAGCCATTTTGAGACTTTCGGAAGAGTTAACGCTCTTAACTGCTTGGTTTCGAAGATTAAAATTTTAATTTTTAATATCGCATAGAACTAACGTGCAGCCCCTATACGTTATGTTTAAAAAAAATATATAAATTTTTTTTTCAAAATGGCGGCTATCGTAAAAATTCAAAGTGTCATAACTTTGCTAAATCAAATCCTACTGAAAAATGTCGTATGCAAAAAGTGTTTGGAATTTTATTTTGCATATAAAAGCAATTTTTAATTATTTTTTTTTTAATAAAAACCGAGTCTTACCATATATTGACCGAGACCTCGAACGATCTTTTATGCGACTCTGCATACAGTTACCGCTCGTATGAAGCTTCTATTTAAGAAATTTACTTGAATTTTTTATACCAAATAGAGCTTTCAACTATACTTACGATACTATACAAAAAAATTAAAAAATAAAAATATTTTTTTTTCAAAACACGTTTAGTGTGATGAGTCGATCGACCCACCATACATACGCTTATAAGATTTTCAATATAGTTAAGGTCAGTGTGAGCTTATTTATACATATTTGAATTTCAAAATTTTGTGACAGTATAGAATTCTTAAGCATCCTGTGTATGTTTGTTAGCAAAATCCATTTTGTCAATTTTTTGCAAAATGGCGACAAGTATTAAAATTCAATCACTTATTACTCAGTAGTGTTCAATTTTGTCAAAAAGGTCTCTATACATGAAATGTTGAGAAGCCTAAAGCTCATCTAAGTAAAATATAAAAAATATATATTTTTGCTTGAAAACAAGCGATGTATCAGTTCGATCGTACCCCCATACTAGCCATTTTGAGACTTTCGGAAGAGTTAACGCTCTTAACTGCTTGGTTTCGAAGATTAAAATTTTAATTTTTAATATCGCATAGAACTAACGTGCAGCCCCTATACGTTATGTTTAAAAAAATATATAAAATTTTTTTTCAAAATGGCGGCTATCGTAAAAATTCAAAGTGTCATAACTTTGCTAAATCAAATCCTACTGAAAAATGTCGTATGCAAAAAGTGTTTGGAATTTTATTTTGCATATAAAAGCAATTTTTAATTATTTTTTTTTTAATAAAAACCGAGTCTTACCATATATTGACCGAGACCTCGAACGAGCTTTTATGCGACTCTGCATACAGTTAACGCTCGTATGAAGCTTCTATTTAAGAAATTGACTTGAATTTTTTATACCAAATAGAGCTTTCAACTATACTTACGATACCGCACAAAAAAATTAAAAATTAAAAAATAAAAGTATTTTTTTTTCAAAACACGTTTAGTGTGATGAGTCGATCGACCCACCATACATACGCTTATAAGATTTTCAATATAGTTAAGGTCAGTGTGAGCTTATTTATACATATTTGAATTTTAAAATTTTGTGACAGTATAGAATTCTTAAGCATCCTGTGTATGTTTGTTAGCAAAATCCATTTTGTCAATTTTTTGCAAAATGGCGACAAGTATTAAAATTCAATCACTTATTACTCAGTAGTGTTCAATTTTGTCAAAAAGGTCTCTATACATGAAATGTTGAGAAGCCTAAAGCTCATCTAAGTAAAATATAAAAAATATATATTTTTGCTTGAAAACAAGCGATGTATCAGTTCGATCGTACCCCCATACTAGCCATTTTGAGACTTTCGGAAGAGTTAACGCTCTTAACTGCTTGGTTTCGAAGATTAAAATTTTAATTTTTAATATCGCATAGAACTAACGTGCAGCCCCTATACGTTATGTTTAAAAAAAATATATAAAATTTTTTTTCAAAATGGCGGCTATCGTAAAAATTCAAAGTGTCATAACTTTGCTAAATCAAATCCTACTGAAAAATGTCGTATGCAAAAAGTGTTTGGAATTTTATTTTGCATATAAAAGCAATTTTTAATTATTTTTTTTTTAATAAAAACCGTGTCTTACCATATATTGACCGAGACCTCGAACGAGCTTTTATGCGACTCTGCATACAGTTAACGCTCGTATGAAGCTTCTATTTAAGAAATTGACTTGAATTTTTTATACCAAATAGAGCTTTCAACTATACTTACGATACTGTACAAAAAAATTAAAAATTAAAAAATAAAAGTATTTTTTTTTCAAAACACGTTTAGTGTGATGAGTCGATCGACCCACCATACATACGCTCATAAGATTTTCAATATAGTTAAGGTCAGTGTGAGCTTATTTATACATATTTGAATTTCAAAATTTTGTGACAGTATAGAATTCTTAAGCATCCTGTGTATGTTTGTTAGCAAAATCCATTTTGTCAATTTTTTGCAAAATGGCGACAAGTATTAAAATTCAATCACTTATTACTCAGTAGTGTTCAATTTTGTCAAAAAGGTCTCTATACATGAAATGTTGAGAAGCCTAAAGCTCATCTAAGTAAAATATAAAAAATATATATTTTTGCTTGAAAACAAGCGATGTATCAGTTCGATCGTACCCCCATACTAGCCATTTTGAGACTTTCGGAAGAGTTAACGCTCTTAACTGCTTGGTTTCGAAGATTAAAATTTTAATTTTTAATATCGCATAGAACTAACGTGCAGCCCCTATACGTTATGTTTAAAAAAAATATATAAATTTTTTTTTCAAAATGGCGGCTATCGTAAAAATTCAAAGTGTCATAACTTTGCTAAATCAAATCCTACTGAAAAATGTCGTATGCAAAAAGTGTTTGGAATTTTATTTTGCATATAAAAGCAATTTTTAATTATTTTTTTTTTAATAAAAACCGAGTCTTACCATATATTGACCGAGACCTCGAACGAGCTTTTATGCGACTCTGCATACAGTTAACGCTCGTATGAAGCTTCTATTTAAGAAATTGACTTGAATTTTTTATACCAAATAGAGCTTTCAACTATACTTACGATACTATACAAAAAAATTAAAAATTAAAAAATAAAAGTATTTTTTTTTCAAAACACGTTTAGTGTGATGAGTCGATCGACCCACCATACATACGCTCATAAGATTTTCAATATAGTTAAGGTCAGTGTGAGCTTATTTATACATATTTGAATTTCAAAATTTTGTGACAGTATAGAATTCTTAAGCATCCTGTGTATGTTTGTTAGCAAAATCCATTTTGTCAATTTTTTGCAAAATGGCGACAAGTATTAAAATTCAATCACTTATTACTCAGTAGTGTTCAATTTTGTCAAAAAGGTCTCTATACATGAAATGTTGAGAAGCCTAAAGCTCATCTAAGTAAAATATAAAAAATATATATTTTTGCTTGAAAACAAGCGATGTATCAGTTCGATCGTACCCCCATACTAGCCATTTTGAGACTTTCGGAAGAGTTAACGCTCTTAACTGCTTGGTTTCGAAGATTTAAATTTTAATTTTTAATATCGCATAGAACTAACGTGCAGCCCCTATACGTTATGTTTAAAAAAAATATATAAAATTTTTTTTCAAAATGGCGGCTATCGTAAAAATTCAAAGTGTCATAACTTTGCTAAATCAAATCCTACTGAAAAATGTCGTATGCAAAAAGTGTTTGGAATTTTATTTTGCATATAAAAGCAATTTTTAATTATTTTTTTTTTAATAAAAACCGAGTCTTACCATATATTGACCGAGACCTCGAACGAGCTTTTATGCGACTCTGCATACAGTTAACGCTCGTATGAAGCTTCTATTTAAGAAATTGACTTGAATTTTTTATACCAAATAGAGCTTTCAACTATACTTACGATACTATACAAAAAAATTAAAAATTAAAAAATAAAAGTATTTTTTTTTCAAAACACGTTTAGTGTGATGAGTCGATCGACCCACCATACATACGCTCATAAGATTTTCAATATAGTTAAGGTCAGTGTGAGCTTATTTATACATATTTGAATTTCAAAATTTTGTGACAGTATAGAATTCTTAAGCATCCTGTGTATGTTTGTTAGCAAAATCCATTTTGTCAATTTTTTGCAAAATGGCGACAAGTATTAAAATTCAATCACTTATTACTCAGTAGTGTTCAATTTTGTCAAAAAGGTCTCTACACATGAAATGTTGAGAAGCCTAAAGCTCATCTAAGTAAAATATAAAAAATATATATTTTTGCTTGAAAACAAGCGATGTATCAGTTCGATCGTACCCCCATACTAGCCATTTTGAGACTTTCGGAAGAGTTAACGCTCTTAACTGCTTGGTTTCGAAGATTAAAATTTTAATTTTTAATATCGCATAGAACCAACGTGCAGCCCCTATACGTTATGTTTAAAAAAAATATATAAAATTTTTTTTCAAAATGGCGGCTATCGTAAAAATTCAAAGTGTCATAACTTTGCTAAATCCAATCCTACTGAAACATGTCGTATGCAAAAAGTGTTTGGAATTTTATTTTGCATATAAAAGCAATTTTTAATTATTTTTTTTTTAATAAAAACCGAGTCTTACCATATATTGACCGAGACCTCGAACGAGCTTTTATGCGACTCTGCATACAGTTAACGCTCGTATGAAGCTTCTATTTAAGAAATTGACTTGAATTTTTTATACCAAATAGAGCTTTCAACTATACTTACGATACCGCACAAAAAAATTAAAAATTAAAAAATAAAAGTATTTTTTTTTCAAAACACGTTTAGTGTGATGAGTCGATCGACCCACCATACATACGCTTATAAGATTTTCAATATAGTTAAGGTC